>NW_012118265.1:14632446-14672667 GCF_000951035.1 Colobus angolensis palliatus | reverse complement strand
AACCCGGGAGGCGGAGCTTGCAGTGAGCTGAGATCCGGCCACTGCACTCCAGTCCGGGCGACAGAGCAAGACTCCGCCTCAAAAAAAAAAAAGAAAAGAAAGAGCAGGAAGTAGAAAGAAAGAAAACAACTAGCAAAAATTAGAAATTATTCAATGAATAGAAGCCCAAAAGGAAACAATAGAAATGAAAGGCTAAAACCAACAAATAAAGGAAAACTAGGGCTAAGATTTTAAAAGGTTTAAATGAGCAATTAAAATGTAAAGCATTCAAATAAAAAGAAAAATAATCTTAGAAAAAATGTGATGTTTTTAAAAAAAAGTTTTTAAAAAATATTTTGTCTAGTTCTACTTTTCCCATCAAAAATCAAATGAGAATAGGGTCAACCAATACTAGAATTTTAAGAACAGAAAACTGTGTTAAACTAAGGAAGGGAAAGAAGTAATGAAAGATAACATAAAAAGCTAGATATATTTCAATCTGCAGATTTTTATGACTTCCTTTTGGTATACTAAAATAAACTGCATATGTTTCTTGAAAATCACTTGTTATAATTGTTTAAAACAAAGCACTTGCAATGTATATAAATAATTATGATTATGATTATGATTATGATTATGACTATTAAACAAAGATAGTCCTAGACCTAAAACTTACTGATTTAAATGCAAGCTTAACTTTAATGATGGGGGTATCACCAAAAAACTAGTTAAATAAAATATATATCTCAGAACTATTAGATGGCCATTCAAAAGACTGGAAAGCTAATATTCTGAGCTTATCAATAAATCAATGTCAACCTGTAAGACTATAATGCTCCAAGATGAACAGGCTTCAGGTTAGAGTATAATGAGAATATAATGAGAGTATATATAACAGAGTATAATGAGAATTACCATTGGCAGAATATGCTCTTTATAATTAGATAGTGGTAACAAAGTAGGGCCACAATGGGAAGAACATTTATTCAGAAAGGCACTTTATATATTGGAACTGGTAGGGAAATGCAAAAATAAATTCCATATAATAAACATATAAGAGGTTAGATTAGCAAATCACACAGTCAAAACTACCCTTAATATTCCTTAGAAAAGTTCACGGAAACAAAGAATGTAACGTCGCTCAATGAGTCCAACTCAGCCAGTCCCTCCTCCAGCAGTAGAGCAGATCTTTATTTTTCTGCTGTGAACCAAATGAATAAGTTGGATCGTATTTTACAAAATAATTTATCTTTCAGCACCAAAATCACACCCAGCATGTCAAGAGGCTCACAACGTGAGACACACATGGCAACCAATATAACTGAGGAACAGCAGGTTTGCATCTCACATCTCAGGCTGGATCCAGGAATAGCATAGGGAACCACTCATATCGTGAAACACAGATTCTCATATTGTGAAAGATAGTTTCATTCTCTCTCTGTCTCTCTCTCTCTCTCTCTCTCTCCTTCCTTCACTCCCTCCCTCTCTTTCTCTTCCTCTCTTCCCCCATAATATAATGTGCATGTGATAATAAGACAGAGCAATTGAATACGATAGAAGGTCTAGTTATAAGTACAGCTATCAATAATGTAGCACTGATACATTAAGAAGGCAAGGTCAATAAGAATTTGGCCCACTGGCTTGAGTTCATCCTCCCAATACAAGAGTTTACAGTCACATTCTTTATCATCTGTTCCTCTTCCACACTTGGATTATACCAAGTACTCATCTACATGGGAGACAGACACATCAAGGGGCATAGAAACAACATTGCCCAAAAAGTCAAGAGAACTGGCTCTAGATCAGCTCTACCCTACACTAGTTGCATGAACATTAGCATGTTCCATAATTCTTCTAGGCCTCAGCTTTCTCTTTTTAGAAATACAGTATTCTAGATAGTCATGTGTCTAAGATAATTTTCAGCTCTGGATCATGTCTTTATTTCCCCCTACATCATGTTTTGAAGGTGTGTGTGTGTCTGTGTTTGTGTGTGTGTGTGTTTACTGCTTCCATGATAAATCTCTTGTGAAGTGTTACAGCCTAATGTTTAAGAGCTTGGGCTCTGAAGTCTGGTAGACCTGGGTTCAAATCCCAGAGCTGTCATTTTCTAACTGTGACAATAGGCAAGATGCTAACCTCTCTGAGCTTCTGTTTTCCCTTCTAAAATAGGGACAATAATATTCCTTTTGGCAACAGGATTGCTAGGAAGATAAATCAGATAATATACATAAATCACCTAGTAAAATCTAGCACATTTTAAGCTCTAAATAAATGTTGTTGTTGATGATGATGATGATAATGATGATGTTACTGGATAAAAATTTATTAAATGTCTGGCTAGGGTGAAGCTCCAGACCTTACTCTGTAAAGAAGAATAGGAAGCAAATGATTCCCAGGATATCAAAGCAATATCCTTGCTTCATTACTTCCTTATGCCAGTCTATAAAATTCCCTAAATCAAATTCTGTCCAAGGTATCATGTCGACTCTGCGTTTCACAGTCCAGGACAAGCTTCTGAAGTATGGACAGTGGTCTGCACTTACACAGAAACAGAAAATCTGTTTAAATGGAGATTATTTGCTTATATGAGAAAAAGTCCAGTAAGGCTATATGAGATTTTATCCTGCTCTAAAAATCACACCCTGTCTCGTAGCAAATTAAAAATAAAGTTTAAAAGGTAGATTTAAAAGTGAAGGGAAGAAAAAGAGGGGAAAATGTTTAGAATTTTATAATCTACTTAAAGAAATGTTAAGGAGAAGAACTTATATGCCACATAAGAGAGTTAATGAAAAACAAATTATTTGAAAAGGTATTGTTATTTCAAAAAACATAATTATCATGTTTCTTTTGGTTAGCTTCTGTCATTCAAAGAGCAATTTAATCCCAAATCACAGAACCACTTCAATTTAGAAAATATAATTTAGCGCCTACTCAACATGAAAATGATGAGGATAAAGACCTTAATGACAATCCACTTCCACTTTGTGAGTAGCAAATATATTTTCTCTCCTTATATGATTTTCTTAATAACATATTTATTTCTCTAGCTTACCTTATTGTAAGAACAGTATATAAATATATGTTAATCATTTATTTTATTGGTAAGGCTTCTAGTCAACAGTAGGCTGTCAAGAGTTAAGTTTTTCAGGGGCCAAAAGTTGTATTTGGATTTTCTACTGCAGCGGGGTGAGCACCCCAACCCCCATGCTGTTCAAGGGTCCACTGTATATGCATTTCGTGCTTTAACAAAAAAAAAAAGGATTCACCTGGCTTACAAAATGCTTCAGCTGATGAGTTTTCCACTCATTTCAACTTCTGAGACATTCTGAGTTTTCACTGCCCCATCTTACCTGTTTGCTCTCAGTGGCATGTATTTCAGTACTTTTTTTGATCTACATAATGTACTGCTCTAAATCTCAACTAATTTTTTGTCTCTAAACACCAAGTTCTTGATTTTTTGTTAGCTTTCATTTCACCAAAGTTACTTGAAAATAAACCGTCTTTCAAAAGAAAATATAGATGAAATCAAACATCTCAAAGCACTAATCTCAATTTGTCTTACTTGTTTGTTTGCTTTTAAGAGATGTGGTCTCGCTCTGCCACCTGGCTGGAGTACAGTGGCACGGTAATAGTTCACTGCAGCCTTAAACTCCTGGGCTCAAGCGATCCTCCCACCTTGGCCTCACAAAGAGCCACTGCATCTGGTCCCTGTCTTAGCTCTCAGAAGGTAAGAGAGTGCTCAGTTTAAAAGTAACCACTAGAGGGTCTTGTTTTCCTAAACTCACCATAAGGCCCCCAAAATGTTTGCTTTGTCAGTACGGAATACCTAGAACTAAGAATAAACAGCAATGAGATACAACAGTACAAACAACAAAGTACATCCATTAAATTTTTAATAATTAAAAGAAAAAGGAAAAGAAAAATTAGCAAAAATCTTCCATGGATATAGGAAAATCTGAGCATGTATTGTTCCTGTGGATAGAGTTCTGAATCTAGAATTTGAAAACGTGATTCTTTTCTGACACTGCCTTCCTAGCAGTAGAATATTCATTTAAGTAGCTACTTTTTAACTTGAATGCTCATTTAAGTTCTTTATGCCTCAGTTTCCTTTGCAACCTCACCCAGATGTGGCAAAGATAAGACAGAGTAAAAAGATATGAAATATCCTCTTCCTATGGTAAGTTTATAAGAAAGACTTTCAAACAAAGCAAATAACAGAGAGGAATAGTGTAGACATGAAACGTCAGGTTAAAGACCCTTTTCTATAGAAAAGAATCACCTGGAGAACAACTTTTATTTTTCCTTTTTGGTTGTTTACAGAGATTCAATTTTTCACTTGGAAGATTTCTTAAACAAAGAAGTCCTCCCTCCCTGCCCAGTAGAATTGGCCTTTCTAACAAACCCTAGAAGAAAATCTAGGTAGTACCATTCAGGACATAGGCATGGGCAAGGACTTCATGTCTAAAACACCAAAAGCAACGGCAGCAAAAGCCAAAATTGACAAATGGGATCTAATTAAATTAAAGAGCTTCTGCACAGCAAAAGAAACTACCATCAAAGTGAACAGGCAACCTACAGAATGGGAGAAAATTTTTGCAATCTACTCATCTGACAAAGGGCTAATATCCAGAATCTACAAAGAACTCAAACAAATATACAAGAAAAAAACAAACAACCCCATCAAAAAGTGGGCAAAGGATATGAACAGACATTTCTCAAAAGAAGACATTCATACAGCCAACAGACACATGAAAAAATGCTCATCATCACTAGCCATCAGAAAAATGCAAATCAAAACCACAATGAGATACCATCTCACACCAGTTAGAATGGCTATCATTAAAAAATCAGGAAACAACAGGTGTTGGAGAGGATGTGGAGAAATAGGAACACTTTTACACTGTTGGTGGGATTGTAAACTAGTTCAACCATTATGGAAAACAGTATGGCGATTCCTCAAGGATCTAGAACTAGATGTACCATATGACCCAGCCATCCCACTACTGGGTATATACCCAAAGGATTATAAATTATTCTACTACAAAGACACATGCACACGTATGTTTATTGCGGCACTATTCACAATAGTAAAGACTTGGAATCAACCCAAATGTCCATCTGTGACAGACTGGATTAAGAAAATGTGGCACATATACACCATGGAATACTATGCAGCCATAAAAAAGGATGAGTTTGCATCCTTTGTAGGGACATGGATGCAGCTGGAAACCATCATTCTTAGCAAACTATCACAAGAAGAGAAAACCAAACACCGCATGTTCTCACTCATAGGTGGGAACTGAACAATGAGATCACTTGGATTCGGGAAGGGGAACATCACACACTGGGGCCTATCATGGGGGGGGGGGGGGGGGGAGGGAGTGCACTGGGAGTCATACCTGATGTAAATGACGAGTTGATGGGTGCTGATGAGTTGATGGGTGCAGCACACCAACATGGCACAAGTATACATATGTAACAAACCTGCACGTTATGCACATTTACCCTAGAACTTAAAGTATAATAAAAATTAAAATTAAAATTAAAAAAAAAACAAAAAACAAGTTCCCCGGTGCTGCTGATGTTGGTGCAGCTCTTTTCAGGAGATCACACTTTGAAAACACTGTTTCAGAATGCTGGATGGTATGCCATGTCCACTATCCAGTTATCTTCATACCCAGAAGGATTTGCTTTGAGTAGATAACCTACAATCCACACTATGTTCAGTTCTCCCAATCTCTAGCTTTCCTTCAGTTCACTTGGGATCATTAATTTTTTAATGCCCTAAAGATCTTTTCATTATAAAGTGAAAGATGGATCCTTTGATTATCTATCTTTCCTACAATTTCTAAGCAGAAAGTTTTGAGGTTTTGGTTTTATGGGTTTTTTTGTTTTAATAAAGCTGATTATCTTTTTGCAGCCCTTCTCTCATGCATTCCTATTAATTCAAAAGCTCACGAAAATTTATACATGGTACCTATCTTTCCTTTTTTGAATCTAGTAATGCCAAGTGCTATAGTAATTAAATACCAAGACATTTTGTAAAAAACAGGTAGCTTTCAAATTATTTTATACAAACTTGTGTATCTTGCTTAGGCTATACTATATCGAAGAAACTTAACTGCTCCCCTTCAATTACACATTTTTTTCTGATATAAAAGTAACAGACATTCAAATTAGAAAACTTAAGAAATACAGAAACATATACAGCAGTCAATCAAAACCAACCATAATCCCTCTGTCCAAAAATAGTTACTGTAAAGTTTTTGGTGTATTTTCTTCCAGTCTTTTTCAGTGCATATAAAGATTATACTAGCTAATATTTTACAGTCACATCTCCTACCTAACAAATTGAAAGAACATCAAATATGCTTTTTAAAGTACTTAACAGATCCATAATATTTTATTATATGAATGAGCTATAATTTAATGGTATATATTATCTAGAGCAACATCATAAAGCCTACAGGGGAGTGGAGTTTTAGCCTTGGTTCACATAGAAAATTTATTTTACTTATGCATTGCTTCTGAAGAGGGACTTAGAAATACCTTTTTAAAACAACAAAGCTACCTGACCCATTATAATCATGGTAGAGGTTCATTCCCCTGCTTGACATCAACCAGTGCTTATTCAGAGTAGTTTCATCCAAGACAATTTTTCTCTTCCCTTCAACTCAAGGCAAAAATGGAAACAAGGTCCTGCAGATTAGATGGATAAATGGATGGAAGAATGAATAGAAAGACAGAATTTTACCAATATAGGTATCAATATAAGTAAATACAATACAAAAGCATAAATATATATTTTATAGTATTATATATCTATCCATAATTTCTAATACATTATAATTTCCCTATGATTTGTATCTTCCGTTGGAATATAGATGCCTAGAGAGCAAGTGGTATAACTTATCCACCTTTATCCCTCCCCATTTCCCCCACCTCCGTGTGTGCACACACACATACCTAGCACAGTGCCTAGTATATGGTAGATCCTCAAGAGATGTTTATGGAGTAAAATAATAATAATTGAAGTAATAGAAAAATACCATCTTTAAAAATAACAGTTACCATTTATTAAATATTCTGATGGTATATTTTATGCGTAAACTTGGTAAGGCTATGGTGATCAGCTGTTTTGGTTAAACATTAGTCTAGATGTTGCTTTTAAGGTATTTTGAGAATGTGATCAGTATCACAATCAGATGACTTTAAGTAAAAGTTACTACTTTCTATAATAAGGGTGAGTCTTACCCATCAGTTGGAGGCATTAACAGCAAAAACTGAGTTTTCCTAAGGAGGAAGGAATTCTTACTCAAGACTGGAACAAAGAAATCCCACTAGAATTTCCAGCCTGGTGGCCTGCCCCACAGAATTTGGATGTGCCAGCTCCCACAATCACATAAGCTAATTCCTTAAAATAAATCTCTTAATACACAACACACATACATACACACACGCATGTGCGCGCGCGCGCACACACACACACACACACACACACACACTATTGCTTCCATTTCTTTGGACAACCCCGACTGACACAGCTACTATGCCATACGTAACCTTGATTTCATATCACTGTCTCTACAACAGTCTAACAAGGTGTGTATTACTATCCATCTTTTTAAAGATATGTACCTTACCCAAGGTCCCACAAGTCAGTTTATAGGTAACAGGGCTGGGTTCAAACTTATCTGTTTCCAGAATCTGTGCCCTTTCTCTCTCTTCAGAGTAACTGAAACGTGATCTAAATCTTCTCAATTCTGTAACTGCAAATTCCAGCATGCAGTGTCAGTCGAGCTAGATAAACATCTTAATAGGTGTATGTATGGGGGGACAGGGTAGAAAGGCATGTCCACAACTAACAAAGCAGATGTAAAAAGACGTTTTTGTCTAATGGTTGAATCTAAAAATGTTGGAAGGAAAACTAAATACATAGGAAATTAATAAGACTGTTTTTGAAAAGTCATTTTTATGACATGCTAACTCCATATTCAGAAGGATCACAAAACATTCAAAAGAAATGACTGAGACACTCACTATCATAGGACTGTCTGAGTGGGAAGTGGGTCCAGAAATCCAGTCAATGTAGAAAAACCCTGGCCTTGTTTTGACAATAACAACAAAAATGAAAAAGTAAAATAGGTTCATAAATAAGCACAGCTCATATCTTTGTTAAAACAATACCTTTTAAGCTCTCTTGTAAACCATTTCCCCACAGTCTACAGAATGTGAAGAAAAATGTCATCTTGATAACATCTCTGCAAAGCTGCCTGCCCATTTCTTCTGCACCTGTGTTCCTTACTCTGAATTTTCTATGAGAATAACAGGGAATGACCTAAGATGATTTCTAAGTGTGAAACAAGAGGATTGAATTCCTTTAGATGAAAATGAATTTTACTCTACTCTTTAGAGATACCAGTGTGCCCACCATTTCCAATAACTATATTTCTGCTATATATTCATAGCAGCAGTTTCCCAATTTTAAGGCTGTGGAACTATTACAAGAGGCTCTGAAAATTCATATGTAGAAGTGACCATTGTAATCAGACTTAATGAATTAAAACACACATAAACACACACAAACAGAAAAATGCTTAATTTTTCAAATGGATAGGTATGGTTGTGAATGAACAAAGCCAAGCACATTTTATGCATTTCTATTTTAAAGATTCAGAATTGGCCCTACACATTTACCTCCCATCCTTCTCAAAAGTCCTATGGTAATAACAAAAATAATTAGAAAAAGAAATATAGCATTGAAAAATTAGGAAACCATCAATCAGAAATTTTAAAGGATTTTTTTGACAAAATGAACAAATGAGATCAACTTATGCAAAAATAGATAAGGCAAAGCTGCCCGGCCCCCAAAACTAACACAGAAGAGATTTTCCATGCCCTGTGAGGAAAGATAAACAATTTTTCCCAAAAGTTTCTCAAGAATTGGTCTGAATTCTAAGAAAAAAGAATTAGGATGTAAAATACTAGACCCAAACACGACAAAAGACATCTTTCCTTTCCCCACAGACACCAACAAATGTGTACCAAGGAGCTACATCATATGAGACATATTCAAGCACTTGAGATACGGTGACCTAGGCGCAGGGTCCTGAAGTAAGTGGGGGAGGAAGTCGTGTAGAAATCTGGGGGAAAGCATTCAGATAGAAGAAATAGCATGGGCAAAGACATTTAAATAAACACTTGCTGTGAAGGAAGAATAGCAAGTAGACCAATATGACTGGTGAGGAGGAGAATTGTAGGGGAAGATGAGTTTACAGTGTGAGGTCGATGCAGATCCTGTAGGCGATTATAAAAATGTAAACCTTTGAAGAAATGGATATTTACTGGCTGCTGTGTTGGAGAATGGGGTGTAGAGGGTCAAAGACGGAAGCAGAGAAACCAACTAGGAGGATACATAATAATAGCAATAGATGGATAATAATATTTAGGAAAGTTCAGGTTTGGGTGGGGAGACCAGGACTTCATTTTGGAGCATGTTAAGTCTCAGACATAAAGTATACAATGGGAAACACGCAGTCACAGGAGAGGTCTGAGCTAAAGATGTAAACTTTGGATTTATACAGATGACATGCAAAGCCACAAACCTAGATGGAATCACCTAGGGAATACAAGTAGATGGAAGAAAAGAGAGTTGAGGAATGAGCCCTGGGATAGCCTAACATTAAGAAACTGGGGAGATGAATAAAAGCAAGCCAAGAAATAGTGTCCATTGAGCTAAAACAACCAAAAGAAACTGGTATCTTAAAAGCCAAATGAAGACAAGAAAGCAATCATCTGCCAATTGCTACTGAGAGCTCAAGTAAGGTGAGGACAAAGAACTATCACTTAGATTTAGCAATATGGAGGTCTCTGATGATATGGTATCATCATACTGTTCACCCATTTACACTTTCTGGAAAAATTACTTGCACTACTGTGGTGAAATGAGAAATTAACTCAAACAAAAACTCAAGAAAGTAGTGTATAGCAGGCATGAAATGGTAGTGAACAACAAACTCAGTAAAATTCAAAGTTAAATACATTTAATTACTATAATGTGGCTATAAAGTTTCATATCATAGTTAAGAAAATATTTTTAAGAGACAAAACATACAGGTAAACTACACCTATATAGATAATGATGTGGAAATAAAATCTCATATTATTTCCATAAAACCTATGAAGCACTGAAGGAAGGGGAAGAAAAAAGGATAAATCAAAGCATGTTAAATATGTTTTCTTGTTCGGTTGGAGCTTATGGATATTTTCATTTCTAATATTGATAAAGTATGTAGGTATTGATTAAAAGGCTGCAGATGTAGGAAAGAAAATACAGTTTTAAAGCATTTTTTAAAAATCAATAAAGTCAAAGAAAGAAAAGGAGGTTAAAAGAAAACATACCAAAAAAGCATCAGAAAACACAAAATAAAATGGCAGGAATAAAATCAATCATATGAGCAATCAAAATAAATGTCTGTTGGTAAAACTGTTTAAAAGACCATCTGATGGAGTAAAAACCTGTTAATATAAAAGATAACTCTAAAGAAAAATGTGGGCAACAATTGATCTGTTATACAAACAGAATTTGCTATGGCAATATTCATAACAGAGTGAATTTAAAGCAAAAAAATACAGCAAAGACGGATACTTTATATTGATGACAGGTATAATCCAAGAAGACATAATAATCACAAAGTTATATATACCAAAACACACATCATCAATTACATGAAGTAAACACCAAGAATATAAGAAAAAGTCTTTGAAACCAAAATACAAGTAGGAGATTGTTATCTGAGAATTTGTTGTCTCAGACAATGAAAAAAGATGTGAAGATTCAAATAATTTAATAAGCAAGTTTCTACCTTCTCACTCTTTAGAAAATTCATCTACATTTAAATATTCATTTCAAATATCCATGAAACATTTATTAAAAATCAGTCATTTCACAGGCCACATAGAAACCCTTAATAAATTCATAAACTATTGATTCAGTTATCTTCTCCAACCCAAAGGCAGTACTAATAAAAATAACTTACTAAAAACAAAAAAACTAACGAAGATTCTGACAACTATTAAATAAGACATGAACCAATAAGAAAATCGAAACTAAAGTTACCAATTATTTGAAATTAACAACAAAAACACTTTACATCCAAATCTAAGTGAAGTGACCAAAACTGTACTCAAGGGGAAAATAGTTCCTCTGCCTGAAATGTGTTTTCTTTCATTCTTTGTATTTTAAAATCCAATTCATTGGCAAAACCATTCTGTGCCTTCTATTTGGAATTAATCTTCTCTACCTCTGTACTTCCCCAGCATCTTTTCAAAATCACTTCATTTCACATTTATTCTGCTTGGCTTTTCAGACACTTGAGTCCATGTCCATCTCAACCCAGCAGACTTTTCCATTATCAGAGTGTACAGGCCCTGCTTTAACACTTCTGTATCAACTCAGGGCACAGCACTGTTAAAGTCACTGTTCTCTAATAGTAAGAGCATAGGTTTAGAAGATCAGTTAGATCTCGGTTAGAATTCTAGCCCTGCCATTTTCTAGCTGTGTGATCTGGGGCAAGCTGCTGAATCCTCCGTCCCTCTTTTTTCATTAGTGGGGCTACTATCATCTATTTGGTAAATTTATATAATAAAACACCAAGCACAGTATCTGGAACATAGCTAGACAAAGGGAAGCTATTATGAACACTGGAACGTTAGATGGAGTAAAGAAAAAAACCTAAGACATAGGTGAGTAGTGGAAAGCCATGGATTTGGGAGGCGAACTGACCTAACGAATCCTGGTTCTGTTAGCTATTTGGCAATACTTATAATCTTGAGCAAGTTACTCTGAGTCTCCTTCTCCACATGTGTAATTCTGTAATGTTGTTGTGAAGATTAGAAATTGAGAACATATAAAACATTGAGTAGGGAGCCTGACACACATTAAGTGTTCATAAGTGGTACCTACTATTGTCACTCACACATTTCCCCAGTTACAGGTCTTCACAAATGTCTGCTGAATTGAATTAGAACTTAATCATCAGAATCTCACTTGGTTTACCTGGTCCCCTAGAAGGGCCAGAACTGACAGCAAGTTATCGACTTGGTAAAGCAAGTCCTCAAGAAGCCCCAACATGTGCCTGTGGTTTGGTGAGGTCAGAGTAATTGAGGCCTCACAATTAAAAAGCAATCTTATGTGAGGTTATCTTGTTGGATAACTTGTTAGGAATCTTTTTCATGAAGTTAAATCATTAAAATTTGACACCAGAGCAGTCTCTGAGAGAGCCCTAAGCAGGTCTCACTTCTCGTTAATATAAATTAAATTCCTCAGGAGACGCTGAGAATCTCCCCACCTGACAAACAGTGTTGACATTTATTCAATTTCCCTCTGACCTTTCTGGACTTAAGAAATACCTCCAAATAGTTATGAATAAGCTATTATTTTGGTTTTTACTTCACAACTATCTTTAAGAGTAAAGCCATTTTGTCTACTTTATTTTCCAGAATGACCCTTCATTTAATATGTCATCCTGCATTTTATGCTTAAGAACATACGAGGCTCTGCATGCCAAAAAAATGAAAGAGTGTGAAGTGAATAACAATTATGGTGCATTATTCTTTACTGGAGGTCTTTTTTCCTCATTAAACAAAGGTGAATTTTTTTTCTTCCTTAAAAGTCAAAGTTAAAAATCTTTCATTTAGTTTCTCAAATACTAGGAGTGGTATCAAGGGTATATGCCATATGTTAAAATATAACTGTTACTCAATTTTGTTGGTATTAATGAATTTTGTTAAATTACAGAGTTGTAAAACGTGAAGGAAAAGAAAGGGTCTTGCTAAGTGAGTGACTGGGTAGAGGTGAGACACTGAGAATATTGTTATTAAAATATGCAAAAATGGGCCGGGCGCGGTGGCTCAAGCCTGTAATCCCAGCACTTTGGGAGGCCGAGACGGGCAGATCATGAGGTCAGGAGATCGAGACCATCCTGGCTAACACGGTGAAACCCCATCTCTACTAAAAAATACAAAAAACTAGCCGGGCGTGGTGGTGGGCGCCTGTAGTCCCAGCTACTCCGGAGGCTGAGGCAGGAGAATGGCGTGAACCCGGGAGGCGGAGCTTGCAGTGAGCTGAGATCCCGCCACTGCACTCCAGTCTGGGCGACAGAGCAAGACTCCGTCTCAAAAAAAAAAAAAAAATGCAAAAATGAATATTCACCAGGGATAGTTTAGACTGGAGCTTTTAGCTCTGCTATTTCCCTGCATCCAGCTGGTAGTCTATCTAATTATCACAGTGCCATTCTGGCAGATGAATTTTGATTAATATAAACTCTTAGAAGGCAGAGGTATCTTTGAGATCACCTAATCCAATGCACATATTACAAATCAGGAAAAAGAAATCTGGAGAGAAGTCCTTCGCTCAAAGGCTTAAAGCTTGTTAGCTGTCAGAGCCAGTGCTAGCATACAGCTAGCACTTTTGGTCTCTTTGTGGTATTCCACATTCATTTATGTTAGAATTAAGGGTAAGGACCAACTAATGTGAACCACCTCCACTATACAGATACAGGGAGGGGTCATGGCTGAAGACTAAGAAAAGTGAAGGGGGACCACCTTGTTAGAGACATCAGGAGCAATGTCATCATCTGGTAATAAATCTTTACAAGAGTCACTCATCGGCCAGGCACGGTGGCTCACACCTGTAATCCCAGCACTTTGGGAGGCCGAGTCGGGCAGATCACGAGGTCAACAGATCGAGACCATCCTGGCCAACATGATGAAACCCCATCTCTACTAAAACTACAAAAATTAGCTGGGTGTGGTGGTAGGCACCTGTAATCCCAGCTACTCGGGAGGCTGAGGCAGGAGAATCGCTTGAACCCGGGAAGTGGAGGTTGCAGTGAGCCAAGATTGCATCACTGCACTCCAGCCTGGTGACAGAGCAAGACTCCATCTCAAAAAAGAAAAAAAAAAGCATCAGTAGTAATAGAAATGCCAGCCATTGACTGCAACTAGACTAGTAATCACTATAGCTGTAAGAGCTGCTAACAGTCAAAGGAAGGGTACACACTAAACCTACACTTAGTGGAAGCACTCAAAGATCAACACAAAAAATAAAGCACTATTTCTACTTGGTCACTAAACCATCTGATTATCTAAAATTTTCAAATGGCCTTTTTATTAGGCTACACAAAATCATAAGGAAGTGATTCCCATTAATGTCAACTTGAGTTATGATTCTGTCAAAATTTCCATCATAACTCCAGGCAAAGCTATCAGAAGCACAAGTCTCCCAGCCAATAAATATCTTTTCTTTTTGACCATAATATTTTAAAGAATACTTATCATTTTAAAACACTTTTACTACTGGAAAACAAAACATGAAGTATCACTGCTCGCAGTGGCTTCTGCATTTACTTTTTAAAAGGGGTAGGAAGACTCTTTTTGAACATGTCTTCAGTCTTTAAGGCAACACATTTTTATCTTCAAAGTTGGTTTGCCATGAGCAAATGAATAAACTTCCTTTTAAAAATAAATTAATATCATTTTTGAGGAATTATTTGCCCAGGTCCTTAACTTACAATACTTAAATATGATCACCTAGAGAGAAAAAAAATATATAAATGGAAAATAAGATTTTTTAAATGAAGGTTTTCAAAAAAGATGTTTAGATAAATTAATTTATAAATTTTAATCTTCTAAAATGCTACTGTTTTCAAGCATTCAAATTCCAGCCCATAAAAGAATATATACTAGAAGTCATTTAAAAATTAAAGATTTTTCCTATACACTATTATTCAAACTTTAAATAAGTAATTCAAAGTAAAATCATAAAGAAGAAATTGATAAACAACACAAAAAAATGCATTTTCCCTAAATCTCACTTTAAGAGATATTACTAAGCAACTATCATAGGCAAGGCCTTCTCCTCCTTCAAAATGCTTCATGAGAGCAGTCCCTAAAGTTGCTATCATTCTAGTTCTGGACTAAGTAAAAAATAAACAAACATGAGATCCAAGCTAATGCTGGGGTAGGGAGAAGATGAATCAGAAAAGACAAAAGAGAAATCAAGCATTTAAAGGTTTCTTTATGGAAGGGTAAAATTTTGAAAGATAAGAAAGCACCACAAATAGCAGAGTGAAGCAGTTTCTTGATCCCTAGGTACCAATTTAAAAACTTTTGGGGATTACTTGGTAACAATATTAGACCACTTTAGACTGCATTTTTCAATTTATAAAACATTTTCTCCATCATCACCTTTTTATTCACTAACAGATATTGGGGGTTTGGGGTGACACTCTTGATGTCCCTATTAAAAGAAGATAACCAAAGGATCAAGAACCACAAACAAAACAAAGTACTCCTTTATAAACTTCTCAGAATTGCTATGAGGGTGACATTCCAAGACACAAAATAATAGACAAGTATTATTCCCATTCTATCAATCATGGAAAAGGTTCAGAGGGGTTAGTGATGACCCAAATTAAAACAGCAGATGGGCTGGGCATGGTGGTTCATGCCTGTAATCCCATTACTTCGGGAGGCCAAGGTGGGAGGATTGCTTGAAGCCAGGAGTTTGACACCAGCCTGGGCAATACAGCAAGACCTGGTCTCTATTAAAAAAAATACATATATATATATATTAGCCAGGCACAGTGGTGTACACCTGTAGTCCCAGCTACTCAGGAGATTGACGTGGGAGGATTGCTTGAGCCCAGGGGTTTGAGTTTGCAGTGAGCTATTATTATGCCACTGCACCCCAGCCTGGGTGACAGAATGAGATTCTGTCTCTAAAAAACAAAAAAAACCCACAAATGAGTGAAATGTGGCACTGCTGGAATTTAATCAGGTCTTCCAATGGCAAGTCAAGAGGTTTTCCCATCAGCTCACCAATGGAAGAAGAAATTCCAAGTTGGCTATACTACAGTAATGTCTCTGGTTACATCTAACCTCTATTTTTAAGCAATAATGTGACTGTAACATAGAATACAAGCTATGAAAAATCCATTTTCTTCTCCAAGGCACAGTTTAATAAAAGGTATAGGATAAAAAGGTGGAAGATATATAGCTCAGTAAAAAGGAATTAAAAGATACATAAATTAAGTTTGTACAAAGTCAAGTAAAATATCACAACAATCTAGAGTGCCAAAATCATTAGATTCATACTTTAAAATTAATCATGATGTTTGATTATGGGAAATTATGGTGAAGGCAGATTTGTTACTGAGTATATTTTTTATGCAAAAAACTCAAAGAGTACACTGACCAAAATGGGCAAAACACTCATGCTCTGTGATTGTTGATGATATTGCTAATAAAGACTCCTAAAGAATGAATTGAAGAATAAATAATAAGCTGAGTATCTGGGAATTACAGCGTTCCTAACTCAGCTCTGCCACTAACTGGCTTTGTAATCTTGGGCAAGACATCTTACCTTTCCAGGCCTCTGAAAAAAAAAAAACTCAACTAGGTAATATTCAGGAGTCCTTCTTTCCTAAAAATTATTTGAATCTATGAATTCCCAAGCTTTGTGGTGTATGAAGGGCCATTCAAAAGACTACATGAGCCATTTTCCCCAGTAGAACATGATAAAACTTGCATACTTCAAAACCTAAAATGCACACAGAATAGATAATGCCACAAAATCAATATAGCCGGCAGTTACATATGGTGTTTGACAGTGCACTTTTACATGTTTCTTCCATGCTTTGGAGCCAGATTCATATTATATAATAAGTGGTTGCAATAGAAACAGAAACCAATTGTCTAAATCTAATCTGAATCTACATCTACATTTTAAGAATGAAATCCTAGAGATACTAAAATAGCAATAGGCTGTCAGTGTTGTTTGTAGAGATCTTAGAATACAACCGCACCTTCACTCACGATGCAGTTACATCCTGAGAAACCCATCATACACTGAAAATATCATAAGTCAAAAATACGTTTAATATACCTAACCTACTGAACAACATAGTCTAGCCTAGTCTACCTTAAATGTGTTCAGAACATTTACATTAGCGTGTAGTTGAGCAAGATCATCTAACACAAACCCTATTTTATAAAAAAGTGTTGAATATCTCATGTAAAAGTATCATACCACATATCACCAGTCTAGAAAAAAAATCAAAATTCAAAATTTGAAGCTTGGTTTCTACTAAATGGTATTGCTTTTGTACCATCAAAAAGTAGAAAAATTATAAGTTGAACCATCATAAGTCAGGGACCATCTGTATTTGTTTTGATGATTATCCAAGGCCCATTTTACTCTGGCAAGATTTATAGAAGCAAATTTTATAACTCAGCTAAAATGGCCTTCAAGTATAGCATAATTTTTTGTTTTAAACTACAATAAACGTTGGAAATGATTTAGAAACTCATGGGGTCAAGCTTTTACTTTGGGATGTCTGACCAATTTATTGGGGCATCGGGGGTACAGGATAATCTTGGTCTATTTGATTTAGGGAGCTCTGATAGAAGAACAATTTCATTCACTTTCACCTTCATATTTTGACATCTGGAGCTGGTTGTAAAATCAGGAAAATGACAGATGAGACTGAATAGGAAATGCTATTTGGTTTATGTCCCAGGGATATTGTTTAACAAAAATGCTGAGTGAGCTATTTCAAAGCTCAGCTGGAGGGAAGATGTTCACTATATACTATTTATGGTGCTTTTAGAAATATCTCAGGAGGTATGAATGCCGGCAACTTATACATGTTCCTTTAGGCATTTCCCTGTATTGGTTCCCTGCCTTCCATACAGAGAAAATGTTTGTCCCTCACAAAAATAAGGAGAGATGTTATCATTTCTAACAGGAAGTATGCGCAATTTGATGATGAGAGGAAAGCAAGTTCAACATATTTTAAGGTTCTTGATCAGGAAGTTAAGATATTTTGCTTCCAAGAATTACTGCAGATGGCCTTCTTAGGTCTACCTTATATTACATTTATACGTGCAATGATTGTACAACATAACATTCTAATTCCAGTTATATATATACAACATGTATATCATTCCAACTGAAAACTATTAAGGAAAAGTAACATAGGGATTTTTGTTAAAAATACCAAACCCTTACATTAGAAACAGAAATCCTGTTGTATGGCCAAAAGAATAATGATTTCTATTATTGATGAATTCTGTGAATCTAATGATTAATTGTAATCTCCCCTGCAACAAGAGTGATAACAAGTAGTAAAAACTTTAATTTTATCTTCTCTCTGATCTCTCAAAAAGTGCTAGGAATCTGAGAAATAAAAAGAAATGTGTAGTGAGAAGTAATATTAGTTGCAGAGCAGATTCTTGATAATTCTGAGCCAAATAATGTATTTCTTTCTTTCTTTTTTTTTTTTTTTTTACATTTCATAATACGAAACCCCAATCTGGAACAAAGGGCTTTTTACACATTGTATAATTCAGTTTGAAGGCACATTCATGTGTGTTTAAAATACTCATATCAAAGTTAAGCTTAGAAACAGACTTTTAAACTCTAAAATATATTCACTGACACAGTTTGGATATTTGTCCAGCCCAAATCTCAAGTTGAAATTTAATCACCAGTGTTGGAGGTAGGGCCTGGTGGGAGGCGTGTGGGTCACAGGGGTGGATCTCTCGTGTCTTGGTTCTGTTCTCACAATAATGAGTGACAGCTCAGGAGATCTGGTCATTTAAAAGTGTGTGGTTTCTCCCCAGCCTTGCTCCTGCTCTTGCCATGCGATGTGCCTGCTCCCTCTTCACCTTTTGCCAAGAATAAAAGCTTCCTGAGGCCTCCCCAGAAGCCAAGCAGATGCCAGCACCATGCCTGTATAGCCTACAGAACTGTGAGCCAATTAAACCTCTTTTCTTTATAAATTACCCAGCCTCATATATTTCCATTTTATTTTATTTTAAGTTCCAGGATACATGTGAAGAACGTGCAGGTTTGTTACATAGGTATTCATGTGCCATGGTGCTTTGCTGCACCCTTCAACTCATTATCAACATTAAGTATTTATCCTAATGCTATCCCTCCCCTAGCCCCCCACCCTCTGACAGGCCTTGGTATGTGATGTTCCCCTCCCTGTGTCCATGTGTTCTCGTTATTCAACTCCCACTTATGAGTGAGAACATGTGGTGTTTGGTTTTCTGTTCCTGTGTTAGTTTGCTGAGGATGATGGCTTCCAGTTTCATCCATGTTCCTGCAAAGGGCATAATCTCACTCCTTTTTTATGACTGCATAGTATTCCACAGTGTACATGTACCACATTTTCTTTATCCAGTCTATCAATGATGGGCATTTGGGTTGGTTCCATGACTTTGCTGTTGTAAATAGTGCTGCAATAAACATACGTGTGCATGTGTCTTTACAGTAGAATGATTAATATTCCTTTGGGTATATACCTAGTAATGGGACTGCTGTGTCAAATGGTATTTCTGGTTCTAGATCCTTGAGGAATCGCCATGCTGTCTTGCACAATGGTTGAACTAATTTACACTCCCACCAACAGTGTAAAAGCATTCCTTTTTTCTCCACAGCCTTGCCAGCATCTATTGTTTCCTGACTTTTTAATAATCACCATTCTGACTGGTGTGAGATGGTATCTCATTGTGGTTTTGATTTGCATTTCTCTAATGATCGGTGATGTTGAGCTTTTTTTTTCATGTCTGTTGGCTGCATAAATGTCTTCTTTCAAGAAGTGTCTGCTCATATTCTTTGCCCACTTTAATTTTTGTATAAGGTGTAAAAAAGAGGTCCAGTTTCAGTTTTCTGCATATGGCTAGCCAGTTTTCCCAGCACCATTTATTGAATAGGAGATCCTTTCCCCATTGCTTATTTTTGTCAGGTTTGTCAAAGCTCAGATGGTTGTAGATGTGTGGTATTATTTCTGAGATCTCCTCTGTACCTCTGTACCATTGGTCTGTTTTGGTAACAGTACCATGCTGTTTTTGTTACTGTAGCCTTGTAGTATAATTTGAAGTCAGGTAGCATGATGCCTCCAGGTTGTTCTTTTTGCTTAGGATTGTCTTGGCTATATGGGGTCTTCTTTGATTCCACATGAAATTTAAAGTAGTTTTTTTCTAACTCTGAAGAATGTCAATGGTAGTTTGATAGGAATAGCATTGAATATATGAATTACTTTAGGCAGTATGGCCATTTTCACAATATTGATTCTTACTCTCCATGAGGATGAAATGTTTTTCCCTTTGTGTCCTCTCTTATTTCCTTGAGTAGTGGTATGCAGTTCTCCTTGAAGAGGTCCTTCACATCTCGTTAGCTGTATTCCTAGGTATTTTATTCTCTTTGTAGCAATTTGTGAATGGGAGTTCATTCATGATTTGACTCGCTGCTTGTCTATTGTTGGTGTAAAGGAATACTTGTGATTTTTGCACATTGATTTTATATCCTGAGACTTTGCTGAAGTTGCATATAAGCTAAAGGAGTTTTGGGCTGAGATGATGGGGTTTTCTAAATATAAAACATGTTGTCTGCAAACAGAGAAAACTTGACCTCCTCTCTTCCTATGTGAACACCCTATACTTCTTTCTCTTGCCTGATAGCTCTGGCCAAAAATTCCAATACTATGTTGAACAGGAGTGGTGAGAGTGGGGATCCTTGCCTTGTACCAGTTTTCAAAGGGAATGCTTCCAACTTTTGCCTATTAAATATTATATTGGCTGTGGGTTTGTCATAAATTGCTTTTATTATTTTGAGATATGTTCCATCAAAACCTAGTTTGAGTTTTTAACATGAAAGGATGTTGAATTTTATCAAGGCCTTTTCTGCATCTATTGAGATAATCATGTGGTTCTGTCTTTGGTTCTGTTTATGTGATGGATTACATTTATTGATTTGCATATGTTGAACCAGCCTTGCACCCCAGGGATGAAGCTGACTTGATCGTGATGGATAAGTTTTTTCATGTGCTGCTGAATTCGGCTTGCCAGTATTTTATTGAGGATTTTCGCATCAATGTTCATCAGAGACACCGGTCTGAAGTTTTCTTTTTTTGTTGTTGTGTCTCTGCCTCGTTTTGGTATCAGGATGATGCTGGCTTCACCAAATGAGTTGGCAGGAGTCCCTCCTTTTCAACTGTTTGGAATAGTTTCAGAAGGAATGATACCAGCTCCTCTTTGCACCTGTAATAGAATTCAGCTGTGAATCTGTCGGGTCCTGGGCTTTTTTTAGTTGGTAGGCTATTAATTACTGCCTCAATTTCAGAACTTGTTATTGGTCTTATCCAGGGATTCGACTTCTTCCTGACTTAGTCTTGGGAGGGTGTATGTGTCCATGAATTTATCCATTTCTTCTAGATTTTCTAGTTTATTTGTGTAGAGGTGTTTATAGCATTCTCTGATGGTAGTCGGTATTTCTGTGGTGTCGGTGGTGACATCCCCTTTATCATTTTTTATTGTTTCTATTTGATTATTCTATTTTCTTTGTTATTAGTCTAGCTAGCGGTCTACCTATTTTGTTAATTTTTTCAAAAACCAGTTTCTAGATTCATTGATATTTTTGAAATTTTTCATGTCTCTATCTACTTCAACTCTGATCTTAGTTATTTCTTGTCTTCTGCTACCTGTTGGATTAGTTTGCTCCTACCTCTCTAGCTCTTTTAATTGTAATGTTAGGGTGTTCATTTGAAATCTTTCTAGCTTTCTGATCCGGGCATTTAGTGCTATAAATTTCCCTCTTAACACTGCTTTAGCTGTGTCCCAGAGATTTTGGTACATTGTCTCTTTGTTCTCCATCCTTTAATTCTTCTTTATTCCTTTATTTCCTCTTTATTTAGAACTTCTTTATTTCTGCCCTAATTTCATTATTTACCCAGGAGTCATTTAGAAGCAGCTTATTCAATTTCCATGTAATTGTGTGGTTTAGGGTGAGTTTCTTAATTCTGAGTTCTACTTTAATTGCACTGTGGTCTGTGGTCTGTCTGTTATGATTTCAGTTTTTTTGCATTTGCTGAGGAATGTTTTACTTATATGGTCGATTTTAGATTAAGCACCATGTGCCACTGAGAAGAATGTATATTCTGCTGATTTGCGGTGGAGAGTTCTGTAGATGTTTATTAGGTCCACTTGATCCAGAGCTGAGTTCAAGTCCTGAATATCCTTGTTAATTTTCTGTCTCATTGATCTGAGTAATATTGACAGTGGGGAGTTAAAGTATCCCGCTATTATTGTGCGGGAGTCTAAGTCTCTTTGTAGGTCTCTAAGAACTTGTTTTACGAACCTGGGTGCTCCTGTATTGGGTGCATATATAATTTGGATAGTTAACTCTTCTTGTTGAATTGTTCCCTCTACCATTATGTAATGCCCTTCTTTGTCCTTTTTGATCTTTGTTGGTTTAAAGTCTGTTTTGTCAGAGACTAGGATTGCAACCCCTGCTTTTTTTTTTGCTTTCCACTTGCTTGGTAAATATTCCTCCATCCCTTTATTTTGAGACTTTGTGTGTCTCTGCATGTGGATGGGTCTCCTGAATATGGCACACTAATAGGTCTTGACTCTGTATCCAATTTGCCAGTCTGTGTCTTTTAATCGTGGCATTTGGCCCATTTACATTTAAGTTTAGTATTATTATGGGTGAATCTGATCCTGTCATTATGATGCTATCTGGTTATTTTGCACACTAGTTGATGCAGTTTCTTCATAGTGTCATTGGTCTTTATAGTTTGTGTGTTTTTGCAGTGGCTAGTACCAGTTTTTCCTTTTCGTATTTAGTACTTATTTCAGAAGCTCTTGCAAGGCAGGCCTAGTGATAATGAAATCCCTCAGCATTTTCTTGTCTGGAAAGGACTTTATTTCTCCTTCACTTATGAAGCTTAGTTTGGCTAGACACAAAATTCTGGGTTGAGAATTCTTTTCTTTAAGAATATTGGAGGCTGGGCACAGTGGCTCATGCCTATAATCCCAGCACTTTGGGAGGTGGGCAGATCATGAGGTCAGCAGATTGAGACCATCCTGGCTAACACAGTGAAACCCCGTCTCTACTAAAAATACAAAAAAAAATTAGCCGGGCGTGGTGGCGGGTGCCTGTAGTCCCAGCTACTCGGGAGGCTGAGGCAGGAGAATGGGGTTAACCTGGGAGGCGGAGCTTGCAGTGAGCCAAGATTGTGCCACTGCACTCCAGCCTGGGCAACAGAGAGAGACTCCATCTCAAAAAAAAAAAAAAAAATGTTGAATATTATACCCCAATCTCTTCTGGCTTGTAGAGTTTCTGCCGAGAGATCCACTGTTAATCTGATGGGCTTCCCTTTGTAGGTGACCTGGCCTTTCTCTCTGGCTTTTTTTCCTTCATTTTTTCCTTTATTTCAGCCTTGGAGAATCTGATGATTGTGTGTCTTGGGGATGATCTTCTCGTGGAGTGTCTTAGTGGTGTTCTCTGTATTTCCTGAATTTTGCATGTTGGCCTGTCTTGCTCAGTTGGGGAAGTTCTCCTGGATGTATCCTGAAGTGTGTTTTAAAGCTTGTTTTCATTCTCCCCGTCTCCTTCAGGTACTCCAATCAATCATAGTTTCAGTCTTTTTACAAAGTCCCATATTTCTTGGAGACTTTGTTCATTTCTTTTCATTCTTTTTTCTCTAATCTCGTCTGCATGCATTATTTAAGTAAGATGGTCTTAAAACTCTGATATCCTTTCTTCTGCTTGATTGATTCAGCTATTGATACTTGTCTGTGCTTCATGAAGCTCTCATGCTATGTTTTTCAGCTCCATCCGGTCATTTATGTTCCTCTCTAAACTGTTATTCTAGTCAGCAACTCCTCTAACCTTTTATCAAGGTTCTTAGCTTCTTTGCACTAGGTTAGAACATGCTCCTTTAGCTCAGTGTAGTTTTTTATTACCCACCTTCTGAAGTCTACTTCTGTCAATTTGTCCACCTCATCCTCCATCCAGTTCTGCTCTCTTGCTAGAGAGACGTTGCAATCATTTGGAGGAAAAGTGGCACTCTGGCTTTTTGGGTTTTCTGCATTTTTTTGTTGATTTTTTCTCATCTTCTTGAGTTTGTCCAGTTTCCATCTTTGGGGCTGCTGACCCTTGAATGGGGTTTTTGTGGGGATTTTTTGTTGTTGTTGATGCAGTTGTTGTTGCTTTCTGTTTGTTTTTCTTTCAATGGTCAGGTCCCTCTTCTGTAGGGCTGCTGCGGTTTGTTGGGGATTCACTTCAGGCCCTACTCATCTGGTTCGCTCCTGTGCCTGGAGGTGTCACTCAAGCAGGCTGGAGAACAGCAAAGATAGGTGCCTGATCCTTCTTCTGCGATCTCTGTCTTCGAGGGGCACCAACCTGATGCCAGTAGGATTGCTCCTGTATAGAGTGTCTGACAATCCCTGTTGGAGGGTCTCACCCATTTAGGTGGTACAGGGAACAGGACCCATTTAATGAAGCACTTTGTCCCTTTGTGGATGGGGTGTGCTTCGCTGGGAGAAACCCACTCATCTGGGCTGCCCAGATTCCTCAGAACTACCAGGAAGAAAAGCTAAGTCTGCTGGTCCACAGAGACTGCAGCCATCCCTCCCACTAGGGGCACAGGCCCAGGGAGATCCCTGTTCTGTCCCTGAGCCTCTGGCTGGAGTTGTTGGAGTTACTGCAGGGAGCCCCGCCCAGTAAGGAAATATGAGTCACGGTCAGGCCAGAAGAGGCTTTCTGGCTGCAGTCTGCCACAGCTGGTGTGTTGGGCTGTGAAGGACGCCTTTTGGGACCAAGCCATCCAGCCTCACTGGCTCCAGCAGGGGAAAAGCAAAGCGTGGCCTGGAGCTATAGAGATGAATGATGCCTTTCCCCCACCCAGGGAGCTTAGTGTGTTAGGCAGTTATGAGTCCCAGTGCTGCCTGCGGCTCCTCCCCCAAGGAGCTCAAATGGCGTACACAGCAGGCAGCCGCAGCTCTGGTGCTGGTTGCCCCTCCCCCAGGGGAGCTCCGCAGGCTTAAGCAGATTCCCGCTGAGACGCTGAGAGGCTGTTGAGAATCTGCGCAGCTCCAGGGTTGGGACCCTAGGCTGTGTGGTGTGGGTTTGCGAGTGGGATCTTCCGATCCATGGGTGACAGAGTTCCGTGGATAAAGCACGGTTTCCCAGGCTAGGTAGCATGCTCACTCACTGCCTCCCTTGGCTGTGGGTTGGGGGCTCCTCTGCCCTGTGTGGCTTTCAGGTGGGCCACCGTACCACACTCTCTTCCTTCCTCTCCATGGATCATGCCAACCAGAGTCTAGTCAGTTCTGATTAGACAATCTGGATATCTTGGTTGCCAGTGAAAGATTCACA
This sequence comes from Colobus angolensis palliatus, assembly GCF_000951035.1. Lineage (NCBI taxonomy): Eukaryota > Metazoa > Chordata > Mammalia > Primates > Cercopithecidae > Colobus > Colobus angolensis. The sequence continues at coordinate 14,647,457 of NW_012118265.1, read as the reverse complement.
TGTTTATTATGGTTCTCTTCGATGGGAGCCTCCGATCACCACCGTTTCTAGTCGGCCATCTTGGCCTTGCCCCTCTCATGTATTTCTTTATAGCAACACAAGAACAGCCTACCTAATGCATTCATAATAGTCTAGGCATGTTATACTCTTCTCCAGTGATCTGCTACTATTCTACAGCAATCTATAACCCTTGTCTTTGCTTACAAAAAAGTATTTATATTTTTCTTCATAGCTTTTAAAAAAGGTTTTCTTACCTAAAAAAAGTGAGCAACTAGGGATTTAGAGAGTGGGCCTTAATTGTTCATGTGACTGACAGAATGATTTCTAATACCTTAGGTCAGGTCAGTGAAGGGGTGAAGATAGGGAGTGAGAGGTTCTCTCCTACTGAGTACCTATCCATACCCTACACACCAAGAGTCTAATATGCTTGAAGGTGACAAAGGTAAAGAAAAGAACTATAGAATTTGCCTTTTGAAAAAGCTCCACAGGTAATAAGATCACCGACTTCAAACATGAGAAGAGAACATCTTTTGAGGAGGTGTTAGTATGAGATCAGGGAACAACAGAAGGTTCTGAGGTCCAAGTTCAGAGAATCCCACACACTAAATCTCCCTCCATGGGACTCACACTACTCATTAGCATAGCAAACTTTCTTAGAAGTCTATGAGTAAAGAAATCTGCTTTACTTTATTTAGTGGTCTTAAAATCTTATTCATCTACCAAGCTTTCCCTCAACATTGTTCAGGGTAGATAATTTAGAAATCCTGAAATATTTATGAAAATGGCCCCATTCCATTGTATGTGGGCTCTGTGTCAGATTTAAAGCATGTGTACTAGCACCTTAGGACAGGGACCATCCAGCAAAAGCTAAATTCTACTCAAGTACAAGGTTGTCTACTTGGTAATAGTGTCAAAACGATTATTAAATACATTAGTCTACTCAAAACCCACTATCAGCACTGTTAAAACTATCAGTACTACTGGGTCCCTTACAGCATAGACCACAAAGTTTAATGGCCGCTTCATTTCTACTCTCTCCAGAGAAATGAGGCCACTTGCTATTCTTTAAAATGTCTTTCCTTTCCCACCTCCATACCTTTGCTCTTGCTTCTTGATCTATTAATACCTGGAATGCGCTCCCCACTATCAAGTCTCCAAATGTTGAAGCTTTACTAACCCATGGAGACCTACACACCTGAATGCCAGCTCCTCCACAAAGCCTTTCTTGATTGTCCACAACTAACTGGCTTCTCCCTTCTTTAAAACTCCCAATCACCCTGTATATCTCTTAAAGCAATAATCATATTATCTTTACATAACCATAGGTCTTCTTATCTCATCTCTCAATTAAATGGTAAATTCTTTAGGGATAGGAACTGTGTCTTTCCCCTATTTAGATGAAGAAAAAAAAATTTTTTTTGAGACAGGGTCTCACTCTGTCTCCCAGGCTGGAGTGCAGTGGCTCAATCACAACTCGTGGCAGTCTCAAACTCTCAGGCTCAAGAAATCTTCCTACCTCAGCCTCCAGAGTAGCTGCGACCACAGGTGCCCACCACCATGCCTGGATAATTTTTTTTAATTTTAAATTTTTATTTTTTATTTTTTTTGTACAGACAAGGTCTCACTAAGTTGCTCAGGCTGGTCTCAAACTCCTGGAGGATAAAGAAATGTAGGCTTAGAAAAATGGAGCAACTTGTCTAAGATCATATAACTAGTCAGTGGCAGTGCTGGGAATTACACCCAATCTGCCTAGCCCCAAAGCCCAGACCCCAAAACCCAGTCTCTTTCCCCTAACTTCTTTCTCCCTCGCCCCATGTCCTGTGCCACATCCTATGGAAACAAAAAGGACCTAAGTCATCTCCTACTGCAGGTAGGCAGCATAAAAGTTCTATTTTTCTGCCCTAATTCACTGCCTGGCTTCTGACTCAATGTTCTGACTCTGTCTTCAGCTTGTAGACCTTCATTTCTCAAAGTGTATTCTGGGAAACAATAGTAATGCAGGATGTGGTTGTTTTTAAAGGAAGAGTTTATGGGAAAATGTAGGCTAAACTGGGTGCTTACTGCAGGACTTTTCAGATCATTTAATTTGCTACTATGCAGCATTATATATAACTTTTGCACGCATATTTCATTTTTAAGACACAGGATATTACATATATTTTGTTAAGTATCATGGAATGCAACTACAGTTCATAAATTTCATCTAATTCCATATAGCACTGTCAGGTAAAAAAAGAAAAGTTTTATTTTAACAGCATCATTTTCACAATATAATACATACATAACAACAAATTTATTGCTAAACTATTTAATAACATGTATTTAAGTAAAAAATCTGACAACAAAATGCTGTAAGACTTAATGTTACTAGGATTTAAAACTAGCAACAATCTACTTTGTGCCAGCAAATGAGTTGAGTGACTAAGTGCTACCCACGTAATGTCTGACATTTAATGAGGGAGTTACATGCATGTAGAATATATTTTACTCAATGATTAATACAGGTTTACTATATTTAGTGTCTACTTGAACATTTCGCCTTTTTTCCCCATTCCTGAACCCAGCTGAGGACATGGGATAAATTTGAAGACGAAAACCCAAAAAGTTTTGATGAATGAAACAGATAAGAACAAGCTGGCTCTTATTGGATAAAGTAAGAATCATTTTTAGACTAGCTGAAGTTGTTTAAAATAAAGTAAAATAACATTGATGACCTCTGAGGAGGACAACTGGGTGACCTGGGGACAACGGTGAGTGGGAAACTTTTCATTTATATACTTCTATATCTGGAGTGGGCACAACTGTGTTCCCAAAAAGAGATCTGTTTAAGTCCTAACCTTCATATCTATAAATATGAACTTATTTGGAAATTGAGTCTTTGCAGATGTAATTAAGTGAAGATGAGGTATATGACAGTGGATTAGAGTGGGCCTGATTTTGGCAACCCTAGGAAACTAATACAATATCTTTTTGATTTTACGTAACATGATTGTAGAACCTACTCAAAAACTAATGAAACTAAAATAAAGTAAAAGTTCTGCTTTTTATTACAGTTTAATAACTATCTTGATCCTATAACTAAAATATGCATATTGACCTCAAAGCTTTACATGCTCGTTTATTTATTCCTTCATTAATTCAAACTTCAACTAAGTGCTTACTCTGTGCCAGATGAGGTGGCATGGCAAAGGTTCTAAAGAATCCAGAAATCAGATTTTTCCTGTCCTCTAGGATGCTGTCTGCTCTAATAAATAATTGCAGAAGAAATAGATTACATCAACCACTAGTGAAAGTGCTATTCATGAATCTTGAGAAATTAAGATTAAGATCAAGTTTTAAGTGGTATTCAACCACGTATATGAGGCAGATCTTCCTCCTTCCCTTTATTCAAAGATTAATGATATGGAATACATACCTCTTACTTGACCACTCCGAGGAGCATCTTGGGAGATAAGACACACAGTACTAGAAAGTGAGGTCAATGGCATAAAAACCCTATCGAGAATTCGGAATAGGAGAAATAACTATTTTTTAAACCCCAGGGAGAATAGTCAAAAGCAGATGCAAATTCTGATATCGCTAAAAGTCTAGTGCTAAAATAATGAAAACTGGAGTCATGTTGGAGGACTCCACCATCTTAAGAAAGATGGGGGAGGTGTATTTAAAATTATTTTTTAAATATATTGGCCAAGAGAAGTATTATATACAAATCAGGCTTGACATACTTTCTCACATTGTCCTCTCTCCTAGCACTGTTCCTATGCTGAATTAGAAAAAACTGATAATTCAAGTTTCCAGAAATTGACAATACATTAATTCAGTCATCTCTCCATCATGAAAAAAATGGAAGAAAACATTTAAAAGAAATGTCCCTCCCTCAGAACCAAGTCCTGAATCTTGGAAGTAACAATAGAACAATAATAACTGACATCATGTAACATGTATCTTCACATTGAGATTATTTCCCAACTCCTGTAGTTAAAATCTTTGCAGCATAATAGTATAGTAGTGCCTAAATATATGTATGCATTGATATTCTTTAAGTTAGAAGAACATTACCTTAGAGAGTTTTATTTTTTAAATGCTGCTGAAAAAGTGGGAAAAATCACAAGCTGTTCGCTGTATCAAGAATCACACATGCAACCATTTAAAAAATTACCATAAAATAAAACAAAGATCTACTGTCCTATGAAATAAACAGAGTTTCACTATATCACAAAAACTTCACTTTCATTATATCCCACTATATCCTAATACCATTTGAAAGAGGATTGAATGTGTATCACTGTGAGAAACTGGGAAAAAGGATAACTAACTGCAAAATCTGGGTGGAGAGGGGTGGAAACAGGAGATTCTAGTAACTTGTCCCTGCTCAAGATGCTGAAAGTCAATTTGATTGGGTCAATGTTAAACTTTTGGCAGGTGAGAAGCTGCTTTCAGCAAAGGACAGATACTTTAGGAAAAGTTTTTATTCTGCCCATATTGGTATTTGATAGAAACAGAAATTTAAATAAGGATTCCTTTACTTTTTTTTTTTTTTTAACCACAGAATGCTATTTTACCAGTAATATGATTTGGTAGGAACACATATTTGGGAGTATGACAGTTTGGACTGCTACTAATTTAACAGCTATGAAACCTCCCACCTCACTGCAGTAAAACATTATGACAAAGCCTCATCTGCAGCATGGGAAAATGTTACTGCATTTCTTCTCTAGAAATACATATATACTCAATCAGCGAGTGCTCTTCTCAAAAGTACCAAATAACTCCTTCCCAAAAGGCTTGTTTTCTGAACTCTTCACCCTGTATCATTTCTCAATTTTTCTCCTCTCCATTTCCCTAATTTTAACTTAATTGGTTGTGAATCTGAAAACTCATGTTTCCTATTTGCTTTTGGCTACAGAAAATTCCTAATTCTTAATGTACATAAGGAATGTAGGGGTGAATCCTGTAGGGTAATGGTTAAAAGATAAAAAAAAATGGTCAAAGCAAAAAACAAGAATATTGTTCCTCTCCTCCTACTGCTGCCAAGAAGATCATATAATTTCCTCTCTCTGTAGAGAATTACCTAATTATAGAAAAGGGCATGCTCTCTGCTTATGATACCAGAAGTGCTAACATGTAGCACTTTTTACAGAAGTGGACATTTTAAGAGTGCTACCTGCTATTCTCATAAAATGGGGGCCAGAAAAGAGAAACATGGGTAACTGCATCAGGTAAGTGATGAAAGGAAGCACCATTTCAATACACGGCAATCATACTGGAGACCTCTCTAGTCTCTGGTCTCCTACAGGAGCTGTTCTCAAGTTGTATCACTGTGACACACTGGAGAAAAGGATAGATCAGCAGCATAAGCACCAGCTGAAAACTTACTACAAATCCAAATTATCAAGCTGCACACACCCTAGACTTACAAAATCAGAAACTCTAGGTGTGGGACATAGAAATCTGTGTTTTAACAGGCATTCGATGGGATTCTGATTTGATTGACCAATGTCCTAAAGGAATTTACTATCTGCCAATTTATTCTGGCTTTTAATCATATGTCACCCAAATTGTTACTGAAAATTTTCATGTGTATGTATTCTCACTCATTTACAGGATCCTTTGGGACAAAAATTCTTTCTCTTCCCTTGTCTTCTTTGCTGTCCATCACCCATCAGTACCTCTCATAGAGCTAATAACAAAAGAAAACATAATGAGCATTTATAATAACAGCAGCTGGGGAGGGGCACCTTGGAGAAAGTCCTTTTTTTAATGACACTTCCCTCCACTTGAGATATCTATTCCCCTTAATTATAATCTAGGGTAAAAAGGCCTTCATCCTATTTACAGAGGGTTCTTCATTCCTGGGATGGAACTGCTCAACTTCAGAATTTGAGTAATCCAACTGAAAACAAATTAAAAGTTGTATAAAATATTTCCCCCTAAGGCTTGGTGACTTTAAACAGAGAGTAGGGGGAAAAAAAGGTAGCATTTCTTTCTCAGGAGCCCCCAGTAGGGGCCATATACATGGGAAAGTTTCTTAGTTACCCCTATGGCAGGATATAACCTTCAAACTTTTAATATGAAAATGTTTTGTTTGCCTTCTTTTTCTTTGCTACATTCAAAGCATAAAAGTCAAATGTTTCTCCTTGCACACAAGGTGTCCTCACTATCCTCAAGCAAAGTAGAACTAGTTGCTCAGTTGCTAATAATTCAGGTTCTGAGTTTAAAAAATGTTTGGAGCTTAGTCATGGTTCCTAGGGAGGACCTAACAACAGGGGCATTCTTCAATCAAGCATAAATAAATGAAATGTGTTCAGATGTGTTCTGTTAGCATCCGGCAGAAATCCTATTAAACTGAATGTGCAAAGATATTCTATATCGTGATGGAAAGGATCACTGGTGCCTTCCATAATCTATACCTGATATTTTAAAAAAGCGGCTGCACACTTAAGAGTACCAGCTTCTCCCACTACTCCAATTAATATATCTTGTAGGTTCTTCAAGCCAATCTGAAAGGGGCCTTGTTATGGGCTGAATGTTTGTGTCTCCCCAAAATTCACATGATGAAACCCTAACCCTCAATATGATGGTATCTGAAGATGGGGCCTTTGAGAAGCAACTAAGTTAGATGAGGTCATGAGGGTGGGGCCCTCAAGGTTAGTGCCCTTATAAGAAGAGACCACCAGAGAGCTGGTTCTCGTGTAATTTCTCTCTCCACCATGTGAAGACACAGCCATAAAGCAACCATGCTAGGAAAAGGGCCCTTAGCAGGAACTAAATAAGCCAGCACTTTGATTTTAGACTCCCCAGTCTCCAGAACCATGAGAAATAAATGTCTGTTGTGTAAGCCACACAATCTATGGTTTTTTGATATAGCATCCCAAGTGGACTGATATACCAACCCTGAACTACTGTTCCATGCCTTCTCAGTAGAACTCTGAACCCAAATCCTTATTAAAGCTAAGACAGTCTTTGTTTGCATATGCCAGCACATGTGTGAACTGAATTATCTGTATGCACTCCAACTGGGTCAATGCGTGATGGCCTGCAGGGTGGAAATGGTGATTATAGGAGTTAAAAGAAATTATTTAGGCAGATAGTGAGGTTAAGGAAGTCCTTGGCAAGGTTTCCCTTTTAATGAAAAGCAGCCCCCAAATCATTGTTTCTTTAACAAAGAGTAGCCTGTAAAATCGAGCTGCCAACATAGGAAAGCTTACACAGGTGAATGCCTTCAGCTGTGCCAATAGGAAAAGACTACCTGGGGCTAGGCATGTTCAACATGGTGGCTCCATCTTCCCTCTTCCTTGCCAACCACATATACAGTAAGGAGCAGACAACAGAGCACTGGCCAAGTAGAAAACTCATTTGCTTAATACGAAGATTAGAGTGGGGTGGCCAGCTTCTTCGTGCGTTATGTAAAGATCACACCTGTCCAACCAATCTTTGGACCCTATGTACATCAGACACCACCTCCTCAGGTCAGTCTATAAAATCCAGTGTACTTCACTTTGGGTCAGATGTCCCACTTGGGAGACCCTCTCTCTTGTAGGAGAGAGAACTGTTCTCCTTTCTCTTTCTTTTGCCTATTAAACTTGCGCTCCTAAACCAACTTCTCATGTGTCTGCATGCTCTATTTCCTTGGCATGAGACAATAAACCTCAGATATTTACACCAGACAATGATGTTGCTTCAATGGCACCTGGTACCTAACCTGAAAAACAAAATTATTTCTATGAGCCGGACATAACTGGAAAGTAACAGAAAGCTGTCAGATCTGAAGAGGATGTGCACACTGAGGCAAGATGCATCTCAGCTGAAATAAATTGTACACATCTTGCCATGAATTTGGAGATCTGAAAAACTTAGCTTGCCATGAGCTTGGAGATGAGAACTCTAAAAATGGCAAAAGCCAAATTTTTCTCCAGCCTGGTTCTCTGCAGGAAATCAAGCTATTCAAAAAAGTTTTTTGGATTATTATTATTTCTTACAGAACTGAGTTTGAAGATATATTTGTACCCATGACACACAAGGCTAATGATAAATAGACCTTTGAGGAGTATTCAAATTAAATCTAGGTCTCTGCAATGAAACACCAAAGCAAATATCAGACTTTTTTAAAAATGCAAAGCCTTGTCCATGGCTGGATTCCTGAAAACCTAGACTCTCCAGAATGTGGCAATGTCCCTTTCTCTGTGGCTAATTAGTAAAACTATCCTTTTCCTTGTTGTTGGGGATTCTTAGCCTATGATTGGTTGCCTAGGTGCAGAAGTCATTCCCAAAGGATATAAAAATAGCAAATGCTTTTTGTCACATGCTAGGCTCAGGCTGCTGTGTGCAAGACTCTAAAACAACATGAAGCCTTTTTTCATTCCCTTCTGTGTCATTAGGGAAAATGACCACCCCCACATGGCCCCCCGCAATATGGTGTTCCAGCCATTGTAGCATTGTAGTTGTGCCCACACAGAGGCTCTGTATTAAAAGGACTTCTAGTAACTCAATGCAGAGTATATGGGAGTGCTGAGTTTCCAGGGGCCCATTGTTTGCTAGTAAATCAATTCCTCTAAAGTAGAATTCAGTGGTGCCACTCATACAGTAAATAGCACAGTGTCTGCAGTAACAGCAGCACTTTCAGAGAGATCTGGGCTTTGCTGAGGACCACAGAGATGAATTTCTTCTAACATCTTGTTTGCCAATTTTTTACTATAAATTATCTATACTGATGAAGCAAGACATGATATACATATAAAACACTGAAGTAATCAGGATTTCATTCAACATCAATACAGTTTTCTTTGTTCTTCTTCAACTCTAAGGCAGCACAGTTTGCCATCATTCCACACTAACAAGTGTGGCAGGGAGAGTGCACACACACAAACATACACCCAAAACCAGAATGGTCTTCAAGTTTTTCTCTCAGAAGTTCTCAAACCCTTGATTTACTGTCGTAAGTCACTCAAATCTGAAGCATTAGAGGTAGGAATCTTCTACTTTAAACACTCAACAGCTGGTGTCATCATGAAGGATAGGTTATTTTGAATCGTTTATGTACAACCTGTACAATTCCTACAAAAAGCAGATTTGATCCAAGGAATTGATAAAAGAACGTTCCACCAACGTCATCAAAATCCTCATAAAGCTTATGCTTGCACACTCATCCTAATAGATTTGGTGGAGTCCCTTAAAACTCTTCAAGACTAGGACTTACAGCAAATAAGAGAAGGCATGCTTGATTCTGAAAGAAAAATGTGTGAAAAGGGCTAGAGTTTGTGTATTACATTGAATGTCAAGAGTCTTAAGGCTAATCCAGGACAAGTCAGAGGAAGGTAGGAGATAAAAAGGTGAAGTATCACTCATAGCCATTTTGCATGATGGTTATGAACACACTGACCTTAGGGTCACATATAACCCTGGATACAAATCCCAGCTACCAGCTATGTGACCTGGGCAAGTTTTAGTCAACCTAAATGTGTTTCTTCACCTATAAAAAAGGAAGAGTAATAAAAATCTACCTCATACGATCGTTATAATGATTAAATGAGAAGACTTGCAGGCACTTAGCATAGTGCCTTGCACATAGTAAATCCTCAATAACTTCTAGCTATTTTATTTAATTTCTAAAGCTCTCTCCAAATCCCCATATTAGGTGGAATACTGAATCCAAAAGAAAAGTAGAATTTTCATCCTGCTTCCCAAAAGATGTGTTAGGATCCTAATAGAAGGAATGAACTTACATTTAGAGACTTACTTGCACAGGGGACTACCAAGCAACATCTTGGAATTAATGGATTTAGCTGTCACACAACTACAAATATTCAGAAAACTAGCATTTTAAACACCTTGATATGGAAGATAGCCTTGTTTCTAACAACAATAAAGCTCTGTAATGTTATTCCAGCCAAGTAATTCTATAATAGCCCAAATGCCACTCTCTTTAACTGTAAGATTCAAAAATGTGAAACTAAATAAGTAAGTATATTCTATATCAATAATCTGGCCTTGTAAGAGTCTGAAGGCATACATAATTCTATGCTAGAGATTACAATTTAGGTGTTATAGTTTGCATATTTATAATAGCCATCATTCTGGACATATATATATATATACACGCATCATATAATATATGCAAAATAAATGCAAAGGGGCTTAAAATAATAACAATGTTTATTTTGTTCATGAATCTACAATTTGGACAAGGGCTCAGAGTTTATTTCTGCTCTACTCTATGTCAGCTAGGCCACCTGCAAGGCTGGGGCTGAGAAGTCATCTGACAACTTGCTCGATCACATGTCTGTCCTATCACCTACACTGGGAAAACCCAAACAGCTGGGGACTGGAACAGCTGGGGGTCCTCTGGCATACCCCTCTAACTCTGTGCAGTCTTCCCATGTGCTCTCTCTAATATGGCATATTCGGGGTACCTGGACTCAGTTTCCAAGGCACATGTCACAAGAAAGAAAGAGGACCAGGAGGAGGCTATATCACCTTTTAGGGTCTTGCCTTGGAACCCACACATCATTATTAATTCTACACATTCTATTCATCCACACAGGTTTAAGCAGGGGGGACACAGCCCTCTACCTCTCAATGGAGGGATGTGAAACCACACTGTAAGAAGAGCATATAGGATAGGATATATATTGGTGATACAATTTTTGGAAAGTATAACCTGCCACAGTTGTCTTAATTTTCACACAGTGTATCAGTCAGAGTTCTTGGTTACAAGCAATAGAAATGCATTTTGGCAGACTTAAAGGGAAAAAGTATATTTGAAGGATACCGAAATATCTTGAAGGAAAAGCTAGAAGCCTGACCTGGAAGTAAGCCAGAAGCAAGGGAGGCTGAAGGGAGGCTAGGACACAGGAACTCAGCCATAGAAGAGTCTGGTTGACACATCTTTCTCATCACCACTACTGCAACTAGACAATGATGTTGCTAGACTCTCAACATCACCACTGCTAAAAAGAATAAACTGTCTCTGCATCTTTGAGTTATGCACTCAAGATTCAAAGTTCTGGGTGAGTAATAGTGATTGGCTGAACCTAATTCATATGGCTGCAGCCTAGCTTCTAAAGACAAGAAGATCTGACCCCTTCTTGAAAAGGAATCCTGCCTCCCACAAAAACCCACATAACAAAGAATTCACGCCAGATAAAAACAGAGGTTCAGACTCTGGGTAGCCAAAAACCTAGCAAATGTCTGATATAGACAGAAAATTAGTAGCCCTCTACAATTTTGATATAAAAGACCATCCCATTTTCTGTCAGCAAAGGATAAGACTAGAGCCTGGTTAATAATCAGGTTTTAATTTGGAATAAAGGCCAAATCCTCAATCCATGATGCAAGTCCATTTTCTCATAGTGACCTGTATTAAATTAATTAGGATCACAATTCTACTAAAACTCTGGGAGGCTGAGGTGGGCGGATTGCTTGAGGTCAGGAGTTCAAGACCAGCCTAGCCAACATGGCGAAACCCTATCTCTACAAAAAGACAAATATTAGCCAAGCATGGTGGCATGTGCCTGTAGTCCCAGCTACTCAGGAGGCTGAGGCAGGAGAATTTCTTGAACCCAGGGGGCAGAGGTTGGAGTGAACCAAGATTGCACCACTGCTCTCTAGCCTGGGCGATAGAGTGAGAATCTGCCTCAATAATAATAATAATAATAATAATAACAACAACAATAATTCTACTAGAGCAAGGTTCGATTCTAACACTATGGATCTCCCACAAATAGAAATGTGTTTGTTCTCTTCACAGAGAATGGGTTTGTATATATCCAGTGCAAGGACAGGTAATATTCCATAGTCTACCTACAGGTCAGCCATTTTGAATTTATAACAAAATTTTCCAAAGAATGATTAAATTTCCAGGTTAGCATATAAACATCTAATTAGCCCAGAAATATATGCAGCTGATTCTAGCCATTAATATTGTTTATAGAATATAAGCAGTACTGTGTTTATATTATGGCTTTTATAAAGGAGAGATGCCCACGTGCTCATTAGAACCTAGAATACTTCTCCCTTAGCCTTGGCAACAGAAAGACTCTCTTTGCCTCAGCTTTACTGGGAGCAGGAAGTTAGCTACCCTGTAAGAATGGGAAGAAAAGAGTCCATGCCAAGTTAACTGTTCATATGGAAGGAAGTTTTGCACAATGATTTTTTTAAAAATCATCTTTAACATTATCTACATATTAGGATAAAGACTCTATCTAAATACTTCACAAACTTCTGAATACAAAGTTACTTGACAAACTTTGATTTTCCTCACATCATAAACAGTATAACTAATATCCTTTTTTTTTTTTTTTTCCAGACAGAGTCTTGCTGTGTCACCCAGGCTGGAGTGCAGTGGTATGATCTCAGTTCACTGTAACCTCTGCCTCCCGGGTTCAAGCGATTCTCCTGTCCCAGATTCCCAAGCAGCTGGGACTACAGGCACCAGCCACCACACTTGGCTAATTTTTTTATATTTTTAGTAGAGACAGGGTTTCACTATGTTGGCCAGGCTGGTCTTGAACTCCTGACCTCGTGATCCACCCGGCTCAGCCTCCCAAAGTGCTGGGATTACAGATGTGAGCCACTGCACCTAGCCCTAATATCTTTATATAAATTTTGAATGTCTAAAACTAGTAGTATATTTAGTGTTTCTCTTGTATTATTTAACAATAAATTAAAATGCAATCAAAATTTAATTCTGGTTTGTTCCCTGTTATGTAAGTGAGCACAAAATAATGGAGAAAATTTAAACTTCCTGAGAGCAGGGGACCTGACATGTTTGTCTTGTTCACGGCTATATCCCCAGTTCCTAGTATGGGGTATATGGGAGGTGCTCGAGAGCATCAGTTGTTGTTATTGTCAAAGTTTTAAAGGAATGAAAGAGGGAGAAAAAAGTAGCAAAAAGAAGAAAGAAAATAGTAATGGATTATTTTAGAAAAGATATTTGGGTCAATGACACCGAATAATTGTTCATTCCTTTCTTCTGGCTAGCTGGATGCTATAAATAACACTCTAAACCCTTCTCCTCCAAAATTTAGATAAGTCTTCTCTTTGCCTCCAAAAACTGACAGAAAATGGCCAATATGTACTTCTCAAACCGGTGAGTGATTGCCAGCTGTTAGCTACAGTGCACACTAAAAGCCCATATCACCTTTCAACACTGCAGGAGCGTCTTGCTTTGGGCAAAGACTTATTTCTCAGGAAAAGATTGTTCTGAGTAAAGTGAGAGAAGATGTGTGTGGCACATAACATAGCTTTAGTGTTCAATGACTACTGGATAAGATAAATAATGAAAAAAAAAGATGCCTTAATTAAAATACAAAAGCGGTCATTTTCTGCTCAATAAAAATGTTCTAATTATGCTATCTGAATTACAATGTGAACCATAATAAAAAAGGAATACTTTAGTAAGAAAAAAAAATTATACATGACACCTACATGTAAAATACTCTTAAATATTACAAGAAATAAGAAAAAAAGGGAAGGAGACAACAGAGGAAAAAACAGAGGGAAACAAGCCCATAATACCTACAGAGCCTGCTGAAATGAAGTGGATCATCAGTCTTAGGACTAGAAATAGCCATAAAACATACTAACCATTCCATATCAGTTTAAAAGCTACCCCAGGAAGATTCAATATTCACAACCTAATCAGACTAAGATGGTAGAATTATTGGCATATTTACTCTTGTTTAGATGGCTGAGGTTCTTGGGTTAATAAACATGTATTTTAAAATTATTCCTTCTCTAATCTTAATAGCTTCATGCTACATTCTCAAAATAATTTCCTTTTATTTTGCTCTTAGCAGAGGTGAAGAACGGCTAATCCCCAAAGTCTGGAATAGAACACTTCATGTGCATGAAGACCTTTTTGATAATGCATCACCTTTCTACTCTTGCTCCTCTGAAATAGATCAGATCTGTCCCTTTAACCTCTTTTTGTTTAGATTTTTAGATCCCACTGTTATATACTTCTTGATTCTCCCAAACTGTATTCTCTTCTCACTGAAGCTCAAATCCTATCCAAAAAGGATTTGAACAGTGCCAATTACAAGAAAATAGTTTAGAGGAGTACAACAGCAGACTTTGAAACTGAAGCCTTGACATTTATATATATTTTAAAGCTGAGGTGAAAAGGGAATAAAAATTTCTAAAGCATCCCAGAATAGATCCTTGGATTTCAAGCCAATTACTTTGAAGTTACCTATTTAAATTTCCAGTTTTGGATTCAATCAAAGGGTCATGCTATTTAATTTCTGAGAAATTACAGCGATGTGCTCAGTAGACAAGTGGGCAGGTCCCATTTGTCTACCAAGATTTAAAAATAACTACTCTTTCACACACAGCCATCTTCTCTCTTTTATGATTATTATTTCATGATTTGCCAAGAGCTAAAACCACTCTACAACACTTATTTCAATGAACTATTACAGAGGACAATTGAAATCATTTTCTATTAATTATTCTGTTTTCTTAAATTGTGTGTAAAGACCTGTCTTATGTGAAAGGATCGCAGTAGGTCTAATTATCAGCTTCAGGAAAATTAATTACAACGTTAAGGACTTTGATTCCCTGGCTTTAAAGCCACCAGTACCTGCCAAAACACAGAAATGACTGAGAAGTGTCACATTCATGAATTGCCGGGAACTGTCATTCATGAATGACCAAAGAGACACAGCAATGCTGCTTTAAATGTCCACTACAGTTCCCACCTCTCTGTCTCAGGTTACTGTGATGTCATCAACTAATGATTTGCTAGCGATTATTATGCCCTGCACCAGAGCAACGGGCTCCTAATTATTACAGTGGCTTGATTTGTTTCAATGTATAAAGTATTTAAAATTATTTTTGAACCATTTGGCTAGTTCTGATGTCTTCATTAGCAAATAATCTTCTATCATATTCTAATATTCTTGGGGCATTTTGGAGGACAATTGCTTCATAATCTTCAACCAACATTAACTCTTTTCTGGAAAGTTGGTGGGACAACTTTGTCATAGTGGTGAAGAGGTAATTATAGCACT
>NW_012118265.1:14627772-14632226 GCF_000951035.1 Colobus angolensis palliatus | reverse complement strand
TGAGTAACAGTGGCAGCTGGACAAGAGCAGCAGTGAGGGCAGCATGTGATTCTAGCAACAATGGACAAGCCAAGACTACAGCATCCCACAGCAATATCTGAAGCAAATGCCAGGGCTTCTAAGCTCTATGCAACTACATTCTTCCTGGAGTTTTCTTAGCTGGAGAGAACACGCCCATACCCAGTCATGTTTGCGATAACATCTTTTGAGTACAAAAATGAGACCAATTTACATACCTACAAATATTTGTACATACTGCACCAAAGGCAGAAACTATAAAAGATTGTTATTCTATTCCACTGAATCTAAGACTTTTTTTTTCACATTTTAACGTCTCTGAAATCAATATATGTCATACAATTTTTGGAAAAAAACAATAGATCTGACAACATAAAAACAAAACTTTAAATTTCTATATGGCAAAAAATACCACATATATTGTTAAGAGGAAAACTTAAAAAATATTTACAACCTTATGCCTAACATAAGGTTATAAGGTTACAGCCTTAAGACTAATATAAGGTTATAAGGTTACAGCCTTATGCCTAACATAAGGTTATAAGGTAATAGCCTTATGCCTAACATAAGGTTATAAGGTAATAGCCTTATGCCTAACATAAGGTTTATACCCTTAATAACCAGAAGCTTTTACAAATCACACCAAAGCTGAGCAGACAATAGGGAAAAGGGATAATGATGTGCATAGGAAAGTTACAAAAGAGGGGACAGGAAATTTTATATCTAAATAGTTTTGTTATTACCATTATAATGACACTCATATAGTCCTACCTCTACCTTGCTGCTCCTAAGAGGCCAGTTATTTATTTAGGCTGGAGAAAAGGGGAAAAGGAAAGAATCTTCTCTTTTCCAAGCATTATACTCCTAGATTTCACAAATGTGAATTCACTGAAGCCTCATAACAATCCTATGAATTTAATATCATTGTGCAGATGAGGAAAGCAAGGATTAGAGAAGCTGAGTAATTTAAACAAATTATCAGAGCAGGTATAGTAAAGCCCACATTCCTGGTTCGGAGTCCTTATACACCTGATCAGAGCACAATTCTAGAAACCCTATTCAGATACAAGAGGCTTCTCTGAAAACGAGGAGACAGACCTTGAAGTTTTAAACCCAAAACAATAACTATTACCCTTAATACCAGAGGCATCACATTCCATGAATCAACAATATTTGTATTCAGTTGCATAGACTTCTTAAAGTTCTGTTGTGATTTTCTCCTTTGGAAAAGAAGAAATTAACTATCATATTAAATGTGTTTCAATTCAAAGATTGTTTTTTTGTTTAAAATACGGATAGCTTTCTACACGTAAAACCATGACAGAAAATAAAAAGAAGCCTCAATTCCTAAGTGTCATTAAAATCTGTCCACTTTACTAAAATAAAGCATGTGCATCAAAAATAAGTAGATCACTATTCCTCAGACTGGGTTTTAGGTGGAAACATGACAATGAAAAATAGCCCCCAAACTTTTATTGAAATACATGCAAAGAAGATGGGCCAGTGAAAAGTAGCCCTGCTTTGGTGGCCCAGAGAAAAGGGATGTTAATTAAACAAATGATCTGACAGATGTCAGAGTAGCTGGTATTAATGTTATGACCATGTTGTACAGGTGAGGCCCTGAAATTTTACCTAATTCTCTAGTTCCCCCAACACCGAAGTCTTGACAGCGTGCCTTGAAGACAAGCCACAGTCCAGGAAGTCACCAATGTTGCATCTGCTGTCAGGCACCTACTTCTCCAGGTGGAAAATGCCAGGACCCTCCTTCCCTAAGACCAGGGCAGGGGGAATAGAGAGATAGGTACTAGGTGACACTTGTGTATTTGTATACAGAAAAACAGCTCTCTTACTCTTTTTTTTAAAGTATCAGGTATTAGGAGTGCTCAGTTTGACGTATGTGGCTGGGTTACAGAGGATTAAAACAGGATGCCTATAAGTTTTCAGTCTTAGAAGCCGTTCTACAATATCAGTCTAAGGTTTATATAATATTTCTCAACTTCCATCAAAGGCTGATACTTCTTCATCACCTTTTTGCAGACCACCCTGTTCTTTTAAAAACCAACTTAAGTTTTTTTTTCAGTAAGCAAAATGTAACCCAGTATAAAGTCAAGTGGTTTAGGTTATTTAGCCTGAGTTCTGATAGTTTTTGAAAATATGTTAAATATATTAAAGTGTCATAGACAATCTGTCCTGGAATTCAGCCACCAAAAAAGTTCCAAATTAAAAGGACTAAACCAAAATGACTCTTTTCAGCACAGCTGTTTAACCTTTACAGTGATACCATGCCACCAACTTGCACTGTGCCCACTGCATTTCACCAGCCATTCATTAAAACATTATCGCTATTTTCTAACCATAATAGCAAAAACATAAAAAATCTTATTTTCAAGTACTTCAAGTACAAAAACTTGAGGTTTACAGTTGTCTGTTTGCAATATTGACTAAAAAATATATTATTTAGGACAAAATTTTCCTCCAGATTTAAGCATATAAGGAAAAAGCAGGGAAAGGGAGGAAGCCAGAAAATGTGAAGAAAGTGTCAAGTAAAGTTACTTATAACTGATAAAATTTTAGTAACATCATAACAGCATAGAGGAGGGGGTTAGAGAACCCAGATGAACACTTAGATATATGTACTTAAAATCTGAAAAAAGGATAGTAATACAGACAACTTCACAAGCCTGTTTTCTCTAATTCCAAAAACAAAAAAAGAAAACAAAAAAACCTTGGAACTCACTTTAGACCAAAATAGAAAATGGGAATGTGATTTTAAGATTACTGTTAAATCAACTAAGGCTAAAGGTCATCTTAAAAGTTCATTAAAAATTTTTAAAAAAATCAAATAACTTCCAGTAACTGCATATTATTTGCTGATCATCTTTCCTCTCAGTTCTTTTTAAAGTTGTAAGATAAATTGATTCTAAGAATATATAAAGGCTCCCAGCAGTCTGGGAGGCCAAAGTAGGTATATCACTTGAGCCAAGGAGTTCAAAATCAGACTAGGCAAGATAGTGAGACCCTGTGCCTACAAAAAATAAAAATTAGCTGGGTGTGGTGGCACATGTCTATGGTCCCAACTACTTAAGAGGTTGAGGTAGAATTGCTTGAGACCAGGAGGTCAAGGCTGGAGTGAGCTGCGATGCACCACTGCACTGCAGCCTAGGCGACAGAGCAAGATTCTGTCTCAAAAAAATAATACATAAAATGGCAATGAAAGAAATCTATTGAGTCCAAAGATTAGTTCAGGAGATTATGAATTACAAAGAGAGGTAATCAGATGTCATATTAATTGCTCAAAATATTTCATAAATAAAGTATCTAAAATATATGGGAGAATGAGTTCATTGTTTTAGGAGAGATGGTTTACCATTATCACACCTTAGTACTGTCCCATGGAAATCACATTTGACTTTTAAGAGCTCCATTAAAGTGGTTCTAAGCTGAAAATCTCAAAATTCAAAGACTTTTGATGCTTCTAGTATATGATGATATATATCATTATTTTAGTATTATTATTATTCTCATTATGAGCACATTATTATCTAAAATAGTAAGAATTAAGTCCTAAATGTTGAATATTTCTAAAGGAAATGTGAATAAGTCATAAAATGTACATGGGACATGGATCTTTCCAACAAAGCAGAATGAAATTGTAAAGGTTTGTTATGTTTTCATGGACTATGTATGGCCTTACTATCTTGAGCCTGGTAAAATCTAGCAAATAGCTGAAATAACCTTCATAATTTATAAAATGAATAAAGGGAAATCACCCCATTAATATTAAAAGCTAAAAGTGTGTCTGTATAGTACTAAATACAGCAGATTTTTTTTAAGTAGGAGGCTTTACTCTCCTGAAATTCAGAAGAGCATTAGCCAAGTACCTTTCTGAGCACTGACATGAGAAAAATTTCCTGTGTCTAATAGGGGGAGAAAAAAACTGTAGCAGCTTCAATGGTCCAGGATAACCTGAGAGGCCTTACTCAACACGGTCAGTTGTCGACTTGGTTATTTGGTCTCTGACAGATAGACCAAACTACATTCTAAGGCAAAAACACAATTGTTCTCCACAACAACTTCTGATGCTAAGAGATACATATTTAATATTACTTGATTTTTAATAACCTACTATAAGTCTATCTCCACTACTTAATGCATATTAACTAGATAAATCTGTATCACTCACTGAAATAAAGAATTTCCTACTTTATATCTGAAAATCTGCTAAAAGATCCATTTGTCTTATAACTTATTAATTAACTAATTTATTTATTTATGAGACAGAGTCTCGCTCTATTGCTCAGGTTTAGAGTGCAGTGGCATGATTTCGGCTCACTGTAACCTCCGCCTCCCAGGTTCAAGCGATTCTCCTGCCTCAGTCTCCAAAGTAGCTGGGACTACAGGTGCGCCCCACCATGTCCAGCTAATTTTTGTATTTT
>NW_012118265.1:14616447-14626587 GCF_000951035.1 Colobus angolensis palliatus | reverse complement strand
AGACTGCTTGAACCCAGGAGTTTGAGACCAGCCTGGGAAACATGGCAAAATCCCATCTCTACAAAAAAAATACAAAAATTAGTCAAGTGTCTATAGTCCCAGCTACTCAGGAGGCTGAGGTGGGGGAGATCACCTGAGCCCAGGAAGTGGAGGCTACAGTGAGCTGTGATCATGCCACTGCAATCCAACCTGGGTGACAGAGTGATACCCTGTCTCAAAAAGACATGAAAGAAAAAAGAAAAGAAAAACAGATGGACAAGGAAGAATGACGTTCTAAGACCTTTTTGGGACAAGATTTTTCAAAAGGACTCAGTGAGACCCCAACAATTCAATATGGAGTGGTAACAAATACAATAAAATGCTCTGAGTAATGGAAGCAGATTCTGAGGTGTTTTGTCAAGAGTCTTTCAGGCACTGCTAAAATCAGCTTCTTTACCTACCCAGGGTTATTTAATCTACCTATATCCACCTAGATGTGTTTTTCCATCTCAAATATGTAGACTAGCTAACTTACTCTCAGAATGAAGCTAACTTACTCTCAGAATGAAGGTTCATACCTGCATTCTCAGATTCATAAGGGGTTTGCAGGGGACTATGCATGCCCTAGAATTAAGCCCTTGATACCTGGAAGAGAAGAGTGCTCAAGCAGAACAGTGGGACGTGAGGTTTCAGGCAGAAAGAACAGCTTACTTGAAGAACTAGGCTTATTTGTGTGACCAGGAGCCCAATATTGATATTAAACTGTTAAAGATCAAACTGCACAACATACTTGATAGCTGTCAAATCTGTAAGGGCCCCCCTCACAGTCCAGTAACTTCAGATCACACTGTACAGGCACTAGACAGTTTCCACAGCAGCACATGACTTACATCAAAACCTAAGACCTAAGGTTGGAGCTTTCATGAGAAAGTTAACCTTCTTACCACCGAGTGATGACAACAAAGCTTTCTCCAGACAGCAAAAATGATGAGGTTAAATTTCTGTAGGAAACAATAATTTAATAACTAAAGGCATTTAGTGGAAGAAAAGAAATAACAAGTGCTAAGCAGGAAAGAGTGAATTTAGCTGGCTGGCAGACAGCACTGAGTATCCCAGGGGCCGAGAAAGTGAGAAAGAAGGCTAGAAAGCTTAGGTAAGACCAGATAACTGAGGGCCACTCATTTGCTGTGAAGTGCTTTGAATTTGGTCTCCAAGTCTGTATTTAAAAAATTCTATCATCTTCATTTTAAAATCACTAGTTTAATGTAGTATTGTATTTGAAGTTTAAAAATTCCAATTTCTATTTGCCATATATATGACAAAATACATGACATGTTTTGGACAGAAACATCCAAAATGTGAAAATGTGTCAGTGGAAAGTCTGGAAAAACAGAAGCCACACAGGTATTGTGTCAGAAAAAGGCTAGTAAATGAATAAGTGGCTGTCAAAATTTAGCAGAGTATCCTGCTGTGTAACGATTTGTCTGATTTGCGTTTTTAAAGAAAATGGCAGTCTGATTTTTTATTTTTCTCCTAAGCAGACCTATAATTGATAATAAATTAAAAGAAAAATTAAACTGAGAGGTATTCTTTACACTAGTGCTTTCAAAAAACTGATAATCATTTTATTCTGCTGCCAGTTTATTAAAGCTTTTTTCCCCCTACGCTCCTAAATATGATCATTTTTATCCATAGTTTTCATTGAAAATTGAAACTCACTGGGGATTTGGCGGTATTAGGGTTTCAGAATTGTGTGTGTGTGTGTGTGTGTGTGTGTGTGTGTGTGTGTGTCTAGGATTAGGGATGGAGACTAAAACTTTCTGTACATCTGCTGTGTAAGACTGCCCTCTCACCGGGACCTGAGTCAATCAGGTTGCTCAAAATTTCCCGTATGAATGTTAACTCTCTGCTATAAGCAATTCCTTTAACTTACTTTAAATCAAAACCCAGGTGTCCTATTCCACATCCCCACAGCATCTCCTTGATTTTCCTAATAGTCGTTTGTGCTAGATTGATAGCTGGTTTGCAGAAAACATACCTTTATTTTGCTAGCATTTCAGTGCTTGAATCGAAAGGGACCTATGTGCACTGTCCAGGAGTTTCCAGGAAGCTATTTGAAGGAAACCACTTTCAACTGAAGGGGTGAGGAATCTTTTATCAAATCAGAAGCTCAATCCCCTGATCAGGCCAGCCTTGCTCTTGTTACATGTTTTGGGATAGAACTTATTTTCTTTGACAAAATACTAAAAGTAATTTTGGGAGCGAGTGAAATACTAATAGCAGCTACTCTTCCTCATCATCTTCATTAGCATCATCATCATCAGTGTGGTAGGCAGATGGCCCCCCTCAAATATGTCCACACCCTAACCCCTGTGAATATATTACCTTACATGGCAAATGGGACTCTGCAGGTGTGATAAAGGTAAGAGTCTTGAGATGGGAATATTTTCCTCCATTACTTAGGTGGTCCCAATGTATTAGGTGGGCACAAAGGTCTTTATGAGAGAGAAGCAGGAATATCAGCCAGAGGAAATCTAGCAATGGAAGCAAAAGTTGAACTGATGCCATTGCTGGAAGGTGGCTGCACCAAAAGACTGGCCAGTCTCTAGAAGCTGGAAAACACAAGAGGTAAATTCTCCCCTAGAGCCTTCAAAAGGAACACAGGCCTGCTGACACCTTGGTTAATGCCATAACACTCATTTTCAGATATCTGACCTCCAGAACCATAATAACAAACTTGTGCTGTTTTAAACCACTAGATTTTTTTTTGGTAATTTATAGCAGCAGTAGGAAACTAATACCATCATCAGTACATATAACAACCCTATCAGGTGGTTGTTATTGTCCCCCGCTATACAGATTAGGAAACTGAAGCTCAAAGGCATTTCAGATAGCAAGTAACAGAGCCAGAAATCAAACACAGTACTATTTGGCATCAAAATTCATGTTCTAAATAAATAATTATACTATAATGCCTTCAAGAGCAATTGGCATAAGAATTATTTAGTATTTACTTATATCAGCTGCCAAGCACTTGATAATCTAGCTTTTCCCTATTATACATCCCGTCTAAATGATCTAACATCTTGGCTTTCTCATGTTAAAGCTATCAGTATCTTCAGAGTTGTATCTAGGCAACAGTAGGACATTATACTATATTCTGCTTAGCACATAGTTGCTTCTCATTATAATCCTTACTCTATACAACTTCCATTGTAGTCTCTGGGTTAATGCCACAGAGGTGCTGCACAGTGGAAAAGAAAGAAACTGGCCTTGGAGTTAGCAAATAAAGGTTTTATTCCCAGCTGTGCTACTAATGACACACTATGTGACCTTCCACTTTGAACCTTTCAACGTCTTATGTGAAAAACCTCTTTCTACTCTGAAGCTCTTATCTGAAAAAGTCAAAGCCAGACAATGTCTTAAGGATCTGTTATGAACTAAATGCTTGTGTTCCCCCAAAATTCATATATTGAAGCCCTAATCCCTAATGTGATGGTGTTTGGAGGTGGGACTTTTGAGAGGTATTTAGGTCATGATGATGAAACCTTCATGAATGGGATTAGAGCCCTTATAGGAACGGACAAGAGAGAAATGATCTCTCTCTACCTGGTACAATACCGCAGGAAGGCAGACACCTGCAAATTAGGAAGAGGAACCTCATCAGACACCAGATCTGCCAGCGCTTTGATCTTGGACTTCCCAGCCTCCAAAACTGTGAGAAATAAATGTCTGTTGTTTAAGCCACTCACCTATGGTCTTTCGTTATAGCAGCCCAACCTAAGGCAGGATGCTTTGAGATATAAAGTTCTGGCTTTGTAACTTCCAAATCTATACAGGGACTCCACTATCTAAGTGCTAATCCTAAATCGGCAATTTCCTGTGCAATGATTCCAGCTGGGTGCCTTATTACTTCATCGTGGGTCCCTTACCATCTGCCTCCTTTCGTTAATATTACTACCATTTTCTCAGTCTTTGAGATACATTTTTACACATCCCTATGTTTCATTCTCTGGAGTCTGTCAGGCACCACATTCAGTTGCCTTCTTCATGTAATTAGGGTCTATTATTTTCAGGACAATAAATGTGGCAACAGGATGTTAGCTGAGGAGTATATTAGAATCTACTAGGTGAGTCAAGAGTTTGTACTGGTTATGGGAATGAAAAGAAAAGAACAAAGTTTTAAAAATGATTTGGAGGAAGGCATCTGGATGTGGTGACTAAAACTTGCTTCTTTGTTTTTAAATAAGTTTAAACTCCACAGTACAGAATTTAAAATCTGAAACTATCTACAAGTGTAATCTTATCTCCCAATGTTTCCCAGTCTCTTGCTTCTTCCACAAATCATCAATGACACTCACTAAATTAGTTAGGCTCATTCATTCCTACATAATTTCAGCTCTTCATCAGGTTTGACATGTAAACTGCCTTCACATTTCGTATCACATCATCCTCACAACAACCCAACCATTGGAAAGATGAGGCAAGTTTACAGAACTTGATCGAGGTTACAGCTAAATAAAAGGTCTCACCAGAGGCTTCTGCATCCAAGTTCTTATTATTTTTATTTTTATTTTTATTTTTTTGAGATGGAGTCTCGCTCTGTCGCCCAGGCTGGAGTGCAGTGGTGCGATCTTGGCTCACTGCAACCTCCACCTCCCAGGTTCACACCATTCTCCTGCCTCAGCCTCCCGAGTAGCTGGGACTACAGGTGCCCACCACCACACCCAGCTAATTTTTTTGTATTTTTAGTAGAGACGGGATTTCACCGCATTAGCCAGGATGATCTTGATCTCCTGACCTTGTGATCCGCCCCCCTCGGCCTCCCAAGGTGCTGGAATTACAGGTGTGAGCCATCGCACCCGGCCAAGTTCTTCTTATTTGACATCACTACCTCATAAACCTTCTCACAAATACAGTTTTATCAGGCAGCTCCCAGGTATTTCCTTGTTCTCCATTTTCACGCAGTGTTCTGAAAAAGCTATCCTCACAAAATGTACATATCGACCCACGGGTGAGGGTGGCTCACAAAAGGGTCATGTGTACACAATTCAGAAGGAAATAAATTTTGCTTATCATTTTAATATCAAGCAATGTTTGCATTTCATTCTTTTCTTTAACTTTACATGCCCTAGTAGGAGTGAATACAGCTAGACCAGGGGTGGGCAAAAGTCAAAGAAGGTGAAGTATGCCATAAAATAAACACAAGTGAGATCAAAATGTTGAATGATTACTCTTGACAACTCCTATGAGAAATACACTGATATTTCCCAGATGGAGAAGTTATTCCTCTTGAGAATATCCAGTTATTATTTGCCTAACGTCATTCAATCATAGTAATCTAACTTGCATGAAATAAAAGAAGGCAAAGAATCATGGAATGTAGAAGCTGGAAAGACCTTAAAGGTTAACTGACCCAACTGAATTAGCCTAGAGCCTATCATTTACATGTGACATAATAAAGGACAACCCAAACTGGCATAAGAAAACAACAACAATCAAAAAAGCCTTTACTGGAGAAACACCTGAAAAGGTAGTGTTAGATTCATGCATAGATAGGGTCTGCTTTCCTCCATATAGGCTCCATCTCCAGTTACCTCCATGTGGAGATTGCCCACAATTCCAGCTTTCTATTCTACTTACTTAGGAATATTATAGGGAAAAAAAGCATCTTCTTTAATAGTTCCAGACAAAACCCAGAAGTCGACTTCTGATCCATCCATCCTGGGTTGCCTACCCACCCTAACTACTCCAGTGGCCATGGGAAGTAGAGATTCATTGACCTAAACTGGGTCACATGCTCACTCCTGGATAAAAGGGAACAGACTGGGTTGGACCCAGTACTTGAAAGTAGGAACTTTTTCAAGTACAGGGAGAAATGGAAGTTGAGCAGACAAAACAAATGTCTACCATAAAAACACCTTATTATAGATGAAGAAACTGAAGTCAGAGAGTTAGGACTATATCTCAAGTTTTCAGTAATTCATTCAGAATTTAAACAGATTAAATTAGCACCACCCATGTGGATACTTTTGAATTTTATTTACCTATGCTTCATTGTTTTAGCAAACACTCTATAAACCTTGTATTTTTACTCAAAATATAACTAATAAGTAAAGGGTGAAATTGTCCACCTTTTATTGAGGGTAATGTAGTCCCTTTCATTATAAAAACAAATATAAAAATAAGGAAATAAGACTTATTGTGATTCACGGCACTTGAAGTGAATAACTTTTGCTTTGGGAGGCGGAGGCAGGTGGAACAACCAACACAGTGAAACCCCGTCTCTACTAAAAATACAAAAATGAGCTGGGCATGGTGGCGGGCTCCTGTAATCCTAGTTACTAGGGAGACTGAGGCAGGGGAATCACTTGAACATTGGAGGTGGAGCGTGCAGTGAGCCAAGATCACGCTACTGCACTCCAGCCTGGAAGACAGAGCAAGAAGAAAGAGAGGGAAGGGGAGGGGAGGGGAGAGGAGGGGAGGGGAGGGAGAAATTTCAAATAACTTTGCTTTGAAAATTATTTGTGCTAAAATGGAAATACTGCTTTACTTCATAAATACATAAAAAGACACGCCTGATTCCATATTCTATCAATAGTCCACATTATACAGTATGGACAATTTTCCTTTTAGAACAATAGACTCTGCCATTTCAAATGTCAACTAAGCAGCCTAAATGTTTCACCAAGAATGAGATACATTATTTTTCTCTGTTAAAATTTAAAGGCAAAGCTGGAATACTGGAGAGGGCTACCAAGAGAGTCATGACAGGACACAGTCACTGCAAAAGGCTTCCACACCCAAAATGGGAAACCTGGAAGCAGAAAAGGTTAAGTAAGCAATATGGATATGTATATATCCGAAAAAGAGATTGAGAGACAAGGATGAAAATCCACAGAAGAAAATAATTAGCTGAGGAATGTGGACTAGAGAGTTTAAGCCACAAAAAAGACTTTGTCTTATACTACAATAGCATTTATTATTTTAGGCTATAATTATTTGTTTATATGCCTGCCTCTCCCATAAGCCTTTAACCTCTTTAAGAGCAGGGATCATGCCTTGCATTTCTATATTCACAAGACTAATATAGAATAGATACTCAAAATGAAAGAATGAATAAACACTAGAATATAAATGAATGCAGTCCACACAAAAAAGGACTATTATACATATGAAGTTCAGAAAACCATATGGTCCCAACTGCAAGACAAAAAGGCAAAAAAGGACTGTTTTTGCATTAGATTTTAAGGCAGCCACCTTACTTACAGCTCTTAGTCACAAAGTCTGATCTGGATTATCCAACCAGAAACACAACCAAAAAACAACTGTAGTTGTAAATTAAAGCAGGAATTTTGTTTACTTGATTCTAAACCTGTAGTTTGTATGAATAATGGTTTAAGTCATAAGGCCTTTGGAGGCTAAAGATAAAATGTGTTGAATTTTATGAAAAGCACATTCAAGAGTTATGGTGGTATAATTTGCAAAGCCCACACCACCAGAATTTTAAAGAATGTAATTAGAAGGAAGAAACCATGACCTTTTGGAAGCAAAAAAAAAATTCCATATTTTTTCTGGAAACAAAAGGCATTTTTTAAAAAAGAAGTGTAACATCAGGAATATTAACTTCTTTCTTTTAAAGTGGTAGAAACTTAGAATTTAAAATCTGGGTTTTTTGTTTGCTACTTTTGGCAAGTAAAGGATAGAAAATTTAGAATCAAACATTAAAATATACTTTTGGAAAGAAGTTTCAGAAATTTGGTTAAAACTATAGAGACTAAACTAGTATTAAGCAATCAACTACAAAAACTAAATAAATCCACTGCCATCTAAGGCGAAATAAACAGGGAGAAGAATTAAATGAGAGGGAGAGGATCAAAGAAAGAAGAAAATCTGAATTTATTTATTAATTTTTTTTTTTTTTTAGCTTTTATTGTAGTTCAGGCACACCTGAAGGTTTGTTATACAGGTAAATTACATGTCATGAAAGTTTGGTGTACAGATTATTTCATCACCAGGTAATAAGCATGGTATCTGATAGGTAGTTTTTCAATCCTCACCCTCCTCCCACTCTCCACCCGCAAGTATGCCCTGGTGTCTGTTCCTTTCTTAGTGTTCATGTGTACTCAATGTTTAGCTCCTACTTATAAGTGAGAACATGTGGTATTTGGTTTTCTGTTTCTGCATTCGTTTACTTAGGATAACGACCTCCAGCACCATCCACGCTGCTGCAAAGGACAGGATCTCATCGTTTTCTTTATGCCTGTGTAGTATTTCATGCTGTATATATACCACATTTTCTTTATCCAGTCCATGGTTGATGGGCATCTAAGTTGATTCCACGTCCTTGCTATTGTGAATAGTGCTGTGATTAACACATGAATGCATGTATCTTTACAGTCGAACAGTTTATATTCCTTTGGGTATATACCCATGTGATGGTTAATATTAAGTGTCAACTTGACTGGATTGAAGGATATAAAGTATTGTTCCTGGGTGTGCCTGTGAGGGTGTTGCCAAAGGAGATCAACATTTGTGTAAGTGGACTGGGAAAGGCAGACCCACTCTCAATCTGGGTGGGCACAATCTAATCAGCTGCCAGTGCTGCCAGAATAAAAGCAGGCAGAAGAACGTGGAAAGACTAAATTGGTTTAGTCTTCTGGCCTACATCTTTCTCTCATGCTGAATGCTTCCTGCCCTCAAGCATCAGACTCCCAAGTTCTTCAACTTTGGGACTCAGACTAGCTTCTTTACTCCTCAGCTTGCAGATAGCCTATTGTGGGACCTCACCTCGTGATGGTGTGAGCCAATATTCCTTAATAAACTCCCCTTTATATATACATCTATCCTATTAGTTCTGTCTATATATACATCTATCCTACTAGTTCTGTCCCTCTAGAGAACCCTGACTAATACAACCCAATAATGGGATTGCTGGGTTGAATGGGAGTTCTGTTTTAAATTCTTTGAGAAATCACCAAATTGTTTTCCACAATAGCTGAAACACTTAAATTCCCTCCAGCAGCGTGTAAGTGTTCCCTTTTCTCTGCAACCTCACCAGCATCTGTTGTTTTTTGACTTTTTAATAATCGCCATTCTGACTTTTATATCATTGTGGTTTTGATTTATATCTAATGATTAGTGATGTTGAGCACTTTTTATCTGCTTGCTGGACGTGTGTTGATGTCTTCTTTTGAAACGTGTCTGTTGAGGTTCTTTGTCCACTTTTTAATGGGGTTGTTGTTTGCTTGTTAATTTAAGTTCCTCAAAGATTCTGTATATTAGCCTTTGCTAGATGCATAGTTTGCAAATATTTTCTCCCATTCTGTGAGCTGTCAAGTTTACTCTATGGATAGTTTCTTTCACTGTGCAGAGTTCTTTAATTTAATTAGGTCCCATTTGTCAATCTTTGTTTTTGTTGCAATTACTTTTGGTGTCTTCATCAAGAAATATTTTCCAGAGTCTATGTCCAGAATACTATTTCCTAGGCTTTCTTCAAGGGTTTTTATAGCTTTAGTTTTTACATTTAAGTCTTTAATTGATCTTGAGTTGATTTTTATATATAGTGAAAGGAAGGGGTCCAGTTTCAGTCCTCTGCATAGGGCTAGCCAGTTATCCCAGCATCATTTATTAAATAGGAAATCCTTTCTCCATTGCATGTCTTTGTTGACTTTCTCGAAGATCATATGGTTGTAGGTATGCAGCTTTTTTTTCGGGGTTCCCTATTCTGTTTCACTAGTCTATGTGTCTGTTTTTATACCAGCACCATGCTGTTTTTGCTACTATAGCCTTGTAGTATAGTTTGAAATTGAGTAATGTGATGCCTCTGACTTTGTTCTTTTTGCTTAGTATTGTTTTGGCTATTCAGACTCTTTTTTTGGTTCCATATGAATTTTAGAATAGTTTTTTCTAATTCTTTGAACAATGTCATTGGTAGTTTGATAGAAATAGCATTGAATCTGTAAATTGCTTTGGGCATCTATTGAGATAATCCTGTGGTTTTTGTCTTTGGTTCTGTTTATATGCTGAATTATGTTTATTGATTTGTGTGTATTGAACCAGCCTTGCATCCCAGGGATGAAGCAAATTGTCCCTGTTTGCAGATGACATGATTGTATATTTAGAAAACCCCATCGTCTCAGCCCAAAATCTCCTTAAGCT
>NW_012118265.1:14599263-14614431 GCF_000951035.1 Colobus angolensis palliatus | reverse complement strand
TTGACAATACCAGTTTTTCCTATTCATGAGCGTAGAATTTTTTTTTCATTTGTTTGTTATCTTTTATTTCTTTCAACAGTGTTTTGTAATTCATTGTAGAAATATTTTACCTCCCCGATCTGCCGTATTCCTAGGGGTGTGTGTGTGTGTGTGTGTGTGTGTGTCTACTGTGAATTGAATTGTGTTCTTGATTTGGCACTCAGCTTAGATGTTGTTGGTATATAGAAATGCTACCAATTTTTGCACATTGAGAAAATCCAAACTTCTAAGCCTGGTATTCAAGGCTTTCCATGATTAGGATCAATGAATGGTTTTACCCGTATCCTTCACTGTTCCCTACTCATGCCCTTTGAGGCAACCAGACATGTATATCCTAAAAACACTTTACCTTGTACATTCCACCATCTTTACCCTTTCTTACATAAGGACTAGGAAAACACTATCCAGCTAAGAGTCTAAGGACAGTTCCCAGAAATATACCAACTGGCTCTCGCTCCTTCAAGATAAGTTTTCTGAATTTCAGGTAAGTATGGGCAACAAGAACCACCTTTCCCCAAGCTCTAGTCTTCATTATAAAACAAACTGAACCACATGATGGGATCAAAGTACCTAAGTAATTTATACGTAAAATACATGTCTAAGGTCTGAAAGAAAGATCTCTCTAAATAACTGGGTACCACCTACCTGGCATGCCAAGAACACCTGAAAGTCCAGTAAACTTTAGTAGCTGAGTATGCACTAACCTGACATTGCTATCTACAGCCAATGTGTGGGGACTTGTGATCAGAATAAATACCTATTTGTGTAGGGAAAGTCCAGTATAGGCAAAGAAAAGTTAATTAAAGTTTGACCTTACATGCTCTCTTCTTCCTGAATACTATAAAAAGGTGAAAGATTTTGTTGGCATCTGTAAAAATGAATTAAACTGAAAACAAGCCCAGTGCAAACTACTTTTTCTTTTACAAATACTTTATATCAAGACTGTCTTGCTAACTTGCTCATAATGTAAGCATCTTACAGATTATTTGATAAAATTCAACCCCAAATAAATTATTTTCAATGATTTTCAATCATTTTCAACACTCATTCAGTATAACTCAAATGTACCCCTTATTATTTGATACTCTTCAGGCGAACAAATGATCATAAATATGATATTTAATAATTTTAGTATTTTTATACTTTGATAGTTGACCACAGTCAACTATAAATAACAATGAGATCATTATCTTCCCTTTCAGATTTTCTATTTTTTCTTTAATTTATGCAGTCCGTCATAGCATAAAGAATTAAATGTAGGCTGATTATTGGGAAAGGGAAACGTTTGTATTTTCTGTTCTATCTAGATCTACATGGGATTTTAGAAAGATTATGATGATATATTCTTAATACAGGTAGGATAGGTAGAGTGAACATTCTAAATCTATGGAGCAATAGAAAAGAATAAAGTATTTGTAGTAGGCTGAATGGTGGCCCCAAAAACAATTATGTATATGTCCTAATCTCCAGAACTGTGATTATTACTTTATATGCCCCCTACCACTGTCAAAAAGAAAAAGTGATTAAATTAAGGGCCTTGAGAATTTTGGCCCTAAATGCAATCAGAGGGCGTTTTCAGACAAAAGAGGATTGGCATCATGCAGCCACAAGCCAAGGAATGCCAGAAGCTACCTCCAGCTGGAGAGGAAGGAAATGGATGCTTCCTTAGAGCTTTCATATGGAGTGGGGCTCTGTCAACACCTTGATTTTTGAAATCTGATCTCCAAATTTTTCTGTGAGAAAACAAATTTCCACTATTTTAAAGCCACCAAGTTTATGATAATTTATATCAGCAACCACAGGAAACTAACATCTTAAAGAATACCTGTTTTCAGTTAAAAGATGAAATGACTCTGCTTTTGGTGGACTCTAGAAGAAATAAAATACAGTGTCATAGACACAAATTCTACAGTAAACTATCTGAAGTACCTTTAGAGATGACCAACCATCCACAGAACACAATCGGAAAAGTACGATATTAAAAGCATAGTTGCTGACTACAATCACTGAAAAGTTGACCCTTCCAGCCAGTTTGTTTAAAGGGAATGAGTTAAATTAACTTCATTTACTTAAATAGCATTGGTTTTTGAAGCATAGGAGTCTGACTTTTTGTATTTGGGTTATATGGTTCTTTGGATGAATGAGGTCAAGATAAAATTACCAACTCACTCTGTCCTGAATCAATAAATTATTCAAATGTAAGGATTTTATTTGAGGGGAAAAACAACAAAAAGGGGAAAAGCTCTCTCACTGCTATCCCTTTTTAATAAACTATCTCTGTCAAAGATTAACATGCTTCGTTAAAATACAGCATTGCTTTTAATGAATAAATATTTTCCTTAATTGCTTTTGAAGTGAGGCTATATAAAAATTTATTTATTTTTTGTTTTTGTAACACAAAAGACAGCACAAGAAAAACTGAATTGTCCTAGTTGTCCTGATCGTCCTGGGTGCTGAGCTGCTCCAGCTTCTCTAGACTCTGATGTTGCCATAAATCTTACTTCTCAGAATGGTTTCTTATCAACAATTTCCTTCTGAGTAGAGATAATGGCCGGCATCTTCCTTTATGAAATACTTGTCATGAACATTAAATTCACACAGTTTAATACATCCTATGTAATCTTCATTCGCCCTGAAGATTGAAGCTGAATTACACTTGATGATTCAGAAAATGATTATGTATAAAACAGAACATAGGACCTTTTCTTCATCAAAGTTCTAATTATCTACTCTTTAAGGGGAAAAAATCGACACGATGTCAAAAACAGCAATGAACTTGTTTCCTAGGAAGAGCAAAACCAGGCCTGATATTTGAAAGACAATGGAAGGTCTTGGCTCAGGAAATACAGGCTTCGGAAAGGGTCACTAAGGAGTAACAGCAGAGTATGTCTTGGTTACCTTCCCACCTTCCTCCTTCCTTCCCATTTCCTGGCTTGCCTCTCTCTTCATTCCCCAAATATCGAATCTTTCCCTCTAGCTAACTAATGCTCCTACTAAGCGTTTTACCCAAGACATACTCTCTGTAAAAAGTCTTGTTCTCTAAAACGTGTCTCTTTTCTTCCCCTATCAAAGCTTCATGTTAGATGTTCAACAAATGTTTTCAATATTTTAACAAGCTATTCTTCCTTCTCAAAGATGAAATGTTTACTTTCTCCACGAAGATCTAACTTTCTAAAAGGAATAATTTGCCTCAACTAGAAAACACTGCAATGGAGCAAATTACCCCTGCCAAGCAGCCACGGAATCTGCTGGCAGAGGTAATTTACTCCTAACAAATCAGGCATTTAAATTACCTATATTCAACATAGTTTGGCCTCAAGTTTGGACATAGCCCTCAACTTTTCAAAGAAAATAATAGAATCACTGATTTGGTGCCCTTTTTTTAACCCTAGGTGATAGACAATCAAAAACACATCTACTTAAGTAAATACAGATAAATCAGAAGCAGACACTACCTTTAATTTTTAATCATCACTGATGACAGGAGCTACCCCTCTGGTTTTCTAAACAATGAGATCCTATCACCCCACAATCCTGTTTAAAAAAAAAACTCTTGCCTACAAGATAACTGAAATTTAACATCTATCTGGTCGTACAGTGGTATAATATTTCAAATCTTTTGTGACAGAGGGAAGAAAATTAAAAAGGTATAAAAATGACCATATTTACAAGGATGTCTTTTAGAGGGCACTGGGATCGACAGGAGATAAAAAACAGGAAGGCGAGGTTGGGGGGATTGCTCTCTGACAAGTATGGGAAAACAGTAATGACCAAAAAACTGTAAGAGAAAAAACAATAACGACCAAAAAAAGAAGCAACATCCTTAAAGTGAAATATGATTCTTCCTCTGTGGAATCAATGGTAGTCATGACATGGAGCTGCAGATTGAGAGCTGGCTAAGCAGACCTATTCCCTGCTAGCCCAGGAAAAAATTGTAATTGCCATGACATAATAAGAAGTATATATTTGGTCTCTGCCCAGTATCCATGTGCACAGCTTCTAAAACCTTTGGTAATCTCCAAAATGATGTTCCTTTTTGTATATTAATTGGATGACTGGTGGCTGGAGGCTCCTGGATAGTCTCAGGATGGGGGCTGGTTGCCAGAGGGACCAGCCATGTGATTAGAGGGTTGGGATTTCAGCCTCAACCCCCAAAGTCCTGGGAGAGGGGCAGGACTGGAGGCTGACTAAATCACTAATGGCCAATGATTTCATCAACAATGACTATTTAATGAAACCTTCATAAAAACCCAAAAAGACATGGTTTGGAGAGCTTCCCTAACACACAGAGGTGCTAGGCAGGTGGCATTCCTAGAGAGGTATAGATGCTTCCCCCTGGACCTTGCTCTATGAATCTGTTTCATCTGGCTGTTCTTGGGTTGTATCCTTTATATTAAATAGGTAAACATAAGTAAAGTGTTTCCCTGCGTTCTGTGCACCATTCTAGCAAACAATCAAACCTAAGGATGGGGTCATGGGAATCTCTGATTGATAGCCGTAGTTGAGGAGTATAAGTGACAATCTGGACTTGTGATCAGTGTCTGAAGTAAGGGCGGTCTTATGGGACTAAGCCCTTAATCTGTGGGTAGATAGTGTCAGAATTGAGTTGAATTGTAGGACACTCAGCTGGTGTCAGAGAATTGGCTGTGTAGGAAAAACCTCCACATATTTTAGTGGCCAGAAGTGAAGTATGAGTGTTGGGTGTGATTGTATGGAAGACAAGGCATGGTTTGTTTTTCCTAATCATCCCCAGATTGTAGCCCAAGTTCAGGAATAAGAAAGAGAATGCAAGTCTCCTAGCCATGCCAGAGTCCTCTGGTGCTACTTGGATGCAGGGAATGCTGAATGTGAAAGAAGTTCTGGAGAACATTCCCTAAGGTGGCTCTGGAAAAGACCCAAGTCGTTCTAGGTCTAGGGTAGTCCAAAGAATCCTAGGGCAGGACAGGCCAGCAGGGAAACTATGAGGCATGAACCAAGAAATAGTGCATGTGTAGTTGTGAAAAAAGACAGAATGCTTCTGGAAATGCCAGGACCAGAAAACACCGATTATTTAGTGTTTAAAATATGCCCATTTAACTGATAAGTCTTGAGTTACTAGGTTCAAAATGAGGTCACTGGGCTAGACAGTGTCAGTTTCTCCACTCCCCAGATGCACTCTCCACCCTGCAGTACTAATGGAGAGAGAAGGCCATCGCTTTGGATAATAAAATTAATTTGTGAAATACATAGGGGAAAAAATTAGAGGTTTTCATGGTTAATTTGAAGGGCAAAGTAAAGAAGAAGGATTCTAAAGGACTGCCAGATTTCCAGTTTCAGTAATTGAGTAGATGGTATACTTTCATCAAATGAGAGAAAGAATATGTTAATAGAAGAATTAGTTTAGCAGGAAAGAAGGGGAATTTCATTTTAGACAGAAAATGTTTGTGAAGCTTTGTACTATTCTGGTGGCAATGCCAAGGAGGCAGCCACAGAGATGAGAAGAATAGTCACACAAGAGACTGAACTAAGGACCCCAATCTAAGGATTATGGTCACAGAACAGACACAGGGAGAGTACAGAGGGAGATGCCCCAGCACAAGGTAGAGAAGGTCAAGAGTGGAAGATAGAACCTGGGGACACTAACGAACACTTAAGAAGCAGCCAGAAGAATAGCCTGTTGACATGTAATAGTTGATATAACGAGATGTGGCAGAGGGCACTGTTTCAGAAATAGGAGAGTAAGGAACTTCAAAAATGAAGAAGTTACAATAGTGTTAAATGCAATGGAAAGCTCCATTAAGAAAGCAATGGGAAAAAAAAGTCCACTAGATTTGGACACTAGGTTGTTGTTGACCCAGCAAAAGCAGTTTCAAGTACACTTATGGGTGCTAGAAGCCTTACTGGGATGGCTAGGAAGGGAATAAAAAATACAAGAAAACCGTTTATTCTAAAACACACACACAAAAAAAAGTACTAAGCCCAAATAAAATTATCTGCATTACTATACTCCACAAATTATTATCATTCAGAATTCATTCATTAATTCAAGAATACATTTATTAAATACGTACTATGTGTCAGGAGCAATAGGAAGCACCAAGGATACAAAGATGAGTAAAAGATGAACCCTGCTTTTGAGGAGTCTGCAGTTAAGAAGGAATATACATCCATTACCATCGTACTCTATGCCTAATCAGACTGCCCTCCATTCCGTAATAATTCACTGTGGTAATTCCAGCAACAGAGGACAGAGTCAGGAACACAATGCCTAGGGAATGTAGCAGTACAGACACTTATACAGAAATTTCACAGCTGAGACCCGAGGAAAGAATGGGGATCTGATAGGCTGGGCAGGAAGCAGGGTGCGTATTCTAGGCAAGAAGAATCTAGAAAAGGCCCAATATTGGTTCCAATCTGAGAGAAGTTTAGCATATTGTGAGGGATTTTACACCAATCTAAGGATTTGGAAATAAGGCTTGGGCATTTGTTAGGTTGTTTTGTTTCTGAGGTTTTTGCTTTGTTTTGTTTTGGTTTTGGTATGTCCCAGGATGTGTGTGTTTGGTTTGGTAAGCCAGACTTGTACAGTTTGCAGTTATTTCCAAGGCAGTATCACTACTGGCAAAAAGAAAATATGTACTAGGAAGGGTAGAAGGGTTCCTGAAATCACACTTATCAATTGAGATGACAATTGAGCACAACATTTATTTGAAGTCTTCCATTCCTTTCAGACAAATTCTTTATTCTACTCTATTTTCATTTCTTCTCAGCTGAGATCACAATTGAGCATATCTATTTGAAATCTTGCATTGATTTCAGGCAAATTCTTCATTCCACTCTATATCTATTTTTTACATCAAGCAATGTTTTAAAATTAATATAAAATATTGGTTCTCTAAATTTTTTAGGAAAAATTGATACTACAAGAAGATGTGCCATGTTTGCCCCCTAAAATATCCCTACCTAGCCACCAGTTTCAATATATGTAACCTTGAATAAGTCTCAAACATTAATATGAAACATGACTTCTGGCTGTGAGAATCAAGAGGGAGCTTTAAAGAGGGAAGAAACAGTGTGATTTGACTTGTTTAAGAAAAGCAAGTTCTTAGGAGAAATTTGGCACCATGATAGAAGAAATAAATGCTACCAGATTCAGAGTTCTAGATTTCTATGCTTTGCCTAATAACAATACTGCATTAATTTCAGTTTGAGTTTTTGGTATTCTTTCTACTAATTTTTTTTGACCTCTTATATCATAGTGGTCCTCTTATAATGAGTCTCTTACTGTAAATTACCTCAAATATATTTTGAAGTAAGCTACACATACAAAAGCAGTAAAAAATAAATAAATAATAAGCAATTAACAAATAATATCATAACAATGTAGAATTAGGGTTGCACAACTTTGTGAACATATTAAAAAGAAGCACTAACTTCTACACTTTAAAAGGTGAAGTTTATGGTATGTTAATTATAAAATTATATGTCAATTAAATTTTTCTCAAAGTATCACACAGCACTATGTACAGTGTCAACATATACTTTATAACTAACCAACCAATTTAACTGGTGATCGATCTTCCATATATATGCTAATCCTCAGTTGTCCATCTAATCTAGATAACAGAAGACTGTTGTACTTTTAAAGGCTTATTTCAATGTAATAACAATTTTTTGAAATAATCTTTCAAGGTGAACAACCTAATAATACAACATTTTTAAGGAACACAATGAAGTATAAAGCATGACTGTAAAACTTAAGAGACAATGTGTAATTTAAAACAAATATAAAGTATCTGCAGAGATTTCCCAAGAGAGAAAGGCCCGACTTTTAAGAAACAGAAGTTTGTTTTAAAGCAAAATAACTGCAAAGAGGCAACAAAACCACATGGAAAATTTATATTCTATTAATGAGGTGTGATTTCACCACATGTCAGCCAGCTGTTCACAAACCTAATAAAAGCCATGAATGAACAAAAATCCAGACAAAAAGAATTGAAATATGAAAAACCAAGTTTTTTTTATTATAGTACATTATTTTAGCTTGAAGACTTCAGAACTTTTAAAATAATATATGTGTTTTCACCTTCAGTGAGAAACCTTTCCATTTTCTTTTTTTTTTTTTTTTTTTTTTTTTTTTTTTTTTTTTTTTTTTTTCTTTTTTTTTGAGACGGAGTCTTGCTCTGTCGCCCAGGCTGGAGTGCAGTGGCCGGATCTCAGCTCACTGCAAGCTCCGCCTCCCGGGTTTACGCCATTCTCCTGCCTCAGCCTCCCGAGTTGCTGGGACTACAGGCGCCCGCCACCTCGCCCGGCTAGTTTTTTGTATTTTTAGTAGAGACGGGGTTTCACCGTGTTAGCCAGGATGGTCTCGATCTCCTGACCTCGTGATCCGCCCGTCTCGGCCTCCCAAAGTGCTGGGATTAGAGGCTTGAGCCACCGCGCCCGGCCCCATTTTCTTTACTGGAAGATAATCTCATTAAATACTATTCTATTTACAAATCTTTTAAGTGGTATTATGAAGCACCTTTATAAAAACTATCTTCTTTTTGCAATTGGAAAAATGGAGGTGGTACACCTTTCGTACTTTCTTAATACTTCTACTTTCTATTAATTTTCTTCTTTAAAGTCTAAATAAAGTGGAATATCCCTTCTCAAATGTACTTCCTTCTCTGAAGAAAAACCAGCTTGAAGTCTGACTACACATGGGGCACTTAAATTTTTACCTAAAAATTTAGCTTACATTCAACAAATTACACCAGCATAATTGACATACCTTTTACAAAAATTAACTCAAATGGATTGCAGATTTAAATGTAAAACACAAACCTATATAATTTTTAGAAGAAAGCATAAGAAATTTTTACATCATACACAAAAAATCAATTCAAAATGTATCATAGGGCCTAAATGTATCAGTAAAAACTATAAAACTTTTAAAAGAAAACATTGGAGTAAATTTGTGACCCTGGCTTAGGCAATGGATTCTTAGATACAACAGCACACAAGAGACCAAAAATAATAATAATAAATAAATAGATAAATTCAGCTTCAATGGAATCTAAAACTTTTGTGCTACAAATGATATCACCAAGAAGATGAAAACACAACCCAAAGAATGAGAAAAAAATTGCAAATCATGTATCTAATAAATGACTTATATCCAGAATATATTTTAAAAATCTTACAATTCAATGATAAAAAGATTAAAACTAAAAAAATGGACAAAGACTCTGAATAGGCATTTCTACCAACCATACACCAATATATGCACCATGTTCTTTTTATGTACATGTTGTATATATAAGAAACATATGTCATAGCAGCATTATTCATAATAACCAAAGAGTGGGAACAATCCAATGTCCATCAACTAATGAATAAATAAAATCTTATATATACATATTAATACAATGGAATATTATTCTGCAATGAAAAGGAATGAAATACTGATACATGCTACAACATGGATGAACTTTGAAAACACGGTTCAAGCAAAAGAAGCCAGTGACAGAAGACCAGAAATTCCATTTATATAAAATGCCCGGAATAAGCAAATCTACAAAGACAGAAAGTAGATTAGTATTTGCCTAGGTTGGGGGACAAGGAAGATGGCGAGAAATAGAGCATAACTGCTAATGGGTACAAAGCTTCTGCTTGGGGTGATGAAAATGTTCTAAAACTTATCAGAATGACAGTTGCACAACTCTGTGAACCTAACTAAAAACTACTGAATTGTATACTTTATATGGGTGAATTGTACAGTATGTTAATTATATTTCAATAAGGCTCTTTAAAAAACATAGAAAAAATTGTCATAATCTAGGCTAGACAAAGAGTTCTCAGACATGACATTGAAAGCATAAACCAGGAAAAGGAAAAACTGACAAGTTGGAAATCGTTAAGATTAAAAACTTTTCCTCTGCAGAAGACATGTGAAGAGGATGGCAACAATCTACAGATGGCAAGAAAAGATTTGCAAACCGGTATCTGACAAAAGACAAGTATTTAAAACATATATATAGCATTAAGCTAAATTATCTATTTTTACCTTCATAATAGCTCTATAAGTTAAATATTATTCTCCATTTTAGAGATGAAGAAGCTGAGGCTCAGAGAGAATAAGAACCTAGACCTTGAGAAGCGATAACCCTCAAGTCCCTTTTTGCCCATGGAGTCTCTCCACTTCCTCTCCTCTGTATCTCAGCAGGTCTCAGAAATCCTGAAGTCTAAAGGATACCCTTAAAATTCTATTTGTGTATTTACCCATACTCTATCACGGTAAGTCTTAGACAAGAGTCCACTTATATAAAGAGAAAAGAACTTGCTTTAAGTTGTACCCATGGAACTCAAAATAAGGATATGTAGTCACAGTAATTCATTCAGATCACCTAAGTAGTGAGTGGCAGAGGGAGAATTTTAAAACAGGTTTTTCTGGCTCAAAAGCAGATGTATCCAATCTTTTGGCTTCCCTGGGCCACATGGAAGAATAATTGGCTGGAGCTACACATAAACTACACTAACAATAGCTGATGAGCTTTTCTTAAGAATTCACACACACAAAAAAAAAATCTCATAATGTTTTAAGAAAGTTTACGAATTTTTGTTGGGCTGTATTCAAAGCCATCCTGGGCTGCATATGGCACATGGACCACAGGTTGCAAAGGCTTGCTCTAAAGCTTACACTATACTCTGTTTCCCAATAACCACAATTTCTATTGCTAATAGGAACACTATTGTTTAGAACTTAATATTAGATTTTTAAAAGTCTAAATCCTATCAGTAGCTCTCCCTTCAAGAAATAAATTCAATTCCATTTTAGTAACGTGTGAGATACAGGATAGCAGGAGGGCCAGGAATTTAAAACAAATTTTTTTAAAAAAAAGAATTAGATTTGGAGACATTCCTTTATAACTTTTTAAGCATAGTAAAAGCCAAAAACTATCAGAAAAAGTGAAAGAGTGAAAGGGAATCTAAGTATTCTTGGCTCTGAGCTTTTTGGGTCTAAAAGAGTCAGGCAAATATTTAGGCAGAGAAAAAAATACATATACATTTAGCTAAATGGTGAGTTAGAACTAGGCCACATCTCATTTCTTCTGCCTCAAAGTGCTTAATTTAGAATCAGATTTTAAAAACAATCCTCCGCAGGCCAGGTTTGGCCCTTCCAGTTGGCACCTAGACATCAAAACCTGTGACAATCTGGAACAACCGAAAATAGCTTTGGATATTCAACCACCAGACAGTAAGGAAGGTCAAATTTGAATTAATGCATTTTAAGACTGAAAAAGAGATTTAATACAAGCCTTAAATGAGAGGAGGAAAAATAAAGAGATTTAAGCAGCTAACTTCTTCTTGCATCTCATCAGAAGTGAAGACAGAGCTTGCATACAGTTCTTTTTGCCCTTATCTTCCACCTGAGGCACTTGGGGTCAGAGTTGTATGCGGCTTCTGCTCTAACCAAACTACAAAGCCATTTCTTCAATTTTCTTCTTATTCCTGACAAAGAACCTTCACTGTTTATGCATTTTCTACAGAATAAAGTCCAACTTCCCTTGCCTGGCATTCAAAGCCCCTCCCAATTCTACCTCTCTAGCTTTATTTCCCATTATTCATTACCCCCCATCATGAGTCCTCTTTTAGAGCCAAACAGATCTACTCACTGTTGAAAAAGCAGGCATGCTCTGGTCTAGCCCTCTCTGCTAATGGCACCAGCATCCCTCCTACCCTGTTCCACCTGGATGAATTCTTCATACTCCAAGTACCAGCTCCTGCATGAGTCCTCCTCAACTATTTCAGGATGCACACACACAAAATCTCTCTCCTTCTAAAACCCTATACTGGTTATGTAATATTCCAACCCACTCATCTGGGGCTTATCATAAACTCTCCTA
Organism: Colobus angolensis palliatus; assembly: GCF_000951035.1. Classification (NCBI taxonomy): domain Eukaryota; kingdom Metazoa; phylum Chordata; class Mammalia; order Primates; family Cercopithecidae; genus Colobus; species Colobus angolensis. The sequence goes on along the minus strand of NW_012118265.1, from coordinate 14,602,528 downwards.
TTTGTCTTATTTATATGTCTTAACTCCTCAAATATGTAAGTTCCCTGAGGGTAAGGACCTCAGTTTTCTTTATTCCTATATTTTATATAACATTTGACCAGGAACAAATTAATATTATCTGAGCTTCAGCTAATAAATTTAAAACACTCATGCAAGGAAGCTAAACAAGTTGATATTTATAAGCCAAAGGGAGGAATATATGTCATCAAAAAATTTCAACATTTCACTGTTTTCACATTTCACATAAGACAAAAGTCTCTTTAGTCTCTTTAAACAAAATAAAACAAAGAAGTCCTTATGTGTTATCAAGCCAGGAGAGTGTAACTACTGAAGACAAAGTTATTTGCACCTGCTGAAAAAGGCAGCAATAAGTTTAACAGCAGCAAGTAGGTTTCTCTGCTTGACTCTGCATAAAACATGACCGTGCTGCACCCTGCAGTCTATGGAAGAAAAGAATTATAAGAAAGCCCATTCAAAGGCTAATCAATGCTTGGGCAGAAATAATTTTCCTGCTGTTTTAAAAATACTAATCAATTTTCCTCGTAATGTTGTCATTACACACTGAAAATATACAGTTGAGCTGTACTGGCAATTGCCATTTCATATTAAGAAATGTAGCTCTGCATTCCTTTTCCTTATTCTAGAATCAAAGAAAGTAGCATGAATGTCTATAAAAACATATTACTCTATAATCTAATCTCCAATCCTCTGAAAAAAAAAAATCTCTTTAAAGATAAAGATTTAACCATTGTGCTCATTGAGTCCTATCTGTGAGAACACAGCTGGATTCTGGAATGGGCCTTAATAAGTATTGCATGTTCAACCTGGGAAGTTCCCTTTTAAGAAGTACGCTATCAGGAGAAGATATGTACAGATTAAAAAGAAAAAAAAAAAAAGTCTTGAACTCTGGCAATTCCAAGACGAGTCACAATATGTAGATCCAGATTTCCAATCCCAGATTACTAAGTTCCATTTCTGCCTTGGTTCTACACTGGGACAATTCCAGGTTCATGTACTGTGATGATTAATTTTAGGTGTCAACTGGATTAAGGGATACTCAGAGAGCTGGCAAAGTATTATTTCTGCAAATGTCTGTGGAAGTATTTCCAGAAGAGATTTGACATTTGAATCAGTAGACTCAGTGAGAAAGATCCTCCATCACCCAAAGTGGGTGGGCACCATCCAATCAGCTGACAGCCCAGATAGAAGGAAAGGCAAATTCTCTCATTCTCTCTCTCTCTCTCTCTCTCTTCCCCCCCACCAACCCCTCTCTCAATCTCTCTCTTTCTCCCCCCACTCCCTCCTGGAGACAGAATACCCATCTTCTTCTACCCATGGACATAAGAATTCCAGGTTCTCCAGCCTTTGGAGACTTGCACCAGCAGCACCCCCAGGTTCTCAGGCCTTTGACCACAGATTGAGAGTTACACCAGGCCTTGGTTCTCAGGCCTTTGGACTTGAACTAAGCCATTCCACTGGCTTCCCGGGTTCTTCAGCTTGCATGCAGCCTACTGTAGGACTTCTCAGCCTTCATATTTGTGTGAGCCAATCCCTCTAATAAATCTCAGCTCATATATCTATACCTATATGTATATCTGTATGTATATCCTATTGGTTCTGTGTCTCTGAAGAACTCTCACTAATACAGATACCTAATGAGCAAAGGGTCATTCCTGTGGATTCCAGAACCCTGTGGTAGGTCTTATGAAACCCGATGCAAACTGGGGTTCAGCACAAATTTCCCAAAACTGACTAGACACCAGGAAAATTCCAGAAATATCTAAATTTCATTGTATACTTAAGGTTGTACTTGGTAAATATTTCATGATGCTTTCCAAAAGTGTTGCCAGGGAAACATTTTAAAAGTACCATTAGCAAATGAGGTTGAGAAACACTACTTACCATGTGTTCCTACTGGATCACTCATTAGAAGATTAAACGTTCTGGAAAAGTCCTCTTAGAAAGAAATCAGTTACCTTCACTTAAATCAGCATTTTCCAAAATTATCTGAAATCCTATTAACACTTCCATGGGACTATCCCTCCCTACTCCATGACTTTTATAAACCATATGGCTCAACTCGACTACTAAAGAAATTCAAATAGGAAAGATGCATACATTCGAGATATATTTTTTATGTGACCTAGGGAAGGGCTTTCCAAGGGGGCTCCCAAAATGACATTCATTACTTGACCAGTTTGCTATCGTCTAGGGTCTGGTTCTGAGCTGTCCAAGTTCAAAACTGAGTGTGTCAGCTGACCAAAGAGATTTGAAATTTCACTGGCAGGTTCACTGACCACAGTCACAAGACTGCTGTTTAACACTAGAATGTCAATTAATAAGTTACAATTAACAATAAATAGTCATAGAAACACCTATATTCTAAACTGCAGGACCTACCCATTCCCTCCCTCTGACCAATCCAGTTGGGAAGTCAAATCATATTCAGAAGGTGAGCACACAATCAGGGGGAAATCACAAAATGAATTGCATGTTTAATGATATCAGGCTAAGAAGGCCTGATGTATCCATAATACTTATGACCTTGTTTTAACAATAAACCATAGAGGGGTGGGCAAAAGACTGGTCTGGGGTATTTGAACCTTTTTTTTTTTACTTCCCCTTAGACTCCAGCAGCCCTAAGAGTCCCCCACCCACGCCTAGAGATGGGCAATTGCTGGTTTTTCAATCTTATCTAAGGTGTGGGAAAAATGTACTACAAAGGTTGGCTATTTCTTATGACTACGTCATATAATCTAAGTAAAAACAGTGAGTTTGCTATGCAAACATAATTCCAAATAAGTTTTCTTAGTCTGTTTTCTGTCACTATAACCAATTACCATAGACTGGGTAATTTATAAACAATAAAGATTTATTTAGATAATGGTTCTGGAAGCTGGGACGTCAAACAGCATAGCACCAGCATCTGGTGAGGGTCTTCTTGCCATGTCATAACATAGCAGAGGGCATCCCATGGTCATGGTAAGAAGGCAAGTTCTGTTCAGGTCTCTCTTCCTCTTCTTATAAAGCTACCAGTCCCATCATGGGAGGCCCACCCTGATGACCTTTTCTAATCCTAATTATCTCCCAAAAGCCTCACTTCCAAATGCCATCAACATATAAATTTGGGTATTGGCCGGGCGCGGTGGCTCAAGCCTGTAATCCCAGCACTTTGGGAGGCCAAGACGGGCAGATCACGAGGTCAGGAGATTGAGACCATCCTGGCTAACATGGTGAAACCCTGTCTCTACTAAAAATACAAAAA
>NW_012118265.1:14595424-14598998 GCF_000951035.1 Colobus angolensis palliatus | reverse complement strand
AATAAATAAATAAATAAATAAATTTGGGTATTAAGTTTCCAATACATGAAATTTGGGGACACAAACCGTGGCATTAGTCCTCAAAGGCAAGCCCGTTTTTAGCCCCCAAGAACCTCCAATATAGAAAAATTTAGACCTCCTTCTGTATCATAATCCTCAGTATCCATTGGCAACTCTTACTCTAATTGCATCTCCTTACTAGGGATGGCCTCACATTGCTATGATTTCCTCCCTAAAACAGTAATCTGAATGGTCACTTCTTATATTAATCTTTAGAGAAGAAATTTTTTAGAAGTCCACTTAAGGATTAAAATGAATTCAACTCAGACATAGTCCACATAGTTGTTTTTCTTTAATTGAAAAATATCACAGTCAAAAATCCAGATTTCCAGCTACTCCTAAAAATCCTGGAAGGTTTTTAGCTACAAGGAACAATAACATGACGGAACATAACTTGGCAATAACAGGCTGAAATTCAATACAGATTTTCCTTTAAACATACTGTGTTTCCTTGGGTGCCCACTATCACTTCTACTGTCCACCACTCTCTGCTGTCTTACAGCCACCCTTTGTGGATATTTACATGCAAGCCCCTACTTAACCCACTATGAGTTGGTTTTACAATTTAACACATCAGGAACAAACTTACTACATAACTTTTTCTCAAGTTCTCAGAGATCTATTCATTTCATTGTCCATGTCCTCCAGATATAATTTGCCATTCCCTCTACTACTCCATAACCATGGAAGGAAGTTAGTCAGCCAGCCTAGGAGTTTAAGGCAAAAAGAATCCTGGAGTCCAATGTTAAATTCTTTAATCTATGAACTAAAGTCAATCAGAAGAGACGCCACCAGTTAGTAGCTGAAACTTTTTCCTTTTTTGCAACTTACCATCTAGTTCTCACTCTTCAAGTTCTACCCCATGAACCTAAACCACAAAGTCTTCTATAAGCATTTGTCTACCCCATCCCAGAGCTGGCTACATAATTTGCAGGGCCCAGTACAAAATAAAAATGCAAGCTTCCTTGTTTAAAAATTAAATAGAATTTCAAGACAGTGACAGCAGAGCATTAAACCAAGTTCAGGGCCCTTCCAGGCATGGGAACTTGTGCAACCACAAGTTCACATGGTTGCATGACTATGATGCTAGCCTTACCCATCTCTTCCTCTTAAACATGCTTTCCTGTTTCCTTTTGTCTGTGTTCTGACCTCCAAGGGTCCCACCCGAGGCTTGGCAATCTAAATCTGATCTCATTTGCTTCTGACCGTTTTACCTTCTTGCAACAAGGACAAGCATTCCTCCCCCTGACACAAAGGCTGGCCTTCCTGACAAGATGTACAGCATAGCATTTACATCTACTGGGGCCTTATGACCCCAGTGCTATTCAATAAAGCAAGAGTCATTAAAAAGAAGGAAGGGCAAGCATTTAAGCCCCAGAATGAAATGCAATTTTGTTAGACTTCCTTCTTTACATGCACAACTTCATCTTGACATTAACAGTGGCTTGAAGTCAAGGAAATTCATTTATCTGTCTTTACAAACTCATGTTTCCATTCTAATTTATTATCCATATGACTTATAAGCTTATAACAGTATCATTTTTGTTTCTTATTTTTTTATTACTCCCTTCTCTTACTATTCAACCAGTAGACCCAGATGGTCTTATGCAGTTTCCCAAAGTATTGTATATGCAATACACATGAGAAGGTTTCAGATGGTACAAGAAAGTTTTTTTATATGTAGTTTATTACTTTAAAGTGAATTGGAAACAACATAATAAATCAACCTGTAAGTTCACAATTACCAAATTTTGAAAATAAGTAAAATAAAGTAAGTCCATTTAAAGAAAAATATTAACAAAATAACAGTGAGGGGGGCAATCAAAGAAGAAAAAATATCAAGGTGGAACTCAAATAATTCAATGTGGAAAATATTGCTTTATATTGTAAGGCAAGATAATTGATTTTTAAGATGAAATAGGCATTTGTGTCTTTTTCCTCCAGTGGAGTTAATGTCTCTAAGAAGGGAAGTAGAATATCAATTTGCATTAAGATTTTAGAGAACATTTTTTAAAGCTTCCACAACCTTTGCCACATGAGACTGGTAAAAATTCACCAACAGGTCAAAAACAGGAAACCAACTAGTCTAAAGAACCTAAAAATTCTTAGAATGTTATCACTTGAAGTAATAACAAGGAGTCCTGATTGACTAAAGATGGATTAATGAGGAGTCCACTCAAAAAACACAGAAAGTATCCAGCCTACACTCAGATAATCTACTACCCATATACAAGGCAGGAATTAAAGGGACCTAGGTAGGGGAGGGGGTGAGTGCTGGCTCTGCCATGGGTAAATCACATAACTTTAGGCAACTCTTTTACTTTCTCTGTATCTGTGAATCAGTGATGCCAAAATTTTAGAGACTGAACAATTCAACTGAGCTGCTATAAGGTAAAATGACTTGCTCAAAGGCATAAGAGACTTCTTGCTAGAAAGCCATAAGATCAGTAACAGAGCGGAAAGTTCTGAAGTCCCCTGTCCAGTATTCACACTGCTAACCTGTCTGTTTCTCTTTCTCTTTCTCATTCTCTCTCTCTCTCTCTTCCTTTCCTTCCAAAGAACAGCAATAAATTCAAGAGCAGCTTCCTACTTCTTAAAAATACTTCTGGAAGCCTTCAGAGCTTAGTTTCCTTGGGATGACTGCTTGAGAGCAACAGATTCCTATCTGTCATAGTTGGAGTCAATCACGTATTTCCAACTAATAAGATACCTGAAAAGATATTTCAATCCTTGAATATTAGCTGGCCTAGAAAAAAATGGACACATTGATTTCTGGCCAAAACAGAGAAGGATAAGAAGTCATGGGATGTGATCAAAAAGCAAATTATCCAGGGTATCCCTAGATACCCCTGGAAAATGTCACTGTGATTTACAGTAAGAGTAGAGATGTTCCAAACTAAACAAATATTTGGGAGAAAAGACTTGTCTCTAAAAACTTTTTTTGGAAAGACACTATAGAACTCTTGATCATATTCCCTACTCAAAAATATATTCACATCCATGAAAATATGCTGCTAAGCTAGTTTCTATGATGCAGAATCAGCCAAGTGGTGGGGCTAGGGATGGCAACATGATCAATAGAATAGAAAGGCAAAAATGAGAAGAAGAAATTATTAGGAGGAATCTGTGGTAGAGAGAAGTGGACAAGATAAGAGATCGGTTGGTAAGAAGGTACAGCAAATGAGGAGAAATAAAAATGCATGGATGATGGTGGAGTATCTTACAGAAGGGGAATAAAACTATAGGTGTGAGGGCAGCTGAATAGGGAGGAAATAGGCGAATTTACACGAAGTATTGGGATGAGCTATGTATCTCCTTCATGTTATTTTAGAAATACAAGTTAAAAAATTGAGTTATTCTAAAAATACTTTATAGCTTAACCCCAGGACTGGCTCTTGCAGATCACAGCCTCAGTAAGGAAGCAAGAATCACTATAGAGAATACCAAAAACACAATCAGATGTGGATACTCATTGCTTAAGAGCTAACGAACTATACAATGGGCTTTCAGAGCA
>NW_012118265.1:14545326-14594934 GCF_000951035.1 Colobus angolensis palliatus | reverse complement strand
GAAGACGAAGAAGAAGAAGAAGAAGTAGTAATACTAGTAGTAGTAGTAGTAAGTTGTCAGTTTCTCCTAAGATTAAACAACTACTTACCTTATGACCCAACAATTGTTCTTTTGTGCATTTATCCCAGAGAAATAAAAACCTGTGTTCACACTAAACCTGTCCATCAATGTTCATGACAGAATTATTTATAATGACCCAACACTAGAAACATCCCAAATGTCGCTCAATAGGTGAATGGTTAAACATACTATGGCACATTTATGCAATGGAATACTACATGGAAATGAAAAGGAACAAACTATTGATACAGGAGAAAACTTAGATGGATCTCAAGGACATTATGTTTAGTGGAGGGAAAAGAGCCAATCTCAAAAGTTACATATTGAGTATTAAGTGCATATTATATGATTGCACTTAATAACATCCTCAAAATGACAAAACTATATAGATGGAGAAAAGATTAGTGGATTCTGGGAAGATAGGGGATATGAATACAAATGCAGCGTACAAGGAAATTCCTTTGTGGTGATAGAACTACACACAACCACATACACACACACACACACACACAAATGCATGTAAAAACGGGTAAAACATAGACCAATGAAACAGAAAAGAGAACTCAGAAATAAGACGGCACTTCTACAACCATCTGATCTTTGACAAACCTGACAAAAACAAGCAACAGTGAAAGAATCCCTTATTTAAGGCCAGGTGCAGTGGCTCATGCCTGTAATCCCAGCACTTTGGGAGGCCGAGGTGGATGAATCATGAGGTCAGGAGATCGAGATCATCCTGGCTAACACAGTGAAACCCTGTCTCTACGAAAAATACAAAAAATTAGCCGGGCATGGTGGTGGGCACCTGTAGTCCCAGCTACTCGGGAGGCTGAGGCAGGAGAATGGCATGAACCCGGGAGGCGGAACTTGCAGTGAGCCGAGATTGCACCACTGCACTCCAGCCTGGGATACAGAGCAAGACTCCGTCTCAAAAAAAAAAAAGATCCCTGGGAGAACTGGCTAGCCATATGCAGAAAACTGAAACTGGACACTGGACCCCTTCCTTACACCTTATACAAAAATTAACTCAAGATGGGTTAAAGACTTAGATGTAAATCCCAAAACTATAAAAACCTAGAAGCAAATCTGGGCAATACCATTCAGGACATAAGCACCGGCAAAGATTTCATGACAAAATCACCAAAAGCAATTGCAACAAAAGAAAAAATTGACAAATGGGATCTAATTAAACTAAAGAGCTTCTGCACAGCAAAAGAAACTATCATCAGAGTGAATAGATAACCTAAAGAGTGGGCGAAAATTTTTGCAATCTATCTACATAATAAAGGTCTAATATCCAGAATCTATAGGAACTTAAACAAATTTACAAGAAAAAAAACACCATTAAAAAGTGGGCAAAGGACATGAACAGATATTTCTCAAAAGAACATATTTATGCAGCCAACACACGTTTGAAAAAAAGCTCAACATCACTGATCATTAGAGATATGCAAATCAAAACCACAATGAGATACCATCTCATGGCAGTCAGAATGGAGATTATTAGAAAGTCAAAAAACAACAACTGCTGGTGAGGTTGTGGAGAAATAGGAATGCTTTTACACTGTTGGTGGGAATGCAAATTAGTTCAACCATTGTGGAAGATGGTGTGGTGATTCCTTAAATACCTAGAACCAGAAATACCAGTTGATCCAGCAAAGATTTAAATAAAAAGTGATTTAAATACCCAAAGGAATTTAAATCATTCTATTATAAAGATACATGCATACTTATGTTCATTGCAGCACTATTCACAATAGCAAAGACATGGAATCAACGCAAAAGTCCATTAATGATAGACTGGATAAAGAAAACGTGGTACATATACACCATGGAATACTATGCAGACATAAAAAGGAATGACATAATGTCCTTTGCAGGGACATGGATGAAGCTGGAAGACATTATCTTCAGCAAACTAACACAGAAACAGAAAACCAAACACCGCATGTTCTCACTTACAAGTGGGAGCTGAACAATGAGAACACACAGACACAGGGAGGAGAATAACACACACCAGGGCCTGTCATGGGGTGGGGTCGAGGGAGGGAGAGCATTAGGAAAAATAGTTAATGCATGCTGGGCTTAATATCTAGGTGATGGGTTGATAGGTGCAGCAAACCATCATGACACACATTTACGTATGTAACAAACCTGCATATCCTGCACATGTATCCTGGAACTTAAAAATGAAAATTAATAATACTGGTAAAAAGTGAATGTAAATTCTGCAGTGTAGTAAACATTATTGTACCAATGCTAATAACTAGTTTTAATCTTTTATTGACATTATTGAGAACATTATCACTGGGGGAAGCTTAGCGAAGGGTTCAAGAGACTCTATGTGCCATTTCTACAACTTCCTGTGAATTTACAATCATTTCAAAATAAGAAAAAATGCATTAACATTGTTTTTAGGACTCATAAAATTAAAAACAAGAACAAGGTATGTCTCAAACTACATTTCCAGTCTTACCTGTACAATCCCAAATACCTTAAAATCTAGCCACAGTAGATTCCCCATAACTCCAAGAGTATACCAGGCACTCTCTCAGCTCCATGCCTGTCCTCAGGCTATCACCTCCACCTAGAATCCCCTTCCATTCCACCTTTCTTTCTCTGAACTCCATCATATCCCAAGGCCCACCTAAATGACCTCTCTGAGAAGCCTTACCTGGCCTGAGTTCCCCATCCCACCAACCAGAGTCCTGTTTTTTCTCCTCCACCGCCACTGTACATAGCAGTGTATCCATTCAGGGAGTAAAACATTTCACCATACTCTAGTTAGTTAACTCAACATCCTCTTTCCTTAATAAACTGTGAGCTCCCTGAATAAAATGAACACATACTCATCTTTACATCTCTAACCTATTCTACTAAGCTTACTACATAGATGGTATTCAATAAGTAAATGTAGATTGAATTTACACCTGACTTGTAATGAAAATACTATATTCCAAACTGCAATCAATATAAAAACCAGTGACTACCATTAACTTCATTAATACTACTTACAGAACAATACAGGGTACCCGCTCTAGCACCATTTCTCAGCTGGGGATTACTAGGGACTGAAGAGAGATAGCTAGCAATGCCTGGAACATGTCAGGCATATCATATACATTTTACTGATGAGACAACCAAAACTCAGAGAGCTGAAGATTTCTTAAGATAACACAGGTGCTAAATAGGACATGGTTGAAACTCAAATCTAAATTTCTTACACCTCTGTTCATTGTTTCACACAAATCCTGAGCTCCTCACAAACAGCCTTTCAGACTCTAGAAGCTGGCCTAACAGACTATTGGTTTATGGGGACCCAGTGGTCAGGGGTGAGCAGGAAGAGACATCTTATTAGCTCCCATGAGGGCCCCGGCCACCTGCTCCTCAAAATCCTTTTTGTACCAGCCTTTGTGTATCAGAGGTCATGCTAGTTGGCTTAGATTAACTTGGAATAATATTTGAAACAGAATGTCTTAACTATATAATTTTGAACTGTTTAAGCTTAATTCCACTCAAATTAGATCATGATACTGGGGCATTAAAAAGGATTACTGACAAAAGGAAAATATATATGAACAAAGCCTCTATTGCCATCAGCTCATATTCAAATCACACTTAATACTCCCTTGTCCCAACTCATCACTAATTTCTTTTTGATATTTTGATTCATATCATGTTTAATGATCAGATCAGGGTAATTAGCATATCCATCATCTCAAACATTTATCATTTCTTTGTGTTGGGAACATCTAACTCATCACCAATTTTAGTTAAAAAATTAAGTCAGACCATACATAAATTGGCTTTTAAATATGTGTCCACCAACGAAAAACCTGGGTTCTCCCTAGCAACTATGGAACATATATAAACAAGAGCATTCTGATGCATCCAATATTAAACCCTCTTGGGAGCTGTCCAAGGTATGGGCAGATTGCAGTTGGTACTGTTCAGCTGAATTCCATCCCCGATACCTAACACAGTTCCTGGCATGGAATTCAGAAAATGTTTTTGCTGATTTATAATCTGTGCTAAAGTGGACAATTAGAAGGCTGCTTTAAATAGTGCTTAAATACTCTTAAGTCTACTACTGCTGTAATCTTATTCATGCTTATAAGAAGCATACAAAACTATTTTTAAACTATTTAAAGTAGTCTTAAAATTGCATGAGAAAACATAACATCAATATTCAACAGAAAAATGAAAGCTTTGAGTACAATTTTTAGGTCTTAGTTTTCTCCACTACAGCACGTGCAATGGTAGACTAAGGATAGACTCTGACCTATCATCTCACACCAATCTGGAGACCATAAAATTTGCCAAAAAATGGAAAATTCTCAGATTTTAGAGCAACAAAGCATAATCATGATTTAACTTGTTTCTCTTCCATTAATCCAAACTTCTATAATCCATTTAGAAAAATAAATCCTAAACTTTCAGGGTATGGTGGGAATAACGTAAAATATTCCAGTTTACAAAAGGCTTCCCTTCATAGCTTTAACCTACCTCAAACAAATGACTCCGATGTAGTACTAGATTATGGTTAAAAGCTCAGAGTCGGCCGGGCGCGGTGGCTCAAGCCTGTAATCCCAGCACTTTGGGAGGCCGAGACGGGCGGATCACGAGGTCAGGAGATCGAGACCATCCTGGCTAACACGGTGAAACCCCGTCTCTACTAAAAAATACAAAAAACTAGCCGGGCGAGGTGGCGGGCGCCTGTAGTCCCAGCTACTCGGGAGGCTGAGGCAGGAGAATGGCGTGAACCAGGGAGGCGGAGCTTGCAGTGAGCTGAGGTAGGGCCACTGCACTCCAGCCCGGGCGACAGAGCGAGACTCCGTCTCAAAAAATAGAAAAAAAAAGATAAATAAAAAAAAAAAAAAAAAAAGGCTCAGAGTCAACCCTTCCTTGGTAAGATTATTAGGGGATTAAATGAGCTAATCCATGTACAGCACGGGATCCACAGTTGGCTCAGGGTTGGCATTCCATAATAGTAGCTATACCGGTGACTATAAGGATGATAAGAAGGATAGTAAGTAACAACAGAAAATCTTTAGGTTTTGTTTTTACAACCACGACACCCAAAAAAATGCCTAAGCAGAGAACAAAGACAGCTCACAAGGCCAAGATTCATCACACCAAAGCTTTGGGATTTCTTCTTGTTTTCTCAACTGCCCTAAGGATTTCAACTCTGTTTATGTGACAGACCAATCCACTTTGTTTCCCATGGCTGAGACGCAGCTGCCAGACTGTACCTTTGCAAGTCGAGGTGCAGCATGTGTGAAGGACACCTCATGTGTTAGAGAACAGGCCAGGAAAGGCATGCCAATGGGACCAAAGTTCAGGATTTTTGCTGTCTTTAATGACCTGGAAAATATCTGTGTATTCATCCCCCACTTCCCACTTCCTGATAAACCAAAGCTGCTGCTCCCTTAATAACTTTACCTCCCAACCCCTTTTAATGTTCAACCATATCTCTGCCAGCTGACAAGAAGAGCTGACAGGGTACAAATGAAATCCTGTTCCAGCCTGTCTACCTGCAGGATGAGAAGGGAGTTAGAGAGGCAGGAAGGAAACAGAAGGCCCTGATAAGGGGAAATCAGCCATGTTTTAAAGGTAGATGGGAAAAGAGTAAATTGTATCTGATGTCCACTCAAAAACATGAACGCAAAAGAGCCTCCCTCTCTGGCAGTTGAGTGAGTTGTCTGGCAGCTTCCTTAACCACAGTTTTGCTTTGTTTTAATCAGAAGAGTGTGAAGAGGGAGTGTTTAAGTCAGGAATGGGACAAAGCCTGGAAATGTCACTTCTGACAGCTATTTGTGGACAGAGAAATGAAGTAGGTATATGCCAGTTGTGCTCCCTCGTTTCATCCGATTCTCTCATTGACATATTACATATTTACTGAGCATTCATTGGTGCCATATACCACAGAAACAGACATAAAAGTCTAGGTGTTTTTTTTGTTTTGTTTTGTTTGTTTTGTTTTGTTTGTTTTGTTGTGTTTTTTGTTTTTTATCAAGGGTGGAGTTATTTTATCTAGGTCTTTTTATTTAGGTCTTGTTTACCTAGGCTGGAGTTTTGCTAAACAAAAACAAGGAGAAGGGCATTCCAGGTAAAGGAAACCCAAGGAAGGGGTAGGGGAAACAACAGGCAGAGGCAAGCAGCAAGTACAGGGCACGTTCTGGAATACCGAGACCAAAGCCTTCCACTGCTTGCTCTTCCTTGTGCCAATGACATGTATCATGTTCTCACCGTGTGATTTCCTTGCCCTGAAATTATTGCTTATTTGTAATCCCTGGTCTCCTTACCTAAAAATGGCTGTCCTGTTGGAGGTACAGGGATCCAGGTGGAAATGTTTGAATTAGGAGTTTTTATTTTAAAAATTATCCATTTTCTCAGAATATTTGGATACTTGCTACTTAGTAGTTTTGGCTGATTTTTGGCAATCTATTATAAATAAAGGGTGTTTGGGGTGTTTTGCTCTGGTTTAGCTTTTAGTGGCTCTACCTATGTCTATATGCAGAAAGGTTATCTTTTCTTGAGGTCTGAGCAGGTTATGGAGTCTAAGGAAATAATGCAGGAGACTCGAGAGCTGTGCCCGGGCAGAACACATAGGTGGTACCATGATCATGTGTCCCAGGTGTGAATGATGCTCACTTCCTACCAAAAACTGCAGTCTCTACCCACCCCCAGCAATACTTGCTAGCTCCTTTTTATGCCTTACTCCCTAGTACCTAACATTATCTAACCTCCACCACTTTTTACTTATTTATTGTCTATCTCTCTGTTTTAGAGAATAAGGGATTTTTCCTAGTTTGTCACCACTGCATCCTTAGCACCCACATAATGCCTGGTATATTGTAGGCATTTAATATGAACTTGTTGAATGCCTAGTCAATGTATGAATTCCATAGGATAGTCCCAATTCTAAACACTGTCACACTGTCCATATAAACACCACACCCCTATTGTTAGATCAGTTGTCATGATTTTAAGGTTTGGTAAATATGGTCAAGCAAGGCATGGAATACATACATAGTGAAGTAGCAGGTAAAGTAGCTTAATACCTGCTATTTGTAAAGATGCTTAAGCACTATCCTTACACAGATAGCATCAAGAAGCACTAACCTACTGAGAGCTCAGATGACTCCCCACTCCCCAGCCCCCAAATCTCAGGCTGAAATGTAATCCCCAATGCTGGAGGGGTGGCCTGGTGGGAGGTGTTTGGGCCATGGGGGTGGATCCCTCATGAGGGAGGCTGGGTACTTTAGTCCTCAAAATAGTGAGTGAATTCTTTTGAGATATGGTTGTTTAAAAGTATGTGGTGCCTCTCCCCTACCTCTCTCTTGCTCCTTCTCTCACTATGTGACATGCCTGCTCCCGCTTCACCTTCTGCCTTGAGTAAAAGTTCCATGAGGCCTTCCTAGAAGCCAAGCAGATGCACTGCCATGCTTATACAGCCTGCAGAACTGTAAGCCAATTAAACCTCTTTTCTTTATAAATTACCTAGCCTCCGGTATTCCTTTATCACAATGCAAGAATGGCCTAATATACCTACTGACCCATCTGGTTTCCACACACATGAATCTGTTTCAGTCATTAGTCAATTAGATAGAGGATGCAGAGGCCTGCATAAAAACATACTCTAATAGCCATCACTTTGTCAGGCATTATGATTTGGCCACATACTTTTATACTTTCTATCCTAACTCTCCAAGTGTCATCTTTAAAAGTAGCAGTCTTTCTGGATATTAGAGTATGCACACATTTTCCCCAGTTCTGTAACTCCTACCCTTGGAGCTTAAAACGCACGTGTACACGCACACACATACACACACAACTTATACCAAAACACTTTCCCAATGTTCATTTTGTAAATCAAGGCATGCCACCCCTACAAAAGGGGGAAAAGAGAAGGTAACAAGAAAAGTATTATTGGTCAATCTAAAGAAGCCCCTTACATTATTTTTTTTTTTAAATCAGCCAGTAAAAAAGTATCTCAGAGGACAACAGGAGGATTTCTGCTGGAAGCCAGGCTTGCAGAGGCTGATCACATTTGCAGATGCAAAATTCCGTTACTTCCCCATCGGCCTCAGCAACTTTAGTCTCTGGTCAAAGGACCAGAGTGGGAGAGAGTGGGCTATCCTCCTTCTAAATGGGGAAGGAAAGCAGCCAAGCAAAAAGAATTTGAGAAAAAACAATGCTGTCCTAGTGAGAAAGTATGTTAAGTAGGCCAGTATTGGAACCACAATTGGTCTCACACAAATCCAAAATTGTCCTTTTATATTTTATTTTCTCCTTTCTTTCCCCCTGCTTTTCTTTTACTATTCACTATTCACTATTACTGTTCACTATTACTGTCATTTCATGTGTGTTTTTTAAACTATAATGTATTTGTTCAATTATCTGCAGACCTACAGCCACTTCATCAGATTAGCTGATCTCTATTTATAGGTGATAATTCTGTACAGTTCTAATAAAAATTCTTAGTAGTGATAAAACTAAGTCAAATTTTGCAATGCTGTTTTTCATCCAGGGACTGCTGCCACTATCCAATAAATTTGTTTCAGTGAGTGTGGTAAACGTATATTTTCTTTTAAAGATAGTACTTTTAAATAAGAAAAACCAGACAGTGATACCAGCAGATAATACTTTCATAGTTTGTTTCACTCCCTACTCCGAAATCACATTACCTTAAAAAATGAACTTTAACAGACAAAATAATAAATCTAAATGGGCTTTGAATAATGATTCTACCAGGAATGGATTTCATTTGCTTAACAGTGACATTTTTGTTGCTATTAATATATCTCCATATTCATTAATTTTACTAAACATCTTATTTCATTTACTACACTCAATTTACCAATTGTTCTAATGGCCTCTAAGGATGTTAGGAAGCATAATAAAAGAAAAAGTTAAAACAAATAGCATCTTTAAGCCAAGGTCTAACAAAGACCCCAAACCACATTCTAAGCCATGGGCCAAATTCCATATTAGAGCCCAAACTACAATTGATCATATTCTTTGTTAACAAGGTTTGAATACTCAAACACCAGTGCAATGTCTATCATGAAAGCCTTCCCATTTTACTCATCTCAGAGGTAAGACCATTACTTTTACCTACAGTGGAGTCATGTCTGAATATAATGGAATCCTGACTGTGATGCCAAGGCATGGGTAGTCAGGCCAACCAAGAGATGCAAAATTAGCATCCTCTTGCAGGACAGGGTCTGGCAGGTACCACAAGTCTAGGCAGAAAGTGATCAGATCCATGCGGATCAGCTAGGCAGTGAGGAGCATCCATGTATCAAAAGTCTGAGCAGGAAGGCAAACTCTCACCTAGAAAATTCAAAGGTTGGCAAAAGCAACCAGAATGAGAAGGGACAATGACCCCTGTTCATATAGTTGAAGCTGGCTGCATTCTGCCCTATTTTATAGTAGTTACTAGACATGAGTGTAGAGGGTTCACGAATATCAGCCAGAGCCAAAAGGAGCTAAGAGCCTTTGTGCATTTATCTCCTGTTGCTAAAATTACTACAAATATCACTGGCTCAAAAAAAAAGTGTCAAATCTGACAGTGTTTTAACGGTAAAGTCATTCTTATCTTTCTATTGATTTAATCAGCAAAGCCAGGCAAAATAACTACAAAGTTAAACATTAGTTAATAGTGTTGCCCTTAGTGACTTTGGAAAAGTTACTTAACATCTGTAACCTGTTCCACTGTCTTTAACATGGGGGAGGTAACAATACTTGTCTCATGAGATCAGAGGATGCAGCAATGCATGCAAGCACTTGGCATTGACCTCAGGTATAGTAAGCAATCAATACATGTGAGTTGCTATTGTTAACAGTACTTTAAGTGAGACCATAAGAAAATTACACTTCTTTAGGTCAAAATGGTCTAATATTGGCAATTTCATATGGTTTGATCTAAAATTTTCATAAATCATCATGATCAATTTGTTAATATTATTAATAATATTGTTATTGACAAATTTTTGACATCTTATGATTCTATTTTAGGATCCAAAATACTGAAATTTCAACTGGGAAATGTAGACAAATAGAAATTACTCCATTGCAAATGGCTATCTATTTATCCATCTATCTATTTATCTATTTGTCTACCTTCCTAAAAAGATGTGTCAGGAATAAAGAGAGCCAGCATACATCAGGATATAAGGATGTTACACATGGCTGAGATGACCACAGATTTTTTTGACACATAGTTTAACTATTTAAGACATCATCATATTTATGACACTGTCTGAGGCTCTGGAGCATAAAATGGAATTCCAAATTAAGGAAAGTCAAATTAAAAGATGAATATTTAGAAACCCCTAAAGGAATAATTGCAAAAACACTAAGCTGAGGGAAATAAAATGAGACCCAAAGCAGGAAAGAGCATATAAAAATATGAAACTTTAAAAAAGTACACGCATATATAAGGCATGAATCTTAGAAGATACAGGTTTTTAAAAAACTACATTAGTCTCGTAATACTAAAATGGAACCGTCTCCTGCTCTTGTTCTGAACAACATAAATCTATACATATAGTATGTACAGATGCAAAACTATTAGTTTCCAAAGAGGCTTTCAGTGACAGAGCTGTGATTTGTGGCCATGATCCTAGTGATGGAGGTACAGTGATCCACCCATAGTCTCTCATATGGCACCCCTTATGCCCGAGGGCCTACAACTGTCAGGTGAGGAGCCACGTTAAAAGATCAGACTTAGGCCACTGAATGAGCCAATGGACATGCACAGGATTCCAGCCTATGACCTTTCCCTCATTAGGGAATTCCCTGCCCTAATCACACACCAATGGTGCTAAAACGTGTATTCAAAATACCATCAACCTTATGGTTCAGTACTTTAATAAGCACTCTTAGTTCAGGCTGCTATAACAAAGGGCCATAGGCGGGTAGCTAATACACAACAGAAATTGATTTCTTACAGTTCTAGTGGCTGGGAGTCCAAGATCAGGGGAGCCAATATGGTCAGGTTTCGGTAAGGGCTCTTTTCCAGGTTGCAGACTGCCTATTCCTCATTCTATCCTCTCATGGCAGAAAGAAAGCAAACTAACTCTCCACCCTCTTTTTTTAAGGGCACACTAACCCCATCCATGAACATTCCATACTCCTCATCTAATTTTGTCCCAAGGGTCTCGCCTCCAAATACTATCACCTTGGGGATTAGAGTTCAACATGTGAATTTTGGGGACACAAATATTCAATCTATTGCACACTCATACATCTATAACTCTTTTTGAAGTTCAAGAGAACTTTGTCTCGATATGAAATGCACAATAAAAGCAGGAGTCCTTCCGAGTCTCTTGATACTATGTCCACAATGATTCAAATAAGCCAATTTACAGAATAAATCAGACCTAGTCATCAATACTGAACAGCATTCTTGTCAAGGGTTCTGGAGTCAAGACTGTCTGAATTTAAATCCCAGCCTTGGTAGCTATAGGATACTAAACAAATTACATTACCTTTCTGTACCTCACTTTCATCATCCGTAAATGGGGAATACCAATATGCTTGCTTCATCAGATTCTTGTAAGAATTAACTGAGCTAATACACAAAAAGCACAGCTTACTTGGCATATGGCAAATGTTTAAGAAATGGTAACAATTAGTATTATTATACTAATTATTTCTGGCCATTTCTATACTAATAATGATTAAATATGGAAAACGAAAAATGAAATTTATAAAGAATCATCATATATGAAGATAAATTAAAAGTATAAACATAATCATTTAGGCCAGGCATAGTGGCTCATGCCTGTAACGCCAACACTTTGGGAGGCCAAAGTGGGCGGATCACTTGAGGTCAGGAATTTGAGAGTAGCCTGGCCAACATGGCGAAACCTGATCTCTACTAAAAATACAAAAAAAAAAAAATCATTTATACATTTGCATAATATATTAAGAAACAATATTATTTTGTACTAATATATCATATATCAACTATTTTTGAAAGCTCACTACTCTAGCCATCTGAAATCAAGAAGAACATTAAGAAAAGTCAAAGAAAGTAAATAACTAGAGAATAGAAAACAACATTAACCGGTTTCCTATAAATAAGAAGTCCCCTGAACTTCATCTCAACAAAAGCTATCCTGGCAACCTTCCAGGAGTCCAGTGCCTGTACAAATTATGCATACTAATTTATGTAAAGCAGGCTTTTTTTTTTCCTCTTGAGATAACAGAAGATAGTTCTATCTCTTTGTGAGTAGGGACCTTTATTTTTTTACTTTGTCTTCTAAGATTCACTTTTCATATTGCTTTTTTGTCTCATGGTTTTTGTTTATATGTTTTCCCCTTTTGATCTCATTTTATTTTTCTTACAAATAGTCCTTTTTTAACTAGCTCTTCCTTTTAGATAGTCTCATTCAACTTTTCTTAATTTCACACTCAATTTTATGCATGCTAGTTGTCATTACTACTAATACATTTTCACCATGATGTAACTATATACATTACCACTTACAGTAGGGTAATTTCTATTTGACCACATTTCTGAATTGAAATATGCCTTCTAATCTATATTGCTCATGTATACTTACTATCACAACACTCAACAGAGTTAGGAAAGAAGTTTATCTACAAAAAATAAATACGCAATATTTTTTAAAAGACAGAGTCTTTTAAAGAACCTAAAGACAATGACATAATATCAAATAACAAATACATACATCAAAATTTTGGACCCAGAAACATTCTTGTTATACTTTTTTTTATTTTAATACATATGAAACATAAAATATTCTTAGGAACTTTTTCTTCAAGGACCCTAATCATGAGATGTGTCCTATAAGGTACAGCAATAACTAAAGGAGCAAAGATAAGAGAAGACAAGAAATCTTGTTTATTCAAATGATGGAGTTTTGGACCATGGGACGATCTCATATTGTCTTTTTAAAAACACTAATTTCATTTGGTTTCAAATATTTCATTTGGTGATTTGCCAAGAAGTCTGCTTTTAGAAAAAAGAAGCTAAAAGGAAAATATTTCAAAAGAATGACAATTATGTTGGGTAATTTATCCTTAACCTTAAATACTTTATAAATTAATAAATGGAACTACAAAAAAGAACATTTACACACAGTATAAATCTTTTTAAATTTATTTTTTTAGGCCTAGAGGGTGTATGGTATAGTGTGAAGAATACAGGCTTTGCAACCAGAAGACCTTAGTTCTGATCCCTCCTTTGCCTCTTTACTCCTTAGTCTACCAAGATAATTAAACGAAATTATACAGATAATATATTTAGTGGAGTGCCTGACACACAATAAGAACTCAGTGACTAATCATACCATTACTAGTTTTTTAAAAAAAGGAATTAAAAGAAAGCACATTGAATATGTATTTAGTCTTGCCCTCTCCCAAAGTTCTACTAGAAAATAATGGGATTAAAGATAAAGAAGTCCACAAATATAACGAAAAAAGGAGGCCAGGCATGGTGGCTCAGGCCTATAATCCCAGCACTTTGGGAGGCCAAGGCAGGCAGATCATGAGGTCAGGAGATCGAGATCATCCTGGCTAACATGGTGAAAACCTGTCTCTACTAAAAATACAAAAAATTAGCCGGGCATGGTAGCGGGCGCCTGTAGTCCCAGCTACTGGGGAGGCTGAGGCAGGAAAATGGTGGGAACCCAGGAGGCGGAGCTTGTAGTGAACTGAGATCGCGCCACTGCATTCCAGTCTGGGCGACAGATGGAGATTCTGTCTCAAAAAAAAAAAAAAAAAAAGGAGAAAAATCAGTAAAAACAAAATTCTAGCAGGTGGAAACAGATCAATATGTCATAACTAGCTGAGAAAGGTGAATCCTGTGTCCACTGCAGGACTCTTAGCTGTACCATTTTAAACCAAAAGTTACCCCTAAAAAATCGACTTATTTTTTGTGGTTTTATTACATTATAACATCCCTGTCTTTAAAATGTCAGCTAAGCAAAAAAGATTTCTTAAGGATTACATACGAAAACTGCAATCCATTGCTTCAAATATTTTGATGACATTAGAGAAAATGATTCTAACATATTTCAATTTTTAAACTGCAGAAATTAAAAAACATGACTAGGGTTAGGCAGCATAACCAACAAAACAAAACATGGGATTACAAAGGCTTTCAGGATAGAATATTAAATCAACTAACCACTAAACTGACAGTCCTCAAAGAGCAAATTAGGCTCAACAAGTAAGTCATATAAGTTATATAACATATAATTATATGTTTTTTATAATTATATGTTCCAGTTCCCAGCACCAAAACATGTACACACCAAGGGGTGAAAACCTAGAGAGGAATAGGGGGAGGAAAAGATGTGTGCTTTCGAGGGCCAGGTGGGGTGATTCTCATACAGCACACACTTTTTTGTTTCTGCTGAGAAGTACTAGTCTACAAAATACAGGCTCTCTTCCCAGATGTAAAATTCAGGGATGCTCTCTATCTTGCACTACAAATGGGGGCATAAACTGGCTCAAACAATTTGGAGAACAATTTAGTAATAGCTAGTAAGGTTTAAGGTATGTATATCTTATTACCCAGAAATTCCACTCTTAAAAATATATCCTTTAAAAAACTCTTGCATATGTACACAAGGAAATATTTACAAAAACGTTCATAGGAACGTTGGTCCATAGGAACAATGTATTGCCAAAACATTAAAAACAATGAAATATCCATTAACAGAAAAAGAGATAAACAGATTATGGTATACTCACACAATGGATAGCAGTGAAAATGAGTGAACTAATGCTACATGCTTCAACATAAATGAATCTCATAAACAACTCTGAGCTAAACAGAGCTGCCAAGGAATACATACAGCATAATGCCATTTACATGAAGCTTAAGACCATACAAAACAATACTATAAATATCTTAGAGCAACATACAAATGTAGTAAAAGTTGTTAAGTAAGAAAATGATAAGCAGCATATTTAAACAGCAGAGTTACTACTGGGGCTAAACACAAAGAAATGAAATCAATAGGGTAATATGAGGATTAATATATTTAACTTCTTATGCTGGGTAGCATTAAACTTTACATCCTTTTATATGTACTTTTATGTTTTAATTATTTTACAGCAAAATTTTAAATCTGAAATAAAAATTTTGAGATTCTCTAGCTTTGTAGCACTACATGTGGAAAGCATGAAAACAAATAAACCAAGGATGATTTCCTCATCATGTGCTTTATGTAAACAAACATAAAGAGTTGATGAATAATAACTCCATGCCATGATGACAATGCAATACTGCATTCTCTCATAAAGCCAATCTCATCCAACTCTTCATTCCACTAACACTGCTAAGGTTGTGCCTCATCATCCTCTCCTCATCTACCACCTCTAGCTGGTCTCCTCGCCTTTGGTCTCTTCCCACCTCCTATCTGGACTCCACATTGTCCCCACTTACTGGCTTAAAAAATTAAGTCAAAATAAGGCATGAATGGGAGAACTTAGAAGATTAAAATTCTTGCCAATGTTCTAGATGTAGTCAGCAATAGGTCCACAGGCTTTCCTTGCATTATGAGTATATAAATAACAATAAAATGACAAAGGATGTCATGAGCAAAAAATATGATTAATCTAATTCTGTATACCTAAAATCTATTTTTTTAAAAATAACAACAATAATGGGACCAACTTACTTCTCCAGGCTACTCTCCCTTCCCCCATGGATCCATTCCCTCTATCCATGTTAGTGGATAGAGAAGGATAATTAACAAAATAAATACAAAAAATATACACTATGTTAAACAGTGAAAACTTATTTTGTTTACTGACCAATTGTCCCCTCTGGAATGTAAGCTCCATGAGGGCAAGAATTTTTTCATTGCTGTAGAATACCCTATAATACCACCTAGAAAACACCCAGAAGACAATCTGACACATCGTAGGTAATTGACAAATATTTGCTGAGAATGAGTGAATGAACAATACATGACAAAATAGTGCTCAATAAATGGAAACTGTTGCTGTCATTATCATTGTATCTGTAGGGCAGGCTTCACTTGTCCACAGGAAAATGAATTTTGGAAAGGCAAAAATACCTTGCCTTCAACAATGCTGGCATTAAAACAAAAACTTAGGTCTAGAGTCTAGACCTCCATCAAGTGACTTTTATAACTTGGCCTACTCAGTTTCTTATGTTATATTAAATGAGACTAGGTAATGTCATTCCACAGATTTCAGGGAACCTTACAAAGTACAATTTTTTTAATTTTTTTTCTATAATTTAAAAGAAATTTAGGCCAACTGAGATCAAGTGACCTGTCTGAAGTTAGATGCATTAAAGCCTGGTTTAGAATTCTTAGACTCAGAATATCAGTTTAGGCTCACTGCTTACTGTCTATCATCATTATGATAATTGGTTTATACCATTCCATGTCCTTTCATCTACTGCTCAACTTTACCACCAAGCTAACCAACAATATATTTAATCACTTTTGACCAAATACCAAATACTAAATATCAAGGCAAGACTTCTGACAGCTCACCAAAAGAGGAGACAGGGCAACAGAAGCTAGAACCATGCACAAGTAAAAAAATAAATAAATAAAAATAAATTTCAAAAAAAGGCAAGCTTGTTTTTGCTTGTCCCAAAACATATCAAAAAGAAATGATAAATGTATGAGGTAATGGATATGCTAAATACCATGGTTTGATTTTCACACAATATATACATGAATCAAAACATCACACTATACTCCATAAATAAGTATAATTATTATGTGTTAATAACAACTAAATAAATGAGTAAAATAAAAAATGACAGTGGAAGAAAAGCAGTCTGACAAGACCAATGAAAGTGGGAAACAAGGACAGTGAAAATGACTCTATCTAGTGGAATCAGATTTTTAATAGCACAACTGCTATTTTTTTCTGTGAGCTATCTCATTTTCTGAAGTTAAAACCCTATCATCTGGTTATTTTAGTTAACATTTGACGTACTAGAAGTGCTACTAAGTTGGGTAAAGAACTGAAAGAAATGTAGGGCAGTGAGCTCAAAAACTCACTTGGACATCAGATCAAAGGCATTCCAGTTTACTGGGACTATGCCACAAATACTAAACAAAGGCTTTCAAACAAATACTGTGTCCAAGCAATCTAAGTAAGGTGCTAATTTCATAGAAACCATGTCCAAGACTATTCTTTTCGTTAAGTTTACACTGGTTCCAACTTTACCAGCAACCTTTCTCAAGCTGCAGTTCGGTCTGTGCTTCATAACCTTTCTCTTGTATTCAATACTGCTCTTGAAGATCTTCAAACTTCTCAACAAAGCCAGTGTGCTTAGTTCACTTTGATATCTTTGCAGCATCTGGTAATATTAAACTTCTTCGAATTCCTTTCTTTTTGAGCTTCCCTGACTCGTACTTTTTGGATTTTCCCACGCTATGATTTTCTCTCTCTTTAAATACTCCTTTTCCTTCCATCTGTTAACTGTGGTTTTTCTACAAAACACAGTCCCTGAAGAATAGACTGTATTCCATGGTTTTAACCAACAGCTCCACATAGCTGACGCTTAAATCTCTGGTTCCAGTCCTTGTATCTACTATCCATTCCAGGCTATCATCAAAAGAGAATATTTATCTGGCCAATTGTCACCTCAATCTAAATATGCCCAAAACTGAACTTGCCTCCTTCAAATCATCCTTTCAATCAAACCAATTCCCTTTCTCTACTTCTCTGTCTTCCATCAATGGCACCACAGCTCTCTCGGTAACTAACGTACAGATCTTCAGTCACCTTTGCCCATTCTGTCTCCTTCAGTCCATTAAGGCACTGAAATATTTACTTAGGCAGCCAAAATTAGGACATGACCTGCATAAATAAGAAAAATGCCAACACAATAGAAAAGCAGTTAAAGAAAAATAGTTTGAAGATTAAAATATTGGGATTTCCCATATGTCGCTAGAGTTTGAAAACAGAATATCTGAAGAAGGTGCCGTGTAAAAATTCAGATGCTGGTAATCATATACATCCAATTATCTTTAGCCATTTTTGCCTTTACAGACATCCCTTTCTCTTTACTCACCAATATCACTGCTGTAGTTCACACTTTCATTACCTCACATCTCAACAAATCTTGCCTCTCTTCCAATCCATTTCATCCTTCCACCTCTGACATCAATCATGCTAAAGCACAATATTTATTATGCTATTCACTTAGCCAAAAACCTTCAAACTACTTGGTCTGACATATAATATTATTTTCCACTCCTGGTTTTGGAAAGCCCTTCCACTTCAGATACATCCTCACACTCTACAGACTGAAAGCACCCGTGCAAGTATGAGATCAAGAAGACAACTGGTAGATCCAAAGATACCTATAGCTTCACTTTTGTTCTCTTTCTCTCCATGTTTTCCTCTTTGTAACTTTTCTTCTTTTCTACCAGTTTCTTATACTCATTGTCTTTTCCATATTTTTCTTTATGCCAATGTTACCAGCAAGAATTTATAATCCCTAGTAACTCCAGGAACTAAAGAGATTAGTGATCACTATTCTAATCAATAATTACCAATAAAAAAGACTCAGACACAACAGAATGGAAAGTAGAAGGAAGGCGACGTTGGTTGTGGAATAACCATGTGTCCAAGGTTCTCAGTGCAATTCTAAAATAAGGTTAGAAGTGAGGCCAAACAAGTTCTCAGATCTTATGATGGGGGCCTCAATGAGTGGTGAAGATGCCTTGCTGTCCATTTATTCAGGAATATAGAAGTAGCATAAGCATAACTTCTTCCAGTTATAGTTTTCCAGATTTTTTTTCCCTATATTTCATCAGAAACTACACAGGGCCTTGGGTTTTCCTCCACTGAAGATCCATATCTGACAGAAAAGAACTCTGTCAGCCAATGTCTTCAATATAAAATTAAGGAACCTGGGAACTTTTTCAACATCAAACTAAGGCTATCTTGTCTTTATACAGGCTGTGCTTAGTTGGGTTTAAAAAAAAAAACAGACTCTCTGTCTTTCTTAAATCTCATATTTTAACTGCATTTCCTTAGGCCATATTTGCATCTTCAATGGAAAATAAATGCTCTTTCCCATTTCATAAAAGTTTTTTCACAGAAAAGAAACAAATCAACAATTCTCATTATACTCACAAATATTTAAAGCTTCAACCTGAGGTCTATGGGTTTCACACACACACACACACACACACACAAATAAAACTGCTCTTGATTGCAAATGTGCACACACATAGACACAATCCACTCCTTTCTCCATTGTCCCCAATACTTTTTACTCTTAAGGAAGAGAAAATAATCAGTTTAATTGAAATTTAGATATTTTAAAACTTCTCCCTTCCTTTGTCTCTTCTCTCAATGAAGGAAAAATTAAGAGTTTTATTGAAAAGGAATGGTTACTTGTATTCTGACCATATATTTGTGCGAGAATGCAAAAAATAGAAAAGGAGTGTAAGGAAGGTAACTTTCAGGTAAATCAATTGTGTTTCCATTAGGATTCCTCTTCTTTTCAGTTTTTGGCATGTAACTTAAACATACTAATCCTTCCTAGGGAAAAAGAACTCAAAACATTTATAACCTTTCACTGTTCCAGTACTAGTCCAGAAAACTGGATGTGTGCCCCTATTCAGAGCCTCGCCCTAAGCAAAATGTAAAATGTTTGGTTTACGTTGGCAAAAATCTATTTTCTCTTTATGTTCTTTACCCTTCCCCTTCTCTTTGATTATATGTCCCAGAAATCTGGCAGTCTGCACAGTCCTTGGGAATAATTTCTAATGGTAGAATGACAGATACTATATTATGATGGAATAAGGACAGTTTTTCCTTTAAATAATGTTTATTAAGCACCACTACAGACAACTTGAACCTTCCTTGAAATGTTAATCATTGTTCCTGGAGAAAAAAATTTTGTAATCAAAAGTTTTTTAACCCTGGATTAAGCAGGCTCCTCAGCACCTTTAATATGCTAATAAGTACCACCACCCTCCCCATCCCCTGCACCTGCTCCCTAAAAAGCAGCCCTGACATACAGGAATTCCCAGACTTCTTTGACAAGCACTACTTTCAATTAACTATTTACTACCCCACAAAATAATCTGAGAACAGTTGTGGTTGGAGAACTCAGAGAAGGGAGACAGCATTTATGCTGGAGTGGAAGAATTAAATATAGCCTCGTAAAAGAGTATTTGAGCCAGGTACTGAAGGATAGGTACAATTTAACTGTGCAGAAATGAGAAAAAAGGCAAAAAGGACACCAAATGTGTCTCAAGTCCCTCACTTTTTTTTCTCTTTTTTTTTAAATTTCAATAGTTTTTGAGGAACAGGTGGTATTTCATTATATGGATAAGTTCCTTAGTGGTGATTTCTGAGATTCTGGTGCACCCATTCTGGTGCGCCTGGGCAGTGTATGCTGCACCCAGTATGTAGTCTTTTATACCTCACCCTCCTTCTACCCTTCCTCCTGAATCCCCAAAGTCCATTGTATCATTCTTATGCCTTTGCATCCTCATAGCTTAGCTCCTACTTGTAAGTGAGAACATATGATGTTTGGGTCTCCGTTCCTGAGTTACTTCCCTTAGAATAATAGTCTCCAACTCCATACAAGTTGCTGTAAATGCCATTATTTCATTCCTTTTCATGGCTGAGTAGTATTCTATAGTGTGTGTGTGTGTGTGTGTGTGTGTGTGTGTGTGTGTGTGTGTATACACCACATTGTCTTCATCCACTCATTGATTGATAGGTATTTGGGCTGGTTCCATAGTTTTGCAATTGTGAATTGTGCTGCACATGCAAGTGTGCACATGCAAGTGTCTTTTTTATATAATGACAAGTCCGTCACTTTGAGTCATCCACCTATTTCACTTATGCTGAAGCTAGTTCACTCTGACCTGTGCTCCAGACTTAACCTGACCTGGGGCAGTATCTACTGTTCAGATCCCATCAGGACTCAGCTGCCCAGATAGGCATGAAGACATAGCTCTGCAGAGGAGGGGAAGGCAATGAAATGAGATGTTAGGTGGGAAAAGGAAGGCAGTTTCTAGGCCATAGAAGGTTGTAACCCCCTTCCAAATATTTTCTTAACTCAACATTCTTTTGATCTAAGCAAGTTAATATATCCTGTCAGTTGCAGTTTTTAAAAGATAATATGCCTAACAGTAAAAGATCTTTACTTTTCTATGTCTCTATAAACAAAATTTATCAAATATGTAGACTATACCATTGGTGCATTTTACTTGTTTCAGATGTAGTGATCGGTAGTGTCAAGTTGTCAAAAATTGTTTTCTAGAATAAAGTAGAGGTAAAACGTATGCAGAATGTTGCATTGAATCAAATGTACTTCCTTTACTTCTGAATCTCTGAGGCAAGGGTTATCAGAGAATAATATTTTTGAATTCAAAAATAAAAACTTTGGCTTAAATGCATGCATGAAACCAAATTAATGGGCTAAACTTTGTTATAGAAGTATGAGAGGATTATTTGTCAGTGTTCAGAGAACATTGCTAATTTTTTGAAATTTTATCTGGTTGTAGAAGTAATGTAGACCAGGTACAATGACCCATGCCTGTAATCCCAGCACTCTGGGAGGCTGAAGCAGGTGGATCATCTGAGTTCAGGAGTTCGAGACCAACTTGGCCAACATGGTAAAACCCTGTCTCTACTAAAAATACAAAAATTAGCTGGGTGTGGTGGCACGCACCTGTAGTCCCAGCTACTCAGGAGGCTGAGGAACAAGAATCACTTGAACCCAGGAGGAGGAGGTTGCAGTGTGCCAAGATTGTGCCACTGCACTCCAGCCTGGATGACAAAGTGAGGCTCTGTCTCAAAAAAAAACAAAATAAAGTAATGCATATTTTTTTAAACTTGAAAACGTAAAAGAACCAAAGAAAAAAATTGAAACTACCTAGAGATAGCTGTTACTTAAAAAATTTCTTTAATACTAAAAGTTAATTGCCTCTCCATAACCTGGGGTACATAAAATTGAATTTTTAATTGTAATAAAATAGAAATAACATAAAATTTGCTATCTTAACCATTTCTAAGTGCTCAGTGGCATTAAGTACACGAAATAAATATCTGACATCCAGAAAATGGGGTTTTCTCTAGCCAGTTCAAAAAAATAAAACCTGCTAGACAACAACAAAAAAGTACCAAAGAGGACAAAAGGAACATCCCTGTAGAATATTTAAGTAACATATTAACAAGACATTCTGTCCTGGAAGGATAAATGCTATATACATAATAGACATTATAAACATCACCTACTTTATTATAAGGTTGGCAAGGACTTTCTCACATTCAGGCTTCTTCACTTTCCTGCTAAATGCAGCCATGTACTAGGGGTGTAGAACCCTAATTTAGCATTTGCTACCTGTAATCATGGTGTTACAAATCCTGGCCAGCAGCCCCACTCCCTGATGTCACACACTAAACACTTCCTCCAAGGCTACTTGCCAAGCAATCCCATTTTTCCAGGGAAAGGGAGAACAGCCTGTCTTTGCATACCCACTCTTGGTTAAAGCCTTGCAGACTCTCATAGACTGAATGCAAGGCTCCAAAAAAAAAAGCTCCTATCAGATGTGTTCTATTAAAATCAAGCAGTATATAACCACACAGCCAGAGACCTTTCGAGGATCAGTCATTTCAAAACAGCAAGCACAAGGAAGAGTATTTCTAAAATCACACCCACAATTTCAGCCTCCTATGAAAAGTACCTAGACATTCTCAGCCCAGAATGCAATGCTTCTGAGTCCTCCTGGTATAAAGCAGCAATACTGCCAATTTCATTTTATGAAGAAAGGAAAAGGAACAATGGTTTAAATCCCTTGTCTAAAGTTACTTGGAAATCACAGTGACAACTTAGGAAAGGAACAGTTAGGAAGGATCAAATTCTCTTTGACCCAATTAATGCACAATTATATTTAAGAAAGAAAAGAGGAAGATGAGTAAAGGGGAGAAAGAACAGTTTTTGGCAGCAAATCACCAACAAACGGCCAAAGCCTCACATATACTTGGATAAGTATCCAGTGCAGAGGCCCAACACATCTTTAGGCAGCTGAAGAGCATGGAAGGCGCCAACATTGTAAGCTGAGAAAAAAGCGCCCTCATCAAAATCTGAAGCAAAAGCCATCTTTGGAGAAGTAATAGAAATGTCATAGTCCAGAGGAATCTGCTTTGGGATTGAAGTAATAAAATGATGCCCACTCAGTGCCACACCAAGTGCCTGGCAAGCCCTGGGTGCTCACCAAGTCTTGCTTCTCCCTTTGCCCATTTGCACACAAGCCTGTTGCAATGTTTTTACAGCTGCCCACAGGCTTTATAGGTGGTCTACTATTTTTTGACTGAAGAATTATCATTTGCTATGATCCTACTAAGTGGAAGGGAAGGCACTGAGTCTACTCTGAGGACGCTGGGGCTTAGAGGGCTTAAGTTACTATCCTGAGGTTCTCTAGGCAGAAGTCACAGAGCCAGGATTCAGAACCATATCTATCCTGCTCTGAAGCCCATACCTTTTCCACACTTCCACAGTGCTAACCTCACAGAGAGCACAATTAAGAATGTTTAATTTAAACTCACAGAGAGATAGATCTCATTAATATATTAAAACAGGAGTTGGGAAACTTTTTCTGTAAAGAGCCAGATAGTGAATATTTTAGGCTTTGTGAGTCACGGAGGTTTTCTGATGAATATTCATTTTTGTTTTCTCTTATTCTCTAAAAACATAAAAACCATTCTTAGCTCATGAGGCTATACAAAAACTGGCCACAGGCCATAGTTTGCCAATCCCTATGTTAGAAAACACAATCCAAGCAAGGCTCAATGATTCTGATGGATGAGAACTGTAATACTGATTACTCATAGACATCTTGATTCACTACAGTGCCTTTCATTTCAAGACGGGGAGAAAAGAGGGGGATAGAAGAGAATCAGTGTTCAGTCTAGTCACTTCATAAACATTCCATTGTTAAGTGTAAGGAACAGTGGCCCCTTACTTAGACCCCTTCATTAGAGTAGTTTGACAAGCTATCAGGCATTTATTTCATTTGTTTCCACTATTTCCATGCCTTTGCATATTCCAACTTAGGCATTAATCTGTCACTGAAAATCAAATGCTTTCTTCAGTATAATTAGAACTGACTATTTCAGAGGGCCATAACATAATGAATAGAAACCTAGGGAGATTTAATATGGGCTCTTTCAATATGATCAAAGGCCTCTGGGGCTCTATTATTTGAAATTATAGAAAATATTTTTCATTCACTTTATTGACACTTGTAACACAGGCTTTTGAATACTCCCTGAAATCTGCAACAACCATCAAGTCAACCTAACAGATGTTGCAAACTGGATCCAGGTCGTCAACATGAGAGTGCATAATGAGATGCATTTTAAACGACATTCAGATTTTGCTATGCAAGGCAAAATAATATACAATTTACGACCTCCTCAATTTTCTTTTTAGATACTGAACTTGCATCTAGGGATTTGCTGACAGGTCATCCGTAAGCAAATGCTAGTAGCTATGTGCCCTGTCAGTTGGCTGGCTGACCTCTGTATTGCCTTGGTCTGGGCAATACAACTTTGGTGCCAAGTCCAAATGTTTCTGTTTAAAATATTTTCAACTCTGCTGATTCATGCCCAGCTGCTTGGTAACTACAGAGTGGAAAAAGAAGGTGGCCACCAGGGACCAATTTAATATCAACAAATGCTATTCCCATTGCTGAGCTAAATCAGTTGGAAACCAGAAGACTCCAGATTCCAAAGGATGGTAACTTACTTCATAAGGCTACATGTGGAAGGAACCACATCACCCATCTTAGGAGCAAATACATACAGGCTGATTTTAATCACAGGAACAGCTAGTGAATAGAAACAGGAGTGAGAGCAATAAAAGCAGCTCCCTTCTTGGGTTTGTATAATCACCTCTTGAGGGACAGGACAGTCAGGATGAAGACCTGGCCCAAGACCTACTAACACACATTAAGCAGAGACTAGGAGAAAAGTGACCAACTGCAAAAGCCAATTATAGAGGTGTAGTCAAGCAAGGAAATGCTTTCCCGTATATGAAGGGCATAGTAATGTCAGTCATGATGCAAGACACCAAGCAGGGACAGCAGATAAAGGAAAGGATTTAAGATGTGAATTCCTCCTAAGGGCTTAGAAGTATGCTAGATATTTTACACACAGTATATCATATAACCATTACAAACTTGTAAGATATGAAACAGCAGCCTCTTTTTACCTCTGAAGAACCAAGGATTGGAGAGAAACATACCTAAGATTACAAGTAAGATGTGCCAGGCCTAGCATTAGAGCTAGGTCTGTCAGGGATCAAATTGGCCTTTTTCATTCCACCAGGCTTCAATCCCCTCAAAAAAGTACCAAAATACAAGATGGAGTAAATGACATTCAGAAGTCAGATAAGCAGGCAGTATTGGTAAGCAGCAGGGCTCTAAGCTCAAGCCAGGACTCTACTGTCCCATTGGAGAGATGGTAAGAGAAAGCCAGAACACAAGTGCTATATCTGGTAATGACGTCATACTTGGCACCAATAACCTTCACAAAGTCAGCTCCCAAGGCCCAGTGCTATCAAAGTGAAGCTAGAAGTCAGGGCACAATGTAAATAGTGAGGAGAGCTGAGGTTCAGTGGGTACCATGAGAATCCAGGAGGTCACCTGTCTGGAAATGTATTCTGAACTCCTGCAACTGAGGGGTTGAAGCTGTTTAAATACCATTTGGAGCCATTGTCTTGGCTCCAGATTGGCCTGAAAACTAAAGTTGAGCCTTCAGGTAAGAAACTCCAAGTAGGGAAGAAGAGGGAGGTAAAGGCAGGA
This sequence comes from Colobus angolensis palliatus, assembly GCF_000951035.1. Taxonomy (NCBI): domain Eukaryota; kingdom Metazoa; phylum Chordata; class Mammalia; order Primates; family Cercopithecidae; genus Colobus; species Colobus angolensis. The sequence goes on along the minus strand of NW_012118265.1, from coordinate 14,569,054 downwards.
ATTATGAGGTAGGGATGGGAAATTTTTTACTTCAGAGCCATGCCAAATATAATAACTTTCCTTGAAATTTCTTCATCTATAAAATTGCCATCATGGCACTGTTAATGGCCTTCACTTCAGGCCAATCAAAGGACGAGGAAAGCAGGATAATAATCAAAATAATTCCAGAAAAAAAAATGTATTTTGCCAGAATTAGATCACAACTTTATATTTCCAAACAGCAGCCTCACGCTGGCAGAGCTGGACCTTGGGAGCAGATTCTGGGACACACGCTGGTGCCAGGCACAGTGACATTAGCAGCTGGCAGCCCTTCCCTGCCTAGCAGTGCACACACCCTTCTGTGGGTACCGCCACCACTTCTTTACTCAAGTCATCTGATCAGTTTCCCGATCATATGAGGGTAGGGGAAGAAAGCTGGCATTAGAAGCAATGAGTAGAGGGACAGGTGACCAAGAAGGTAGAATGCCCCACAGTGACCATCCTCTCCTCTTCAGAAAGGGGCTGCTCTACAAAGATGGGAGGAGGGAAGAATTCCAAATTCAACCCCTGATTCACTAGGCTGTGAAGACAGATCCAGCTGAGTGCACTAGACTAACTGATTAATCAGTTCCCTTCTCTGCTCTGTGAGGGAAGCCACTGTCTCGAGGCACATAATTACATGCTGAGTGTCCTCAGGTACCTGAAGGTGACAGCCAGGCTGGGCAGAGCTTTGAGTTTGGCTCTTTGGGACTGGCTGCTTCTACTCCCAGGTCAAGTGATGCCACTACCCCCAGCCTGAAAATGAGCCAGCTGGGGTCAAAGAGCGGGGTTGGAAAGGGAGACCCCCACCGCCAGTTATAAGCCAGGGCTCCTCAGGCAGCCACTATCAGGACTCTACCATGTTACCTGTACTGCAGCTCTCATAAAGCCTGGCTTCCCTCACCCACCACACACACACACACACACACACACACACACACACACACACACACAGAGGAGAATCCTGGCAAAAGGCAGTTGGAACAACCAAATTCTTCCCTCTTAGCCTCAGTTAGCTTAAAGGGGAAAACAGAGTTGAATAAGCAGAAAATTCTTAGAATATCTAAATTACTATACCAACAAGGGACTGCTGCCAATTCAGTGTAGATAAATCAGCTTTCTCAGTAAGATAAATGGGCAATGTGAAAAAGATCACTTGTTTCAGATACGAAAGATTAACTATAAAAAGATTTTTCTAATCAGAGTTAAAATAAATCTGAAGAAGTTTTCTGATCAGACAGTAGTCAATCCTCGTCATAACACTCTCCCTGAAAAGAGATCACACAATTAATATTACTATCTCATAGTCTTTGTAAAAAAAAAAAAAAATTATTCTGTAGACATAAATTTCTAAAACTCCCTTAATTCTAAACCAAATGTCTGCTACCGTCAGACATTTAGAAACAAAATCAAGTTATCATTCACAAAAAATAAAAGTGTCCATACAGGAATTCTTTCACCTCAATCTATTATTCTCCAAAAGAAAGGCAATCCCAAGTCATAAATGTTTCCTCAACTCTTTCACTATTTTCATTTTTTTCCTGAAACTCCCTCCAAACTAACCATGAGCTCAGGACTAATCATTTATTGGACAATGCAGCTGGTGACAGCTTTCACCAAGTGATAATGGCTTTTCTTCCAAGTGCATTATCCACATCGGATACCAGTTCATGTTCTGTTTTTGTTTGTCTTTATTCCAAACAGCAGTCCCAATATAAAATAAAGAAGAATAGGGAAGAAAGAAAAGCAATTGGTGTTGGAAACTCAATTAATGCCTAAGCTAATTTGTAGGGCACCTGAAAAATAATCCACTTGAAATTTAAATCAAAATGTAGCAAGGAAGGAAATGGTGCATGGCTACACCAACATAAACTACCAAAATTATAAAAATTTGTCAATAATTGCACATGACATTGGTGATTAATAATTTGTCAGCAACATAGCTTGCAGAATTGTTTGACTGTTGTGGGAGGAACTGATTTATGAATTGAAGATGGGTGCCTATTTGTTTAAATGCCCATATGCTACCAAAGTTAAGTAAAAAAATGTTCATCCTGGGTGATTTTCCTAAGATCATCACCAAATGTTTTAATCTCAAACCAAATCAGGGTAAACTGCTTTTCCTTGGATAATCCTAAATGTCCCAGACCAGTGGCTCTCAACCTTGGCTGCACACTGGAATCACCAGAGGAGTTTTAAAAACTTGATGCCTCAGCCCCATCTTCGGAGATTCTGATGTAACTGGTCTAGATGTGACCTGGATATTAAGATTTTTTTTTTCTCTTTCTTTCTTTCTTCTCTTTCTTTTCTTTCTGTCTCTCTCTCTCTCTTTCCCTTTCTTTCTTCCCTTCTTTCTTTCTCTTTCTCTTTCTTCTTTCTTCCTCCCTTTCTTTGCTTTCCATCCTTTCCTTCCTTTCCTTCCTTCCCTCCTTTTCATTTTCTTTTTCTTTCTTTTTCTTTCCTCTCTTTTTCTCCTCTCTCCCCTCCCATCTCTCTCTCTCTCTCTCTCTCTCTCTTTCTCTCTTTTTCAGAGACCAAGAGGTCTCACTATGTTGCCCAGGCTACATTCGAATTCTGAGCTCAGGCAATCCTCCCACCTCAGCATCCTAAGAAGCTGGGTCTACAGCCCGCCACTGTGCCAAGATGTTACTTCGATTTTTCAAAGCTGTCCAGGTGATTCTAACATGCAGGTAAGGTGGGGATTCATTGTCTTAGACAATATTACAACACATCAATAAAAGTATGTAGTTCAAGCTTACTGTGTACCAACAATTGTGAATAGTTAAATAAACAGAAAAATGTAGCACAGACCCTCCCTCCAGACCCTAGATCTAAGGGGAAGAAAGACATGTAATACAACAGTTAACATAGAGTACGCTAAGTGCTAAAACTGAGATGTAGAGAGCAGTGAAGAGTGCTCTGCAGCAGGTATCTTTACACAACCAGGCAGAGAAAGTCAGGGATGGCTTCTCAAACACTATGATCAGGCTGGGTCTTGTAAGCTACATAAGAGTCAACCAGGAGAAGGAAGTGGGGAAAGGCATTTCAAGAAGAAGGTTTGGAATGTGCAAAGGTTCAGAGGCTGGAGAGCACAGCCCCTACCTTGGATCTCTGAAAGTTGTTCTATAGATAAGGCACAGAGTGGATATAAACACAAGAACGAAAAAAGGCTAGAGTGGTTTTCCAGGGTACCTAGAGGGCTCAGACTAGTAATGCAAATGGGCCAAGCAGACTGAGTGTGAGACACCAGTTGGTATGGCAAACTGTCAAACCAAGGATGTCACAGGGGGCAGGGGGTGAGTCTTCTTGTTGCTTTTTTCCAGCCATGGCAAGAATATGGGCTCAATATTGACATATCTTGCAGATTTTCAAGGGATGCTGAGAATGTGGTCCTTATGTGAAATGTACAGGTTTTTAAATGCTGAGTGGAACAAATAAGTCTGCAGGCCAGATTCTACCTACAGGCTACAGGTATGGGCTATACCTTTAACTACTGACAGATTTAAAGGTGGGGGAGGTAGTATCCAATTTAGATTCAAGTTCATTTTTATTTTATTTTATTTTATTTTATTTTTAAGGCGGAGTCTCGCTCTGTCGCCCAGGCTGGAGTGCAATGGCATGGTCTTGGCTCATTACAACCCTCGTCTCCTGGGTTCAAGAGATTCTCCTGCCTCAGCCTTCCAAAGTAGCTGGGATTACAGGTACCTGCCACCACACCCAGCTAATTTTTGTATTTTTAGTAGAGATGGAGTTTCACCATATTGACCAACTTGGTCTTGAACTCCTGACCTCAAGTGATCCACCTACCTCGGCTTCCCAAAGTCCTGGGATTATAGGCGTGAGCCACTGCACCTGGCCTCAAGTACATTTTTAAATGTGAAGTTGAACAGCAGTGCAGCAGACAGCAGTGTAATAAGCATAGTAGTACAAAGTTTTCCCCAGTAATCCCAGTTGAGGTACCACTGTTCTGAAATTAGTCCCCTACTTTTTCATTTCTCAAATTCAATACAGGAATTATTACTTTTAATAATAGAGGAAAAAGACAATTTGGCAAATATTAAGATGCAGATAAAAAGCACACTTATTAGACTTAAAAGTGATATAAATTACACTCAGTACTGAATTACATATGCCAGTGGAATACAGAGTTAGTAATAAAAAAATCACAGATGATCTGCCTAGCTGGGCTACTAGGGCTCTAGGCCCTGAGCAGCAATCCTCTGTAGGCTGGGAACACAGCCAGCTTCCCAAGCAGGGCAGCCTGACAGCAGGAGGTGGAGAACCCAGATGCCAGGAGAAGGTCACACTGTCTCCAGAGAGTATTTCCCTTCCTCCATTTGAGTCCCACCTCAAACTCCTCCCCAAGGCCAATTTCCCAAACTTGAGGAAGGAGGCTTACACATGATGATCAGTCGTCAGTACTATAGGGGCTAACCACAAATGTGCATCTTCCACACACTCTAAGAATCCGGAATCAATTTAAAGTCACAAGGCAAAGCTAGTGTGTACATTAGCCCCCATGCATGGCAATTAGAGCACAGAAAGAAGATGCTCAAAATATAAAAAGGTATTTGTGTAAATTTGGCAAAATATTTCGCAAACATAGTTATCTATAAACAAAATTAGGAAATTGTAACATTTGTATGACCTAATAGATTTGTTTAGGGAAAAATAAAATTCTAAATAAGAAAATGATAAATGGTAAGGAATACATCACAGATACATGGCTACAACTGACTCTCAAATAAAATAAATGGACAGAGGTACTGTCCAAAGAAAGACTATTTATTCAGTAAAGAACTAAGTCCTGATTTTTTTCTTCAGGTTTTCTCAAAAAGAGAAAACATATCATTACCATTTCTGGTAAAATGCCTGTAGTCTCCGCATGCCATTTCTAATTTTAGATATGGAAATGGGATTCTCTCAGGCATTCTGACTCTCAAAGATGTGTTACTGAACTTTAAAATATTAAATATCTGGAAGCTTAAACAATAACATTTATAATTCAACAAAAACAATGATCCTTTCTTTAACAGGGAGGAGGTTTTTTAAAAGTTAAATTGTATTTAACAATCTCAGCTGGGCGTGGTGGCTCACGCCTGTAATCCCAGCACTTTGGGAGGCCAAGGTGGGCGGATCACGAGGTCAGGAGATTGAAACCATCCTGGCTAACATGGTGAAACCCCATGTCTACTAAAAATACAAAAAAAAAAAAAAAAAAATAGCTGGGCATGGTGGCAGGCGCCTGTAGTCCCAGCTACTGGGGAGGCTGAGGCAGGAGAATGGCGTGAACCCAGGAGGTGGAGCTTGCAGTGAGTGGAGGTTGTGCCACTGCACTCCATCCTGGGCAACAGAGCGAGACTCTGTCTCAATAAATAAATAAATAAATAAAAATAAAAATAAATAAATGAATAAATTATATTTAACAATCTCTATGCTAAGTGTCTCTCAGTCTCAGTTTTTAAATATTAAATACTACATAAACTCAAAAAAGATCTCTAAACATAAGAGGAAAAATACCTTGGAATGTGAAGGCTCAAAGCTTAACTTGAAAAACTGCTTTCTATCCATCAATTGTCATGCATAATTAAATAGCTAAATAAAGAAATAACAGCAGTAAAATTATTAGAAGAGATTGTTTATCAGCAAAAAAAAAAAAAAAATAGAGTCACCTAAGTGGAGCCATAAGGCATGTCTATATATATTAGTATGAACACTTTTCATTGTTTTATCTAAACTTGTCTGACATACCATTTTCATTTTTTCTTGATTCAGAAATTATTTGTACAAAAATTACCAATTATCTCTCTAAAATATGACATGAGTTCTTAATTTCTGAAGTTATTATTCAGAGAAAGTAATTTTGATTAAACAAATCATCAGATGCTACAATAGGGATGGTCCTGTCAAAGAGAGAGGATTAGACTAATGACACCACATAGAAAAGAAGGAAAGTGAATGGTATGAGCATATGACTGCCTCCTTTTGAGGGAGGGGAGAACATCTCTTTCTGCTGCTCCTGGTTTATCTTTTGAGTTAGCACCCTAAATGTCCCCTATGCATATTTTACACTGAGATGGTGAGTTAACCTTAGGAATCGCCTTAATGCTGCAGCCAGACCATCTGGCCAGCACTGTTTCTTCCATTTTCACCTCTTTGAGCTTTCTGGAGTATCCAGGTATCTTGAAGTTAATCCATGAAGGGAATTTTGCCAGTCTCCATCTTAATAGAGTCTATGTTTTATCTCCAAGAGTCTGTACAGCCATACCAGTGATAAGAGTAGTGAGACTTTTAATTCAAAAAAATTTTTAATTGTGCCTGGTTTTTTCATCCAAACTCTGTATTTGCCTCTTTAAAAATTCTACCTTTTAAAAAGTACACTGCCCCAGGAGGACTATTGCTTTTGCCAGGATAAAAGTGAAATTTAAACTCAGGTCTCTGTGAATTTTTCAAAGCCCATGCTCTTTCTACTATACCACACTGTCTCCTAGTATAACTGTATTAGGCATATTTAAAATTTACAGTATAAATAAAGTATGAATATGTGTGTATCCATATGCATGTTTTCCTCAGTGCATCTGCCACTCACTTCCCCTACCACAAGAATGCTCTGAGGGCTAAAAAGAACGTGAGAATGAAGTGCCCAGCCCAGAGCTCAAAAACATTAGTGTTCTTCCTAACGATCATATGAGACCTTGTCGTCTACCTTTTAAAAATGAAAACGTTCTAACACAGAGTAAATTGCTCACCCACATGGGGTCACATCAACACCATGAAACCTCAGTTCCAAGCTGGATTGTAGATTTCTAATCACTTACTCAGCTGGCATTCCACAACCTAGTTACATAATGACCAGATCCCTCTCTCCTAATTACATGACCAGGTACGGTCACAGCTCCATAACCAGGGCTAGGGACCCAGGGTGAGAGAACAGAAGGTAAAACCATGAGGGCAGAGTTGAAAGAAAACTACAGTTTTCTGAAACACTGTGAAACCAAAAAGACTAAGATGAGTCTTTCCCATTTAAGGAGGTAGTTGAGAGAGGAGGAGTATTATAGAGTTAATTCCTAGGACAAGATATCTAAGTACAGGATGCTGGGCAGAACCCGAGGTAGCCACCAAGATGACTCTGTGAAGTCATAAGGAAAGCAATTCTGAAGCTAAGTGTTTGGGTGTGGGGAGCTGTTGCATTTACAACCAAGGCAATGGACACAAATAGCTCTAGGGCAGATTAGGCAGTAGCTAAAAGAAAGAAGAAACAGGAAGGAATGCTGGAAATGACTATATAAGTTCAAACTATGTATGAAACGAAGCTATGGGAACCTATACAACATATATAATCTGTAGATAATATAAACCCCAAACCTCCTATATATGACAGTCAAATTACCTCGGGCTGAGACACTGTGGGAGAGGAAAAATACTAAAAGGGAAATGCACTAGAGGCAGGGACACAGTTTTCAAAACAAAACAAAACAAAAAACTGCAGAAGTCCCCTGAGTAAAATCAAGAGAGTGTAAGTTATCTCAGCATAAACAGGCAGGCACTGCTCTGCTGGAGGACTGTGCTATGCCAAGTTTCATCACATCAGCACAAGAGCTCCCTGGCACGTGGGAACAAACATAGTCTGAATCATTTGCTGGTGTGCACGAAACTTAGAAAATATAGATGGTTCAGCTCTAAATATTCTTCATCCTGTGACTGTCCATGGTCTGGTAGTCTTAAATTGGACAATGTTCTCAGTCCCAGGTTACTACTTCTCTAGTCCTGCAACACATAAAACCCATTTACTTAATAAATTTCACTTTGCCCCAAGTGCAAAATGTCCTTCAAAGCAATGGTTTTATGTTCGTATTCAGGAAAGGCTGACTCTGGCCCTTAAATGGATAAACCTCCTAGATAAAAATCACCAATGTTTGGGATAGTCTAAGTAAATACAGCAAAAAACATGAAAAATATCTTTGCTTTTTCCCTCATCAATATTAAAGGACAAAAAATTCCCGTGTGTGTGTGTGTGTGTGTGTGCATGTGTGTGTGTATATATATCACTAAACATTTAGTAAACCTTACCACTCCCCTGTTGAAAAATAGACCTAGTTATATACCTATATATATTACATATTTCTCAAATAAATTCTCTAAGCTTACCTATGGCAAAGCATAACACTCGCTGAACAGGCTTCATATGCAGTAATATATAAAAAATGAAAACTTTATGCAGTCTTATTTTTAAAAATCACAGAACATGTAAACTGGCTTATATTTTTAAAACCTATCTTCTCCAGAACATGTGAACTGGCTTGTATTTTTAAAATCTATCTTATTCAAGTGTGTTTAAATGTTGCCTAAATTGTTAATCGTTGTTTTCTACCTAAAACAATACAGAAAATACAATACAGAAAAATACAGAATTATAAGGATGCCAGACCTTCCAGTTCTTAGAAGACATTATTAATCCAAGAGAGCCTAGGTGAAGAATCAGAGGTGAAGAACCAAACAGAGCAGAAATAAAACAGCATGTTAGTTGAGAGTTTTAAAGATATATGACAAATCACCTGGCTTGCAAGTGTAATTATCATTGGAATTGTTAAAATAAAAATGACCACAACTTTCGCTGTTAAAATATTACATGCTATTCAAGCAAAGAAATTAAATTAAAAAAAAAAAAAGCTCAGAAGATTTTTCCCTACATCAGCCACCTGGCTTATGGCTCCAAAACATTCTTGATATCATTTAAGGCTACTAAGAAAATGTACCTCAATATATCATGTATTTTCAATTTCTCCATTAAAAAAAGTATTAATGCTTCTCAGAATAGGGGATTTGGGGGAAAAAAATGTATTAAAGATTTTGACAATAGCTGAAGGTCACGAAGAATTGATATAAGTAGAACATAGGTCTCTCCCTGTTTTCCCAATCCACCACACAACAGTGACCTACAGACAGGAATGTTAATGATACAATTAAAAGTTCTCTAAAATTAAAACTGTCTAAAGGAAAAAAGCCTCAGAAGAAATCATATTTTAATATGAAATACTAAAGGCTAAAAATGGTCACCTCTAAATTGAATAATATCCTGAAATAACAATGAGACAATTTAAATAATTTAACTGTTTTTAAAATCAGTATGCATACTTTTTTTCTTGAAAAACTGAAGGAAAATGTGGCATGAATAAAAAATACTATTCCTTTATTCATGCATTTAAACAAACATTTATTGAGTACCAAATGAAGGCCAAGTAGTGTCCTAGGCACTGAGGATACAGCAATTAACAAAAAGTCCCTATCCTTGTGAGACTTACATAATAGGGAGGTGAGACATACAATATACACACAAATAAATAATAGGCCAATAGATACTGAGTGGCAGGGAGAAAAACTGAGCACAGTAAGGGGTTGGGAAGTATCAGAAAATAGAGGGCAAATCCTATTTTATATATAGTGGTCACAGAAGGCCTCTCTGATAGGTGACATACAAGTATAGACCCAAAGAAAGAAAAGGAGCAAGCCACATGGATAAGCAGGAGAATATGTTCCAGGCAAAATGAATACCACGCACAAAGGCCCAGGATATGAACACGCAGGCACGTCTCAAAGATACTGAGGTTTTGGTTACAGACCAACACAATAAAACAGTATCACAATAAAGAGACTCACACAAACTTTTGGTTTCCCAGTGCACATAAAAATTATGTTTACACTAGAGTGTAGTCTATTAAGTGTACAATAGCATTATGTCTAATAAAAACAATGTGCATACCTTAATTAAAACTAGTTTACTGCTTTTAAAATGCTGATAGTCATCTGAGCCTTCAGCAATTTTGCTGGTGGAGGGTTTTGCCTCAGTGACTGATAAAGGTAGCGATTGCTGCAAGCTGGGGTAGGTGTGGCAATTCTTAAAATGAGGTTGCATTGAAATTTGTCATTTTTCATGAAATATTTCAATGTAGCACATGATGCTGTTTGATAGCATTTTCCCCAGAGTAGAACTTCTTTAAAAATTAGAGTCAGTCCTCTCCTAGCCTGCCGCTGCTTTATCAACAAAGTTTATGTAACATTCTAAATTCTTTGTTGTCATTTCCACAATGTTCACAGCATATTCACCAGGATAGATCCCATTTCAAGAAACCACTTTCTTTGCTCATGTATAAGAAGCAACTCTTCCTCATCTACTAAAGTTTGATCATAATATTACAGAAATTCAGGTTCCACTTCTAACTCTAGTTCTCTTGCTATTGAACCTCCCAAAGTTATCTATGAGGGTTGGAATCAACTTCTTTCAAACTCCTGTTAATGTTGATTTTGACCTCCTTCCATGAATCACAAATGTTCTTTTTTTTTTTTTTTTTTTTTGGAGACAGAGTCTTGCTCTGTCGCCCGGGCTGGAGTGCAGTGGCCGGATCTCAGCTCACTGCAAGCTCCGCCTCCCGGGTTTACGCCATTCTCCTGCCTCAGCCTCCCGAGTAGCTGGGACTACAGGCGCCTGCCACCTCGCCCAGCTAGTTTTTTGTATTTTTTAGTAGAGACGGGGTTTCACAGTGTTAGCCAGGATGGTCTCGATCTCCTGACCTCGTGATCTGCTCGGCCTCCCAAAGTGCTGGGATTACAGGCTTGAGCCACCGCGCCCGGCCCACAAATGTTCTTAATGGCATTTAGAATGGTGAATCCTTTCCAGAAGCTTTTCAATGTGCTCTGCTCAGATCCATCAGAGGAATCACAATCTGTGGCAGCCACAGCCTTACAAAATGTATTTCCTAAATAATAAGACCTGAAAGTCAAAATTACTCCTTGATCCATGGGCTGCAGAATGGATGTTGTGTTAGCAGGCATGAAAACAACATTAATTTCCTTGTACATCTCCATTAGAGCTCTTGGGGGACTAGGTGCATTGTCAATGAGCAGCAATATTTTGAAAGAAATCTTTTTTTCTGAGCAATAGATCTCAATAGTGAGCTTAAAATATTCAGTAAACCATGCTGTGAACAGATGTGCTATCATCCAAGCTTTGTTGTTCCATTTCGAGAGCATAAGCAGAGTAGATTTAGTAAAATTTTTAAGGGCCATAGGTTTTTTTGAAATGGTAAATAAGCATTGGCTACAACCTAAAGTCACCAATTGCATTAGCTCTTACCAAGAGAGTCAGCCTGTCCTTTGAAGTTTTGAAGCCAGACCCTGACTACTTCTACCTATGAAAGTCTTAGATGGCATCTTCCTCCAGGAAGGCTGTTTTGTCTACAATGAGAATCGTTATTTAGTGTAGCCACCTTCATCAATTATTTTAGCAATAACTTCTGGATTACTTGCTGCTTCACCTTACGCTTTTTTTTCTTTCTTTCTTTTTTTTTTTTTTGAGACGGAGTCTCACTCTGTCACCCAGGCTGGAGTGCAGTGGCGCGATCTCAGCTCACTGCAACCTCTACCTCCCGGGTTCACACCATTCTCCTGCCTCAGCCTCCTGAGTAGCTGGGACTACAGGTGACCACCACCACACCCAGCTAATTTTTTTTTTGTATTTTTAGTAGAGATAGGGTTTCACCGTGTTAGCCAGGATGGTCTTAATCTCCTGACCTCATGATCCAACCACCTCAGCCTCCCAAAGTGCTGGGATTACAGGTGTGAGCCACTGCGCCCAGCCCACCTTGCATTTTCATGTTGTAGAGAAGACTTCTTTACTTACACCTCATGAAGCAATCTCTGCTAGCTTTCAACTTTTTTTCTGCAGTTTCCTCACCTCTCTCAGGTTTCATACAATTCAAGAGAGTTAGGGCCTTGCTCTGGATCAGGCTTTAGCTGAAGAGAATGTTGTGGCTGCTTTGATCTTCTATCCAGGCCACTAAAACTTTTCCCGTATCAGCAAGAAGGCTGTCTTACTTTCTTGCCTTTCTTGTGTTTACTGGAGTAGCACTTTTGATTTCCTTCAAGAACTTTTCCTTTGCATTCACAACTTGGCTGTCTGTTGCAAGAGCCTTAGCTGCTGGCCTGTCTCAGCTTTCAACACGCCTTCCTCACTAAGCTTAATCATTTCTAGCTTTTGATTTAAAGTGAGAGACACGGGATTCTTCCTTTCACTTGAACACTTAGAGGCTATTGAAGGGTTACTAATTGGCCTAATTTCAATATTGTTGTGTCTCAGGGAATAGGGAGGCCTAGGAGAGGGAGAGGGACTGAAGAATGGCGGATCAATGGAGTAGTCAGAACACACACAGCATTTAAGTTCATTGCCTTCTATGGGTGTGATTCATGGTGCCCCAAAACAAAAACAATAGTAGCATCAAGTATCACTGACCAGAAAACACCAGGACAGATATAATAATAATGAAAAAGTCTGACATATTGAAAAAACCACCAAAATATAGCAGAGACATGAAGTAAGCACAAGCTGTTGGAAAAATGGTGCCAATAATCTTGCTCAACATGGGGTTGCCACAGACCTTCAATTTGTTTTAAAAAAAAAACCAAAAATAAAAAACTGCACTGTCTGTGAAATGTAATCAAGTGCAATAAAACAAGGTGTGCCTGTACCTGGAGTGCTGAGGGTTAGAAAAAGTGACAGAGTGAGCATGGGAGAGTGGAGTGAAAGGAGGTCATTGTGTTTACCCTAGATTATCCAAGGTATTTGGAAGTAACTGGCTTCAGTAAGTGAAGGGAAAGAAAGGCAGGAAGGGAGAGTGAAAGAACAGGAGCTACATTTCATTGAGTTCCTACTCAATGCCTGATAAAGCACATTATCTCTTTTATTCCACACTCTTATCCTATTAATTGGGTGTTCCACACCAATTTATACACCTGTTTCACAGATGAGACTCAGAGAAGTCAGGAGAAAGCTAGTAAAGGGGAGAATCAAATTTAAATGCAGATCCCTCTTATTCCAAAGTTCAAGCCCTTGGTCATGCTCCTCTGTTTCCCTGAGACAGCCAAAGGTAACAGCTGAGATAGCCAAAGATAACAGGTGGAATACTCAAACTAACTGAGGTCCCACAAAGGGCAAAGTGAAGTTGTACCGCTGACACCCTTATGATTCTTCTATGTATACATTCTTCTCAGGGATTCTTATTTCTTTTCAGATCACCCAAAGGAAAATATTTAATGTGCTATCTGATGTAAGAGATATTTTCAAAAACTGAGGATTACGGTTGGGGCAGGAAAAAAAGGTAGCAGAGATGCAGCACAGAAATACCGTCACAGAGACTAGGCAGCTCATTCTACCCTTCCTCAGACCCCACCCAACCTCCAGCCCTCTGCAGAAGCAACCTCCCAAAAAGAGAGCTATAAATATGCAAATCCAAAAGGAGGTGATGGTGGAGGCAAGAAATGCTCGCAGGTTTTCCTTTGCCTTACTCCAATTTTACATGAGGGCATTTGAGCAGACATCATATACCTTTTGTCTAAAACGTACATAAAATGTTCAAAGAACAGAGTAGAGATTTATTCTTTTAAGCATTCCCAGACCAGAGTTTTCCTAGGCTCCCAGGTTTGAATTAGGAGAAGGAAGTTGAGAGGAGGAAGTCCCTGGTTGCTGGCTGGTTCCCTGATTCAGATTTCGGGGAAATCAGTTAAGGGATTTCGCTAAAATCAACCTTATTAGGGCTTTCTCTGGGGAAATAACTAGCTGAAATCACACTGAGTACTGGTTAGCAAAGCCACTATGAGATCAAAGAGCTACAGACAAAAACCTGGGGGAGCCCTGTGAGGCTTCACCAACAAGTGAGTGGGGGTAAGTTTGCAGTCTTCCCAAAAGTGAAAAGATAAACAAGAATAAAATTAAGCAGTGACTGAAGACAGTTTACTTATCTGGGGAAACGTACTTAACATGTAAATATGATCTGTATTACTTTTAAATTGTTCGATATTGTATCAAGATAAATTTGCCATATAAAGTTACTCATTAATGTTTTATCTTCTAAACTGGTTCTAGAAACATGATAAAAAGGCACACAGAAAGTCTCTCATTTTACAGCTAGAGAAAATGAGGTTGGTGATGAGGCACTGCACCCAACTGAAAGATCACAGTCACAACTGGGGTCTGAGGGGTGTTTTGCTGACCCTAGGGGAGCGGTTCTCACCCTGGGGCAATTTCACCCCCAGCAGGGTACATGGCAATGTCTGGAGTCAGTTTTGTTTGTGGGGGTGGGAAGGTTGGTTGCTACTATCATCTAAAGGGCAGAAGCCAGGGATGCTGCCAAATAAACGTCCTACAGTGCACAAGACAGCCTCCACGACAATAAAAAAGTGTCCAGTCCAAAATGCTAACCGTGTTAAGACCAGATCTAAACCTTGGTCTAGAGCTACTTAGAAAAGAGGGGACTGCCTTTTTTAAAAATGACAAATTTTGAAAAATTATTGTGAAAAAAATGCTTATTGATGGATCAGAATTTTGAAGAAAAGACATGCCAATACATTATACAATCTGCTATGTATGTGGCACTTTCCCATTTTCATCTTTTCCAGTCCTTAAGTACCATTTCTTCCTTCCTGGAAATCTTATTCCCTGCATGGGAGTGAAGCTCACCTGAAGTTAAAGCAGAAGCTTTTATCTTTCTCAGGCAGATATGGGCTCAGTCAAGCCATCCCAGGTTCATCTTCTCCCAGGTTCAGCCACCGCCTCATATCAGATCATTTCACCATTACCTCCTGCCTTTTCTCTTTCTCTAAAGCAAGCTTGTCCAACCCTCCACCCACGGGCCACATGCAGGCCAGGACAGCTTTGAATGAGGCCTAAGTACAAATCTGCAAACTTTCTTAGAACATTCTGAGATTTTCATGCGATTTTTTTTAAGCTCACCAGCTATCATGTTAGTGTATTTTATGTGCGGCCCAAGACAATTCTTCTTCATCCAATGTGGCCCAGGGAAGCCAAACCTTTGGACACCCCTGCTACAAAGTGAAGATAACAATCTTGCTCTCAGAGGGTGTTGTCTGAATTAATCAGTCCTTTAAGAACTTCGTGCTTTACAATGAGGACAAAAGAGGCTAAGTATTTTACAAGTTACAAATGATACTTCCTTGCTGCTTGGAGCCGTTAAAAGAGTAATAATAAAAATATGCAAATCAAACTACAAAGTGAACATCTTTTCCTCTCATACCAAATGCTTTTCAGTGAATATTCTTGTCTAAAATTTCATGTTATGTGCATATGGCTGGAAGCCAGAGTTTTATCATGAGGAGAGGTATTGGACACAGAGACACTAGTCACAGTAGGGTTCTCAATTCCTTCAACCAGTTCAGAATGCCCTTTTCCCCACTCATCAACTATCAGATTTAATATAGTGATCATCTTTAAGTAGGTCGACAAGTAATTTGTCATTCTAGAACACAGAACCTGAATATATATGATACACTAAAATAATTCTTCCATAAGCCAAAAGTTGAATCTGCCCAGATAAAGACAACAACAAAACCTCTGTTTAAGAGGCCCCAGATAAAACGAATTTCCTGTGGCTGAGTTGCTCAAAGTAAAAACAGAACCAGGCAGACATAGCTGGGTGAGGGAGCAGTCATGTACTTTATTCTCAGAGAGATGTAAAAATAGCACAGGACCTCCCCTTTCTACAATCAAGCCAAACCAGTTCCTGCTGTCAGTGCCAAGACAAACTGCAGCCAGAAACCCCACACCTCAGTCTTATTTGTAAAATAAACATCTAACAGAGACTTCCGGTTTCCAGCTTGGAAACCAACCAATCAGAGCTCACCTGCCCCAGCCAATTAGGCTCAGCTGTATCAACCAATCAGGATTCAGTTGTCTTGACAAATCAGAACTGAACAAGTTTTAATCCCTCATTTGCATAAGCAAACCTGATTGATAAGCTGGGTGGGAACTTTTGTTGGAACCCTGCCATTGTTCTCTGGAATGCACCTTTGTTTTACACCTAAGGCTGCCTCTCCTCAGTTTGCAAACTGTCCACTGAAAGTCTCTTTCATTCAAATTCCTTTTCAGAGAACTTTTGTTCATATCCCCAAAGTTCACCTTCTAAAAGTCAAGCCATGGAAGAATTATATTTCATGGAAATCAACATACACAACACTTTACTGAGCTTATTTTAAATCCTCTACAAGGAAAGATGCAGCTCTTACCATATTTCTTATCCCAAAACACATTGGAAGGCCTGACACAGGGGCAACTTTTTATTCAACAGGGTAACCATAGGTCATCTCACGTGCCACAGATCATAATGAGTTGACAGAAATGTGTAGATGCAGCATTTCAATTATCAAAGTATCTCTCACCAACAGTGAACTCTGTCTCTATATGGCTTTTTCAAACTTGCTTATCTCAAGAAAGGTCCCATCCAACTCCACGATTCCATTTTTCTAGTATTTGGAAAGGTTAATAGAGTTTTAATAACCTATAAGTTTTAAATCACTTCTCTTTCACTTTCTACCTATCAAAATCTCTTTATCATACTACATTCTCAAGGAGGTAGAGACTTAAGTGTAGGCAGCATATAGTAACTTCCTTCCAAATAGTGAGGTATGAAAAAGAGGTGGGTGAGGATAATTTCACAGATAAGAAACCTGACAAACACTACCTCAGCCAGATGATCAAGGTTAACATCAAAAGTCACAAGTCATATCAGTTACACATTCTTGATATGATAGGCACTTTACCTCTGTGACCTTCCATCTAAAAAGCCATAACCCCAATCTAATGAGAAAAACATCAGACAACCCCGAACTGAGGAACACTCCTCAATGAGCTGTGCTGGTTGGTAATAATATATCAATGTGCTGGGACAGTGACTGTGTCCTGAAGACAAAGAAACTCCTCATTGGGGACCCTTTCAGACCTCACCCTATGTAACTCATCATTGGCTGTATCCTTTATAATAAAACTGTAATCATAAGTATAGCACTTCTCTAAGTTCTGTGAATCATTCTAGCAAATTACTGAATTTGTAGCCAGTTGGTCAGAAACACAGATAGGCTGGGAACCCCAGAGTTTGCAGGTATCTGAAATGAGAAGAGCCTTAGGGACGACTGTGCCCTCAGCCTCTGAAGTCTGCACCAACTCATTGTGGTTAGCTTCAGGATTGCACTGCAAGTATGGACTTTAGTTAATAATAGTGTATCAATATTGGCTCATCAATTGTGACAAATATACTACTGCAATTTGTTAATAATAAGAGAAACTGGGTGTAAAGCATATGGGAACTCTGTACTATCTTTGCAACTTCTCTGCAAACCTAAAACCATTCTAAAATTAAACTTACTTTAAAAAATACACCTTCATCTGAATTCTAAGCTACCAAATCACCATCAAATATAAGTGATCTTTGGTACTAAGTTGTTACTTAAGTGGTCATAACTTTTCATATTATACCACAATATCCAAGGAATTATCATAAACTAAATGATACTAAGAAAAATAACTAAAAGTTAATTATAAGAGCATATTACTTTAATCACCTCTGATTAGCTAACCTAAAAAATTAGTTATGTGTATTAGCCTCACTTTGACTTTTAATCTACCTACTTACCTACCTACCTACAAGTAAGGATTTCTTTCTTGTTCTCCCTCAAAGGATAGTATTATGAATATTACCTGAGTACATGCTGACATTAGACCATTACCACAGCAGTGCAGCCATAAGTTAACACACACCCATCTATCTTAGGCATGTGAAAAACTCCAAACCCCCCTTACACCAAATTCCAGGTGCTAGCCCATGAGATCCCTCAAGCTCTGGTTGTTGACTGAACAGTTCCATCCTTCTCTTCCTAAAATAAAAAAAGCTCATGTCACCTTTGCAGTAGCATCCCTCTGCCTAGAATGTTCTTCCTCCAGATCTTAATACAGCCGGCTCCTTCTTGTTATTCAGGGCTCAGTGAAATGTCATTTTATTCGAGAGGCCTTTCCTGTCCATCCAACCTAAAGAAGCACTCCCAACACTCATTATTTCTCCCTGTTTATATTTTTATCACATTACTAATCATTATCTGATTATTTCTAGCTTAATCTGCTTTTTATTCTCTCTTCCTATCCACTGGAAAGCAAATTTCATAAGCACAGGGACCCTGCCTGCCTTGATCACTGTTCTAATGTCAGGCCCTAGAACAATACCTGTCACAGAGTAAGTGCTCAGTGAATGGTTTTTGGTTGAATGAACGGATAAAATGAAACTAGATTTAAGAAAATTATTCAATGAGACTAAAATATAAGCTATTAAGAGAAAAAGAAACAAACTTACTGAGACCTAGTTATGCTGCTCCAGTTCTTTGGGTACACATCTCATTAAAGTTCTCCAAAACTCTGTAAAGTACACATTATTATCCCTACTTACTATTTTCAGAGGCTAGGAAAGGTTTAATAAGGAGTTCAATGGCATCTGACTGACTCTAAGCCTATGCCTTTTCCACTCCTTCTTTGACGTATAAACCCATTGTTCATTTCATGTCTCTCTTTAAATGGTCTCATGAAAACTAGGATGCCTAGTGCAGTGACTGTCATTGTGACCTTAGCCTTATAAAACTAGTGAGAGACCAGAAGACAGAGTAGTGCTAATCGAGTTTGGCACAATGAATGAAAATACTGGGAGCCAGTGAGAATGTTTACAAGTCAAAAGACCTTCTGGATCTCTCTTTAAACTAAAGGATGACTTAAAGAAACCCCCTCAAAATCCTCCTCCCATGAACACTGTACAAATACAACCTGAAAATAACTCTTAACAGATCAGCTTAAATCTGACTCACATAATCCTCAACAATTTCCTTCCCACGTCAAACACACATACTTTGAGACTAACATGAATGAGAAAATACGAAAATTGTTCTACACATAAATCTAAATGCCAACCCTTAAATGACCCATATATTGCTGCTTCCCATGGTAATCTCTGCCATCCCTCTGTGACTTCTCTGCAGCCTGACTCTGTCACTCTGTTCTGCCTCCAAAAAGAAGACACAATTGCACAGAGCATTCCCAAGTAATGTAACTTCAGCAAGTCAAGTTTTCATGACAGTAATACATCCCATCCCCATAGTATCTCCACTATATCACAGGCTCTCCCTCCTGTCTCTCTGCTTTCCAAAATCAGTGTTCCCAAATATGACCCTCTCTACTAGTAGAGCCCCCACAAAAAAAAAGGTGGTCATCTCCCTGAATTTGCTCCTTCTCTGCCAGGCCAGTTTGCCTTCCCCAACTTATTTTGTCTTGTTATATATTTACATATAACATATTTGCAAAAACTGCACTGTATTTTTACCCTGATAAAATACTTTTATACATTACAGTTAAAGAAGCATGCTTAATTTCTAAGGTGCTATGGAGGAACAAGAATATTAGTAAACATTTAAATGTTAAAAATGATCATCTGAACTCACAAACAAAATTAATGTCAAATAAACAAACAAGTCATTTATCAGTATAATATCATCAAAATTAGTTAATAACAGCTCGTGTAACTAAGAAACATGTCAAAGCCCTACCTCACAGCCCTCTGTATCTGTGTGTTCTGCATCCTTTGACTCAACCAACCATGGATCAAAAATATTTGGGGGAAAAAAATGGATGGTTTCATGTACTGAACTTTGTAAAAACTGTTTTTCTTGTCATTATTCACTAAAGAATACAGTATAACAACTATTTACATAGAATTTACGCTGTATTTGGTATTATAAGCAATCTAGAGATGATTTAAAGTATACAAGAGAATGTGTGTAGGTTATATGCAAATACTATGCCATTTTATATTAGGAAATTGAGCATCCATGTATTTTGGTATCCACAGTGGGGAGGGGTCTCCCAGAAGCAATCTCCTGCAGATACCAAGGGAAGACTATACACACATGATCATGTGAGATTCATACTAGTAGAACAAAGATGGTTTGATATCAGAAGATCTACCAATGTAATTTAGTCCATTAGCAGGTCCAAGGAGGAAAAAAACTATGATCATATGTATAAATTTGAAAACATATTTGATAAACTTCAATATAAACTATAAATTTTGAAAAATTCTTAATAAAACAAAAAAGTGTATGCAGTTCCTTAACATAATTAACGTATGTATAATTATATACACATCATAGGTCCAAAACTTATGTCATGATTAAAGATGAAATTCTACAAACAGAACCACTAAGCTTGGGAACAAAATAAAGATGTACATTTATCACCACTATTATTTTAAATCATTCCAAAAGCATAAGTCAATAAAATTAGAAGAAAGAAGTAAGAGAGATACAAATAGAAAAGGGAGAGGCAAAATAATCAGCATTTACAATATGATTAGATAACAAGAAAATCTATAAGGATCATTGGAAGAACAATTATAAACCATAAGAGAATTCTGTATAGTGGCTTTCCTGTATGTAAAAACACCTAATTAGAAAACATTATGCCATAAAAGATCCATTTCTAAGACCATAACTAAAATTAAAAAGTCTCAATAATAAGTCTAGTAACAAATGTAAAATATCTATATGAAGAACTTTAACAATGTAATAAATCCATAATAGAAATCTTTAATAAATTAAAGAAGTATCCTATTCCTGGGTATTGTAAAATTATCAATTTATCTAAATTAAATGATAAAGGTAATATAATCTCAATAATACCAACAGAATATTGTTGCTGTTATTGTTTACAACCAGATAAGCTGATTCTAAATGTCACTTACAAAAATAAAGTATATTAAAATAGCCCAGAACATTTTAAATGTTAAAATATTACAACGTTATAGTAATTAAAACAGGTTGTTTACACTGGCTTCATGAAAAGTAATAAAATAGAAAAAAGTCCAGAAATAGATTCTATATGTAAAAATTTAGTAGACATAAAACTGCATTTCAAAAAAGCAGAGAAAAGATGGATTATTCTAGTAAGCTGGAAAAATAAAACTAAATTTCTATATAACTCACTTCTCATTTCTAATTGATCAAAGATAAAAATAATTCATTAAAATACTAGACAAAAACAATAGATAAACTTTATCACTTCTAAATGTGAAAGTTATTTCTAAGTAAAATTCAAAATCCCAAAATAATAAAATAGCTAAATGTGATGGCATAAGATTTGTTTTAATCTACAAAAAAAATCCATAAATCAAAATACAAATAACAAACTACAAAATATATTGGTAGCACATATAATAAAGGGCAAATGTTCTTTCTATAGAAAGAACTCTTACACTTCATCAGAAAAAGAACAATGCAATAGGAAAATGCACAAAAGACATAAACCAAAAGTTCACAAAATAAAAATACTAACAAGTGGTTTTACCAAAGGAATAAAATACATAGAAATCTATCTAACCATGGAGGTGAAAGATCTCTACAACGAGAATTACAAAACACTGATGAAAGAAATCAGAGATGACACAAGCGAATGGAAAAGCATTCCATGCTCATGGATAGAAAGAACCAATATCATTAAAATGGCTATACTGCTCAAAGCAATTTACAAATTCAATGCTATTCCCATCAAACTACCAACGTTGTTTTTCACAGACATAGAAAAAACTATTTTGAAATTGTATGGAACCAAAAAAAAGAGCCCACAATAGCCTAAACAATCCTCAGCAAACAGAACAAAACCAGAGGCGTCACACTACTGGACTTCAAACTATTCTACAAGGCTACAGTAACCAAAACAGCATGGTACTGGTTCAGAAACAGACACATAGACCAATGGAACAGAATAGAGAACCCAGAAATAAAGCCACACCCCTACAACCATCTGATCTTTTACAACATCAACAATCACAAGCAATGAGTAAAGGACTCTCTATTCAATAAATAGTGCTGAGATAACTGGCTAGCTCTATGCAGAAGATTGAAACTGGACTTCTTCCTTTCACCATATACAAAAATCAACTCAAGATAGATTAAGGACTATCTAAAACCTAAAACTATAAAAACCCTTGAAGAAAAACCCTTGAAGAAAACCTAGGAAATACCATTCTGGACATAGGTCCTGGCAAAGATTTCATGATAAAGACTCCAAAAGCAATTGCAACAAAACAAAAATTGACAAATGGGACCTAATTAAACTAAAGAGCTTCTGCACAGCAAAACAAACTATCAACAGAGTAAACAGACAGCCTATGGGATGGGAGAAAATATTTGCAAACTACACATCCAACAAAGGTCTAATATCCAGAATCTATGAGGAACTTAAATAAATTAGGCAAAAAACAACCCCATTAAAAAATGGGCAAAGGACATGAACAGACACTTCAAAAAAAAACGTACATGTAGCCAAAAAACATACAAAAAGTGCTCAACATCACTATTCATTAAAGAAATACAAATCAAAACCACAATGAGATACCATCTCACACCAGTCAGAATGGTGATTATTAAAAAATCAAAAAGTAACAGATGCTGGTGAGGCTGTGAAGAAAAGAGAACTCTTACATACTGCTGGTGGAAATGTAAATTAGTTCAGCCACTGTGGAAAGCAGTTTGGAGATTTCTCAAAGAGCTTAACATAGTAGTCCCATTCGACCCAGTAATCCCATTACTTGGTATATACCCAAAGGGATATAAATTGTTCTACCATAAAAACACATGCATGTGTGTGTCGACTGCAGCACTATTCACAACAGCAAAGACATGGAATCAACTTAGATGCCCCTCAATGGTGGAGAGGATAAAGAAAATGTGGTACCTATAAATCATGGACTACTATACAGTCATAAAAACATTAAAAAAAAAAAACCACACACACACAACAAAATCATGTCCTTTGCAGCAACATGAATCCAGCTAGAGGCCATTATTCTAATCAAATTAACAGAGAAACAGAAAACCAAATATTGCATGTTTTTACTTAAAAGTGGGAGCTAAACATTGAGTACACATGGACTCTAAGAAGGTAACAATAGACATCAGGGTCTATTTGAGGCTGGAGGGTAGGAGGAGGGTGAGGATTTCAAAAACTACCTATTAGGTACTATGCTCATTACCTGGGTGATAGAATAATCTGTACACCAAACCCCTATGACATGCAGTTTACCCATGTAACAAACCTATACAGGTACCCCCTGAACCTAAAATAAAAGTTGGAAGGAAAAAAAAAACAAATGGCTTTTAATCCACAAGAAGACGTTCAAGTTTACTCATAATTAAAAAATCAAAATTAGGCCAGGCCCAGTGGCTCATGCCTGTAATCCCAGCACTTTGGGACGCAGAGGCAGGTGGATAACCTGAGGTCAGGAGTTCAAGACCAGCCTGGCCAACATGGTAAAACCCTGTTTCTACTAAAAATACAAAAATTAACTGGACGTGGTAGCTCACACATGTAATTCCAGCTACTTGGGAGGCTGAGGCACAAGAATCGCTTGAACTCGAGAGGCAGAGGTTGCAGTGAGCCAATATCGTGTCACTGCACTCCAGCCTGGGCAACAGAGGGAGAGTCTGTCTTTAAAAAAAAATAAAAATATATATATATATATATATATACACACACATATATAGAGAGAGAGTGACAGAGTAAAATGATATTCCATCTTTATACAACTAGCAAAAATCAAAAAGTTTAAAGATACAGTGCTCTGGAGTGAAAGCGGGATTTAAGAACTCTCACATAGCACTAATGGAAGTATAAATTGGTCAACCGCCTTTAAATCTTTTTAACAGATATTGCCAAATGGAGTTTGGCAATATTTATTAAAATTAGAACTATACTTGCTCTTTCACCCAGCAATTTTACTTCTAAAAATATATACATGTGGGAAAGACATATGTAAAAAAAAAAAAAAAAAAAAAAAAA
>NW_012118265.1:14443750-14544733 GCF_000951035.1 Colobus angolensis palliatus | reverse complement strand
CGGCCTCCCAAAGTGCTGGGATTACAGGCTTGAGCCACCGCGCCCGGCCCAATTTTTCTTTTTAAATAATAAACTATTTTCTTTTTAATGCAATAAAATAATTTATTATTTCTTAACACTTAAAAATGTATAGAAAACTCAAAATATTCTAAGAAATGAACTTTAAAATTCTTTTCTATAAAAATGTGGATACTTAGACTGTGAAGCACAATTCTAACAATCTAACCACAAGTGTTTAACACCTAGCACAGTGGCTGGCAGAGTAAGCAAACACTGTATAAATCTTTGTTGAAGGAGATAAAGAAAAAAATGAACTGGGTAAAACTAAACATACTTCCCAACGCTAGTCTTCAAATATGAGCAACAATTTAATGGGTGTGCCAAAGGTTTAGAAACTTTCCATCCACCCTCAGAACAACTATAGAGGCAGACTGACTGGTCAGAGTAGTTTCCTGACATACTCTTTCCCAAACAATCACCACTTTTGTCTTTCCAATCCTAGCTTGTTGATCAGTACACTTTTTCTTCAACCTCCCCTCCTTCAACCTTCCCTTAAGTAAGGTTTATCTGGGACAGATAAAAGTACTTTCCTTTCAACTGACCAACTGACCATTGATTTATACAAAGTTCAGTGCTTATGGAGCATAACAAGGAATGTTGAGATAAATTAATGTTTGACAGAGTGATTACACAGGAAATGGGTTCGTCTTTGAGTGAGAGAGCATGTAGGGAGAGAAAAACAAAAACATTTTTTAAAAGACATTTAATAAGTATTAAGTCCAGCCTTTTGTAGATTGTTGAACTCACAAGGTAAACTTTCAAGCCTATAAATTCTTCTCTGTTTTATTGCAAAAACAGACTATGGGTAACCTGACCTCATTTTACACTATGTGGCTTTTATTCTTTCCATTTTCTCTTTCAACAGTGAGTGCTATCTAATATCCATTAAAGCTCCAGTTTTCTGCAAGATACTCTTATTCCTGATTAACTATTCATATGGTAGAAGATGATTTGCTTGGCTCTTTACAACTTTTCCAGTCCACTATCAATATCAACTCACATTCCAAAAACCACATAACTCTAGTAAATGATACTATATGTGAATGAAACAGTATGGTAGATTAGAACAGTACTAACCTATTTTAAAAATACAGTGAAAATACATACACATATAGGTATTTGTATATATCTGTGAATACAGATAGGTATGCTTTTTTTAAAAGCAAGTATAGCATTATGAAGTACATTAAAATTATGAAATAGATACAAGTTAACCTAGAAGAATGAAAACATCATTGCACTTTCAAAGATGTTAAAGTCATTATTAGGTTCAGCCAATAGTGAAATCCAACATGTTTAAGTAACAATTCACATACATTATATTCTTTCTAGATACTTGTAATCTAAAATGAATGTAGGATTCTCTTCAAAATCACTTTTTTGGTATCTTCAAAAATCTTACTACTAGAGCCATCTCTTCTAACTATCAGATATTTCTTTAGTTCAATACCTGATTCCTTAGAATATAGTTCTAAGTCAGGCATCCCTACATAATTACAAGGAGCCTTTGGGAAACTCAGGACACAATGCAGAAAGCTGAGATTCAATAGAGAAATAGAGAGGCATTTAACACCCAGATGGGGAACATGGTAACTACTAACTTTTGTTAGTGAATCAAGTCAACCTAGAATTTTTTTTCTTTAAACCACAGAATTTTGATACCTCCAATATTTAATTTCTATCGATAGGACATGATAAATGTCATTCTTTTCCTGAGAATCATTTTTTTTTAATGTGCTAGTATAACTGCAGGAGGCAGCATCATCATGATGAAACAACGTTGCCTGAAAAGATGCAGATGTGACTTTGGAAACCACTGGGTCCTGAAGCCTTTCTATAAAAGCCACTCTAGGGGAGGAAGTCTTTTTAAGGATTGTGGCCTTCTTTGATGATAAACAGATCCAGGTCTTGAAGTATGGACATTTCTATAGTCGCTCAGAAGTTCCACTGGCCCATGAAGAGGGCGAAGTAATTTTTAAGAAAGATCACTGGGAGTTTTTCTTAGCAATCACCACTTTGAAAGGCAAAAATTTTAAAGCTTTTCATCAACTTCAAACAATATTAAAATAAAGAATAACACAATTCAATAAACAAGCATTTCTGAAGTATTTAAAAACTGAGTAAAGAATTAAGTAGGTTATAGAGTTAGGCATTTTTTAAAAATCTGAAGCATAAACTCTATAAAGTGAAAGGATGACAAAGAACTCTTTCTTTTCACTTGACAACATTTCTAAGCTCTATGCATTCAAAAAATTTTTTCAACTAGCATATATCACTTTGCAATAATAAAAACAAAGATTCAAAATAGTTTTAAACTATAAATGAGGTTTTTTAAGAAAGTCAATCATGTTAGTTTAGGAACAACCAATTCCAGTCCTTCAGAAATAAGTATGAACATATTTTATGCATTTTTTTCAAAAAACTAATTAGTGTAAGAAACAAGTAAGTCTAAACCTTTCCACATAGCCCAGAAGAATTTACTTCTCTATTCATTAAACATTTAAAGCACAGGCCAACTTCGTCACATACTCAGAAATCTGCACAATGCTCAGTTTTCTGTTGTTCGTAAGCACTGAAACTTTCATAAGTGACTGTGAGTAACACACTGTCATTTTATGTCCTATAACAATTTCAGTCAACATAGTATTGGTGGTAGTGCTGAAAACTGCAACTCCCCATCAACCTCAGAACAGAAGGTGAACGTGACAAACCTATACACAAAAGGTCAAACAACTGTCATGACACTCAGCAGAAGACAGGTTTCTATGTAATAGAGATAATCATGACAACATTTGGCAAAACAAGACAGACAGAATAGGGAGAGTGACTGCTAACAGACACAGGGTTTCTTCTTGGAGTGAAGAGAATGCTCTAGAAGTAGACAGTGGTGACGGCTATACAGCCTTATGACTATATTAAAAACCAGAGAGTCGTACACTTTAAAGGGATGAATTTTATGGTATGTATTATATCTCAATTTTTTTAAAAAACCAAGTAAATAAATCTTAAGGAACAAAACACTGGCCAAAAGTGAGTAATTACATTCTTAAATACATATACAATATTTTAGCAGAGCCATTGCTGGGCACAGGAAGTTAAACAAGACACATAGGTACAGTTCATGTCCAGGGTGTTTCAGAATGAACGTGTTCTGCACTTTGCTTTCAAAAAGAAGATACGTAAAGGGCCTAAGCTCACCCCCCATATCTTTAGGCTTCCTCTGAGAAGCTGCCTTCTGAAAAAATACTTGAGAAGTATTTCAAAATACGTGCAAAATACGGTTTTCTAAATACGTGCAGACAAAAGCAGGGTAAACACACTGTAGTCCATTACTTCCAGAAGTTACCGGTCCTTCAGCCTAATCATCTCATCCTATTGCGGGAAATGAGTGCACCCAGCATTGTGCAGCCTTCCTCCACCACAGGATTTCTTTCATGTGCCCTGAGCTCTTTTGAATGTGAAATGCTTTTAGAGGGGACATCTCAGAGGTCTGTGCAGCTGGGCCATTTTCCTTTTCTTTTAATACAATGGACAACTTTTAGGTTTCCATGGACTTCTATAGTATATACAAATAAAAGCAAAGAACACCTCACCTATTTGGAGAGGAAGATCTACAAGATCACTCAGCCTATCCATGTCTAAATGTAACAATCTGCAGGACTGAAATCCCTTTCCAGGAGATACGCTTTTAAAGCCAAAGAAAATAAAAGCATATAATAAGGCCATCCCTAAGCTACATCTGTCACCCATAGCTATTAAGAGTTTACAAAAAGCCATGAGTGGCTCTATCACTAAAAGAAAAACCATTCTTTTCCTAAAAAAGAAGGGATACTGACCACAATAGAACATGAGTGGGCTTCTGGGGTACTACTAGTAATGTTCTATTGGTGAAAATTCATTAAGTTAGAGAATACCAACGTATACCCGTAAATATGTGTACTTCCATAGAAAATAAAAAATAAATAAAAGGGAAACAGAGTTGCTAAATGAAGAGTAAAGACTTCATTTGTTTCTTCACTAAAATAAAACATCAAGTTAAAGAGAACAATGATGATGACAGCTAACTCTTAAAGCACCGCAATGCCAGGCACTATACTAAACCTTTTACATACATTTTATCTTAAAACTAGATAATATATTCTTAGATTTCAAAAAAGAACTGAACCATGTGTTTCCTGAAAATATGTCTGTCTACTAGCCAACATCTGCCTGACAGGAACTGGTACAACCTGATGGTCGGTCCCACCATAAACTATTGAGTCTAAATCTCCTATGCTATCCAGTAGGAAAGAAAGGCCCATTCTTCCGCCTTGACACACCTACATCCTGCAGATGAATACAGAGTTCAAAAGAAATCAAACTCCGTGCTATTCTTTACTTCTGCTCCACTTTCTCTTCAACAAGGGTACTGTCACGAAAACTGAACTAGAGTAATAGCTATTTCCCTTCCTCACCACTCCATGCACTCAAGCAGCTGTTTAGTAGCCTTTTATAATTCCACAGAAGTCTGGCTGGGCCTGCAATTCCTTAAGCACATTTCTGAATAAGGATCCAATGGAGTCTTTGCCAGGTGCAAGTAGGAAGTGAAAGAATGACCACTTTCTTTTTGCATTCTAAAGACTTCTTAAGACCGGTTCCCACTAATTTTTCAGAGGCTGATGAAATTTTGTTATAATGGCATTATATTATAACAAACTATCTGCTACTAAAATGTAAATACCTATAGATCATTTATCAAGCACTTTCTATTTGCTAGATGCTGAGGGGCTCCTTACATCCTTTGTCTCAAATTAATCCTAAAAATAGCTTTAGCCAGGCATGGTGGCATGTGCTTGTAGTCCCAGCTACTCAGAAGGCTGAGGTGGGGGGATCACTTGCCCAGGAGTTTGAGGCTGCAGTGGGCAGTGATCATGCCTCTGTACCACAGCCTGGGCAATGCAGGAATGAGACCCAGTATCAGCACTTTGGGAGGCCGAGACGGGCAGATCACGAGGTCAGCAGATCGAGACCATCCTGGCTAACACAGTGAAACCCCGTCTCTACTGAAAATATAAAAAACTAGCCGAGCGAGATGGCAGGCACCTGTAATCCCAGCTACTTGGGAGGCTGAGGCAGGAGAATGGCATAAACCTGGGAGGCGGAGATTGCAGTGAGCTGAGATCCGGCCACTGCACTACAGCCTGGGTGACAGAGCGAGACTCCGTCTCAAAAAAAAAAAAAAAAACTAACATTTATGAGTGCCTACTATGTGCCAAGCACCACTTTAAGTACTTTACATGTATGAATTCATTTAATGTCTTAACAGTCCTAGGAGGTATATACTAAAAATATAATTCTCATTTTTTCAGATGAAGAAACGCAGGCCTAGAACACTTGAAAAACTTACCAAAGGGCAGGTAACTAAAAGGTAACAGAGGCCGGGAGCAGTGGATCACACCTGTAATCCCAGCACTTTGGGAGGCCCAGGCAGGTGGATTACCTGAGGTCAGGAGTTCGAGACCACCCTGGTCAACATGGTGAAACTCCGTCTCTACTAAAAACAAAATACAAAAATTATCAGGGCATAATGGCGGGTACCTGTAATCCCAGCTACTAGGGAGGCAGAGGCAGGAGAATTGCTTGAACCCAGGAGGCTGAGGTTGCAGTGAGTCGAGATCGCGCCACTGCACTCAAGCCTGGGCAACAGAACAAGACCCTGTCTCAAAATAAATAAATAAATAAATAAGTAGCAGAGTGAAGGTTAGAAGCCAGGCAATTAGGTGTGGGAGTCCACATCATTAACCACTCCACTCCACTGCCCCTCACCACTCAGTGAAGCAGATATTACCCCCTAGCAAAGAAGAAGACACTAAGTTCAGAGTGTAGAAGTCACTTGCTCAAATTCAGACAGCTAGTAACGAATGGGCCTTGATTCAAATCCAGAGCTACAGGATTTCAATGCCCATACTATTTCTATCCCCTTCTCTGCCTTCTGGAGTCAGTGATAAAGCAGAACTGACACCTAGCTTCTCTACAGTAAACTGAGAATTGAAAGGAAGCCATTTAAGTCACATTCTCCCAACACCACCTCTTTCTTTCTCTGTGCTTCAAGATCTTTGTCTAATGATGTTTGCTTTTTTCAGCGTTTATATAGGTTTTCTTTTTTTTTTACAGCAGAAAGCAGCAAAAAAAAAAAAAAAAAAGAACAGGAACAGAATGTGCAACAGGAACACATTAACTATCAATGACTATAACACAAAATAAAACCAGGGAAAACAAAGCATTTTTAGACTGTTTACTGTAGAAAACCTACAGTAAACAGACCAACTGAGTCCTCTTACTGTGGATTATGCATAAAAAGGTAAAAAAGAAATAGTTTTTCGTACCACATTCTTTACCAACCACAGTTTTCACCAAGCACTTAGAATGAGTTTGAGAGAGCTTCTGGGCTCAAAGTCTTTAAAATTCTCAAGATAGGTTTTCTGCGAAATACTCCTTTTCCTGGGTTGCATAGGGCTGTCCTGTGTACTGTAGGATATTTAGTAGCATTTCTGGCCTCTACACATTGGACACCAGTAGGACAACTTTCCCCCATGCTCCCCACAGCTGTGACAACCCTGTGACAACCATATGTCTTGAAGCATTATCAAAAATCCCCTTGTGAGGGCAAATGAACCCATGTTGAGAACCACTGGGACAGGTCTCCAGTTCTAACAATTCAAGTTATTCTATCTTAATCTCATCTGTACTTGTTGTTTCATGAACATTCCTACTTGTTTTGCATATTCAGAAAGGGACCACTTTTGTATTTTTATCTCTCCCACAGCCGCAAGTAATTCAGTGTGCTTATTGGCTCAACATAATGTCAAGTACCCAGATGCTACTTAAAAAAAAACAATGAGGACTTTGAACAAAGGGTACACAGGAGTTCCTTGTACTAGTCTTGCAACTTTCTTTTAAGTTTGAAATTATATCAAAATAA
Source organism: Colobus angolensis palliatus (assembly GCF_000951035.1). Classification (NCBI taxonomy): domain Eukaryota; kingdom Metazoa; phylum Chordata; class Mammalia; order Primates; family Cercopithecidae; genus Colobus; species Colobus angolensis. The sequence continues at coordinate 14,537,712 of NW_012118265.1, read as the reverse complement.
AAAGTTACAAAAATATATTAGAAATATATGAGAAAGTATTAGCAAATAATCTATCTTATAAGAGATTAATATCCAGACTACATAAAGAACTACCACTCAAGAGTGAAAAAAAAATTATTTTAAAATGGGCAAAAAACTTAAATAATATTTCTCCAAAGATGACATACAGAAAGCCAACAAGCATATAAAATGATGGTTAACAAGCAGATAAAAACGTTCAGCTGCACAAATCATTAGAGAAAACGCAAATCAAAACCACAATGAGCTATCACAGTCATTAAAAATGGCTGCTCTCAAAAAATTATAAAATATCAAGTATTGCCAAGGATGTTGAGAAACTGGAACTTTTGTGCACTGTTGGCAGGAGTGTAAAATGGTACAACTACTATGGAAAACAGCATGGCAGTTTCTCAAAATTAAAAATAGAACTACCACATGATCCAGCAATCCTACTTCTAGGTATAAATATATCCAAAAGAATTGAAAGTAGTATCTCAAATACATATTTGCACACCCACTTTCCTAGGACTATTCACAATAGCCAAGAAGTATAAGTAACTCAAATATCAATCGATGAATGAATGGATAAACAAAATGTGATATATACACACAATGGAATATTATTTGGCCTTAAAAATGAAAGAAATCCTGTTACATGTTACAAGATAGATGAATCTTTAGGACATTATACCAAGTGAAATAATCCAGTCACAAAAAAGACAGATACTGAATGATTCCACTTATATACAGTGATAGTCAAATTCACAGAATTAGAAAGTAGAATAATGATTATCAGGGGGCTACAGGGAGGAAAAAATGGGGAGTTGTTTAACAGGTAGAGAGTTGCAGTTCTCCAAGATAAAAAACTTCTAGATAGCTATTGCATAACAATGTGAACATATATAACACTACTGAACTGTACACTTAAAAATGGTTATAATGATAAATTTTGTTACATGATTTTTACGACAATTAAAAAAGAGCACATATCAAAAATTATGTATTTAATTTTTTTACATAGATAAGGTCTTGCTCTATCACCCAGGCTGGAGTGCAGTGGTGTGATCATGGCTCACTGCAACATCGAACTCCTAGGCTCAAGCAACCTCAGCATCATCCTCACAAGTAGCTGGGACTACAGGTGTGCACCACCATGCCTATATTTAATTTTTTGTAGGGATGAGGTCTCACTCTGATGCTCAGGCTGGTCTTGAACTCCTGGCTTCAAGCAGTCTTCCCACTTTGGCCTCCCAAAGTGCTACAGTTACAGGCATGAGCCACCATGCCCAGCAGAAATTATTTAGCTTAAACTTTCATACTAGAAAAAATGGAAAGGTTAACAAAGACCCTTCATAGTATTAATCTTCTCTGATTCCATGATGAGATTAATCTGACAAACATTTATAGGGCACCCACTCTATAAAAGCCACCAAGGGCTGGGCATGGTGGCTCACGCCTGTAATCCCAGCACTTTGGGAGGCCGAGGTGGGTGGATCATCAAGTCAGGAGTTCGAGACCAGCCTGACCAACATGGTGAAACCATCTCTACTAAAAATACAAAAATTATCTGAGCATGGTGGCGTGTGTCTGTAGTCCCAGTTACTCAGGAGGCTGACACAGGAGAATCGTTTGAACACAGAGGTAGAGGTTGCAGTGAGCCGAGATCATGCCATTGCACTATAGCCTGGGCGACAGAATGAGACTCCATCTCAAAAAAAAAAAAAAAAAAGCCACCAAGGTAGTACAGTATCTCTGAAAGTGGACATACAGTAAGTAAACCATAAAATCATAGGCATGATAAAACTCTAAATATTCATAGCCATAGCTCCTACTCAATTTAAGACAAAAATGTTTTTCAGTTTAGATTCAACACTGCCAAGGGAAGTTTAACCTAATCCTTAAGGGAACATCATATTTTCATCCTATGAGACCATCTTTCTCTAGTATGGTGATTAGCAATAACTGCATGAGTAAACACACATACACACACACACAAAGCAACTTCTGTTTCCCATGGCTGGAAGAGCTAAGAGGTAGCTGCTGGTGTTATGTGTTAAGAACTGAGTTATTCTCATTTTCAGTATGATTCATAAAGCTCCCCAAAGTAGAAAATGTCCATTTTGTACATGAGAATTCTACTATTTCCTCATAATCAACATTTTCTAAAATGTAATTCCTTTAACTTAATAGTTAATGTAGAAGAAACAAATATATACACATATATAAAGCGAGAGAGAGATGACATTAGGTAAAATCAGATAAAGGTGATAATTTTTATTTCTTTCTAAGTAAGTATTTCTAGTAAGGTATTCCCACACTATCAGTAAGCTCTGTTCTGTTCTGCCATGCAACTTATCTAATGACGGTCTTCCTTGAGTACAAACCAAGAATGTTTGAGTTCTAAATCTCAAGTCTATATATAAATCACTGTTTCTGCCCCTAGGGAGTTGATATGGTTCATTTACATTTCCCCATTTTTTGATATCCACTAAATACTATGTTTAATTTTATTTTGCATGATCCTTTGGGGAAGAGAAACTACAGACTGAATTTTTGAGGACGTGTTCTTGCACTTATGTTTGAAAATTAAGCCATGTGTAATGTATTGTAATCTATAACACTCCCAACCAAATAATTGAACCACCTTTTCAATGGCAGGCTGAGTTAAATCTGAGAGTATTGCCTAGCTTCTTCTGAGGAGCCAGCCCCCAATTCTCAAACCTCTTGCCTCACACCAGAAATAGAGTTACCTGTCAAAATGATGAAAACCACTTGCCTAGGATGACCTTCAGAATCCTATATGCATATTTAATCTATATTTTTCCTGGTCATTATTTAAAGGGCTTTTGGATAGACCATACATTGCAGGAGCTGTGAGGGGTAATAAGAAAAACAAAGAGAATAAATATGAGTGAATGGTATAAATAAATTATCTCCTCAACTTAATTCCATTCCCATAACCTTGAAATATTTCCCATAGATCATCTACAATGCTAGAAACTGAGTGCTAACGGTGTAACCCCTATATGAATGCCTTAACAAACCAGGCCTATTGGCACACAGCAAAGGAGAGCATGGGACCAGAACAGGATAGCTTTTGGAATCAGACAGACGTGGGAAATACTGTAATCTCAGCTCTTCCATTTAGCCATTGTGTAACCCTGGGTACACAGTAGTCTGAGCTTCAGTTTCCCCAACTGTAAAATGGGGATAACAACCACTGCCTCAAACGCCATGAGGATTTTGTGAGGTACCACTACAAGTACCTGGCATGTTATAGACACTTAACAGTCAGAATGAGCAAACCCTTTGATTTCCCACAGATACAAGTGACAGCAAATGCAATCAGACTGCTTGGTATTCCCTTTTCATTTGTTAGACATCATTATTTTTAGAATTATTGCAAGGTATCATTATCACTGGAACACAATAGAGATGTGAAACTCAAGAAAGGTGAACCCTGGTTGGAGAGGAAAAGTACATTAAAAACAAACAATAACACAAAATGTTTGATTGCCTATAACAGACCATAAATTCAAAGGAGATTGCTGACATGACCAAGCAAGATTTTATGGAAGAGCAGGAAATTGAGGGGAGCCTTGAAATAAGGACAAGACATCCTCTTCCCCATGGCTATGTGTTAACAAAGCGGCAGCAGGCATGTGTATCCATCAGGTATTCAGTGAACAATAGAGACTATTTTTGTTGTAGTGCAGACTTTTGCATAGGCAAACAACAGAAGGTAAGATTAAATAAGATAAAGGAGCCAGGGATACTATTATAAGAATCCAAAATTTCAGAGAAATAAATCATGGTTGCTGGAAATCAGAGGTTTTTTTTTAAAAAAAAAAGAAACAATATATAATCCAGTTGGTTTATTAATAGATGATTGATCTATCAGAGACATCACTGTGTGGATTGAAGAAGAGAGATGCCAAGTGAGGAGGCCACTGTCACAATCCTAGCGTAAAGTGTTGAAAGCCTGAATTAGCATGGTGGCAGTACCATCTTTATGGCATGTCTCCATAAAGATGGAGACAGGAGTGACAGGCACAGAAACGCTCACAGACTTGCATGAAGAAGGAAGAAGGAAAAGATGACACAGCAGCTTCAGGAGTGGCAGACTGAGAGAATGAAGGCACCACCATGAGAAGAAAAGACAACTCTGGAGAGGAAATTAATCTAGGGACAAAAGAGGCAAATTTGGTTTCAGGCAAGTTGTTATCAATGTGACATCCAGAAAGAAAATGGTAAAGTCAGCATGTAAAGATGTGGGCTATTGATAGGAAGGGGAGTCCTGTGCTCAGAAAGGATGGCTGAATCCATAGAAGTTGCAAAGATTCTGATGCAAAGAAACAAAATGAGACCAACACACTGAGCACAGCCGTCCTTGAAATCCAGGCTCATGAAGGAAGTGAAGCCCTCCTAGAAGTCAAAGAAGGAGCAGAGAAACATAGGTAGTGTCATTAAAACCAAGGAGGAGAGTCTCTGGAAGAGAGGTGGTCAAGAAAGTAAGATCCAACAAAAAAATCAAAGATGAGAGCTGAAAACAGGCTCACATATGACAAGTATGAGGCTCCTAGAGATCTTCAAAAACTCAAGTCCGAGAAAGTATCAGATGGAAAAAGGAAGTGAGGTAAGTAGGAAGAAAGCAGTCCATGCTTCCCTCGGCACTTTTTTTTTTTTTTTTTTTTTTTTTTTTTGAGACGGAGTCTCGCTCTGCCGCCCAGGCTGGAGTGCTGTGGCCGGATCTCAGCTCACTGCAAACTCCTCCGCCTCCCGGGTTCACGCCATTCTCCTGCCTCAGCCTCCGGAGTAGCTGGGACTACAGGCGACTGCCACCTCGCCCGGCTAATTTTTTGTATATTTTAGTAGAGACGGGGTTTCACCGTGTTAGCCAGGATGGTCTCGATCTCCTGACCTCGTGATCCGCCCGTCTCGGCCTCCCAAAGTGCTGGGATTACAGGCTTGAGCCACCGCGCCCGGCCCCCTCGGCACTTTTCTAAGAGAAGTCTCTTTCAGATTTTTAACCTGGAATGCAAGAAAACAAGGCTTTAAGAAATCAGAAGAATCTGGTAATACACACTGACGGCAGTGGCACAGGCCCTAATCTTTCTTTTCTGCCCTCCTTGTTTCCATCTGATTCCCTGGTTAGTCCGCACAACGTCTCTCCACACTTATTTCTAGGCTGTTATTTCTCAGCCTCTTTCCTTGCAGTAAGAGAGAGTCAGGCCAATCACCCCTTTCCCTTTTGCCTTTTTTTCTCTCTTTTCACTCATATTATAGGGGCAAGGACAAAAGTCAGATTTTACAAGATAATCATAATTTGATAACTGTTCCTCTCTATCTCTTCAAAAGAGGGACATCTTCCAACATATACATGAAAATATGCTCAACATCATTAGTTATGAGGAAAATGCAAACTAAAACCATATTGAGATACTGCTTCACACCTTCTATGATGGCTAAAATTAAAAAGATTAGTGAGGATGTAGAACATCTGGAAAACCATTTTGGAAAACAGTTGAGCAGTTTCTTAAGAAGTTAACATACACCTACCACACAATCCAGCCATTCTTCTGCTAGGTATTTACCCAAGGGAAATAAAAGCATATGTCCATACAAAGGCTTGTACATGAAGGTTCATAACTAAAAACTCAAACAACTCAAATGTCCACTAAGTGAATGAACAAACAAATTTTGATATATATCCATACAATGGGATACTATTCAGCAATAAAAATGAATGAAATATTGATAAGTGGAACAACAGGGATGAATCTCAAAATAATTGTGCTGAGAAAAAAAAGGCCAGAAAAAAAGACTACATACTGCATATTTCTATTTATATAAAGTTTTACAAAATGCAAACTAGTCTATAGTGACAGAAAGTAGATTAATGGTTGCCGTGAGATGAAGCAGAAGGATAGGAGAATGAAAAAAGATAGGAATTACCAAGGAGTATGAAGAAACTTTCGAAGGTGATGGATATGTTCACTATCTTAATTGTAACAATGGTTTCATGGGTATACACAAAACTGATCAAATTGCATATATTAAGCATGTACAGTTTATTGTATGTATCATACTTCAGTAAAGATATTTTTAAAAGAATAGCCAGATAAATTGGCGAAATTTGAATATGAACTATGCATTAGATGACCTTATCCCTATATCATAAAGCCACCATGGAGGCTAAGGAGTGAGGACCACTTTTTGGTAAAGGAGGAACACCAGCCAAGCACTCCCGTTGTCATCCTATTTTTGAGAGGAAAGTAAAAACTAGCTGTCTTTTTCTCCAAAGAATTCCCTTTTAAGAAATGTTTCCCAAGTATGCGCCTGCTTGTACTGTTTCATGTCTAAATCTGTTTGCATTACATAATCCTTTGGGGATAAACAATTTCTGTCTCTATGCAGTTCCATGAATCAGAGCAGGGCCTGTGGCCCTAATACGAAGGTATAGAGATCTTCTCTGACCACTGTCGGGATCCCAGATCTTTACCCCATGACTTCTTCAGCAGCAGACACTCAGGTCTCCCTACATGTTAAAAATATGAGCTTCCTTTCCAAAAATTATTTGCTGCTTTGTGAGTCTCACTCTTAGACAAATCCCAGCCCAGGCATTTATAAAAACAGGTCAGGCCTGAAGGTACCATATCAGATGTTCAGAAGAGTTCCAGAAAAGTAGGGAAAAGGTCAGAATCCCCAATTGGTCTCTCTTCTGAAATCATTAGAGAATAAAATCCTCCAAGGTTTCAAGCCATGGAGAAGAAAAAAAAAAAAGCAAATATAAACTTTTTCCATGTATTTAGAATATAAATTACCAGGCTGAGTGCCCATCTCTATATTCCCATCTGGTGTCAAAGCTATGGCTGGCACTTAGATTAAAAATAAAGCATTCAATATGGCATTACAATTATCTTCCTAAAACTGACTATCAAAATATAATCAGAATAAATTAATCTTACTCCCAACTCAAAAGTCACATGCTTATTCTGCTTTGTATCTTTAAAACTTTAAGAGGCTAAATTTCCTCCAACTGATCACGCACAGAAATATTTAATATGCTGTTCTTTGAAAAAAAAAAAAATCCGGGCTTAGTGACTCGTGACTATAATCCCCATACTTTGAGAGGCCAAAGAGGGCAGATTGCTTGAGCTCAGGAGTTCAAGACCAGCCTGGGCAACATGGTGAAACCCCATTTCCACTAAATAAATAAATAAATAAATAAATAATCCAGGTGTAGTTGTGTGTCAGGAGACTGTGATGGCAGGATCACCTGAGTCTGGGAGGCAGCAATTGCAGTGAGCCGAGATCTCACCACTGCGCTCCAGCCTGAGTGACAGAGTGAGACCTGTCTCAAAAAAAAAGAAAAGAAGAGTTCCTGAAAGTTGCCTGAAAATCTCAAAGTATTAATATTTTATAGAAGGTGTAGCGAAATGGTACCATCCAAAATTTATACAAATGCAAAATACTCTTCTATATCATTTAAAACACTATAAAACTACATTTTACATGCATATACTTTATTCTTTGGAATAAATTTTAACTTTGGGTATTACACATTTATAATCACATATTACTCTACACAGTAAGATGTGCAAAATCATATACACTGTTCTTTATGGGCAATTTGAGGGATCTTTCAAGAGAGATTTTGACTAGACATGACTTTGTCTTTTATACCAACTCAGGACCTAACCTCACTCAGTATGAGACTCCTCTGCAAGCAGCCACTGTTTCTTTACAGGACAGGTAGTAGAAAGTAGGGCAAGGATCTTATGCACAGGAAATCCTAGAAAAAATAAGGATGACCTTCACCAAAATCAGCAGAAGTGCCAGGGCAAGATGGCTCCAGAGCTCCCACTTTTCTGAAACCAGAGGGCAGGATTCCTAAGCATACCTCGTTAGGTGTTTCAACCTGCAGAATCGTTATCCTGTGCAGTCAGATATTCTGCCTATTGTTTAGACTAATGCTTTCTAGGTCATTTCCTTCAGATAGATCTAATGATGATACTTTTCTCCAAAGAAAAAACTACAGTATCTGTTCTTCCCAGTAAGTAATTGATGCATGCTGGTTTTTACCATTACATCTACATAAGTTCTAGTCCACCCTGTGATTATTAATTCTCTATATTATTATACTTTAAATATCCTTTCTTCTTTGGCCCTTACTTTCTACTGGTTTTCATCTTTCATTACATCAGTAAAGAAAATTTACCCCATTATCCATAAACTGAAGCCATTTTTACATTCTCTTTATCTCAAACATTTTAAATAATCTCAAACATGGGAATTTGATAACATCCACTATCATCAGTATTAAAAAACATTGTTCTTTTAGTTCTGGTTAATGAAATGAGGCAGAAAACAAAAACAATAAAATACAACTATCTAGAAAGTAGGAGACAAAATTATATTATCTGTAGTCAATATGATGGCATATCTTTAAAAAAAGAAAGAAAGAAAGAAAAGAAAGTAGGGAGAGAATGAATCACCAGAAATGCTACTAAAGCTAAATAGAAAGTTGAGTCAGTAAGCATTTTTATAAATTGACAATAATCAGACCAGAAAACATAATGAAAAGATGGCCTCATCGTAATCAGTTTATAGCAGCAGCAGAAGGATGAGTACTTCATCCTCACACACAGAATTTACTCCAAGTGCACTCATTTGGCCTACCGAAAAGTCTTTTACACTCTCCTCTCACTGTAGCCTAGACCATTGTGAGGTTGTCCCCCTCCGAAATGGGTACAAAAAGTCCTACCCTCCCAGGAATCCCCTCTTTGGCCTGGAGTAGACTCGAATATTTTAAAACAAAATAATACAATATCTAATAATTACAGAACAAAAATCCTACTGAATTTGACCAACAAATTCATTGTCTAAAACAGGAGATAGTAAAGTAAAAATGGATAGCCAACAGAAGAACTACTATAATATTTCCACATTCATCAGCAGCACTAACTATAGTGAATAGACAGTTATATATTAGAGAAAAAAAAAACCCACCTTGTTGTTCTCCAAACGCTCAGATCCCTCCTGATCACTAGTTCACACAGCAGAGGAAAAACCAGAGTTAGAAAACTAATGGCAAAAACTGCAATTACGTTTGCACTAACCTAATACCTACTAGCAGTTTCTTAAGACTTTATGGGACCCTAAAATACCAAATTTATGTCTCAGCTCCCAAATAAAACCATCCCTAAGGCAATCAAAAAATAAGAAGGCTTACTCTTTTCTGAAGTCCTCTAAAGTTTATCTTCCCCCACATCAGTGTTATACACTTTACAGCAACATTCTCCAATGAGGTTGCTAACGTGCAGAACAAGCAATATTCTCACTGGTGTGGCTCACCCAACAACCATTTCCACTTCTCCTTCTTCCTAGCTAATACAATTCCAATTTTGTTCACCTTTCTAAGTTGTCATGTCCTCCAGAGGCTGGGCTCCCCCTCAGATCCAGAATGAATTATGATGGGTCAAAGCTAATCATGCTGATCACATTCCCATGACCAAGCCATTGGTTTAGGTATGAACATGTGATACAACTATGGCCTATAAGATATGAAGAGTACTTTCTAGAGAGGTTTCCTGAAGCTTAAAGAAGAACGAGACAGGTATAATTTCCTGCTCATGTCTCTGGATGTAGTTATACAAAGATGACTGCAGCAGTTCAGAGTATCACATCTTGCAACCATGAGGGAAAACTGAAGAGAATTTCTGAGACACTGAACCACAGCCTTGAAGTCATTGAGCTGCTAGATCAAAAGCCTCTTTTGGGCCTTTTTGTTATGTGAAATAATAACTGTCTCCAGTGCTTAATCTGCTTCTACTTGAGTTTTCTGTCACTTGCAACCAAAAACTTCCCAATAATGTACCATCTAGGTGGCCAGCTAGAACCCACTCCACCTGTAGCATAAGTCTCTGACAACAGAGACTTATGATAGACAAAACTAACCGATCTGTAAGAAGACATTTCCTTATTGCCAGACTAGCTCTTTACAAACAGAAGCCACTACTGATTATCTAAAAACTATTCTGTCTTTGGTAGAAATTACATTGAATTTCCCTCTTTTTGAGATGAGTACTTCTCACATAAATTTAATGTTAATATTTAATTTGAGGGGAAGATAAAAAATATTAATATCATAGTTTTACCACTTTTAAAATGGTAACAATCTAATCTTTATTTATCTCTCTCTGATGAAGCCAGACTAGAAGAAATAGTCTTAAACCAGAGGGACCTAGCTCACATATAGAGATGAATTTCTTAAGAGAAAGGATAGTGAAAAAAAGTCTCCAGGGAAAATGTGGAATCTCCTTGATGAAAGTCTTTAAAAATAGATATTTCATGTAGCTGTGAAGCCTTAGGCACTATATTTGGATTACATGACAATTCAAAAATTCCTGCCAGACCTATCTAGAGAGAAAACTCAGAAAGACAAATTTAGAAAAACATCTAAGTGCTAAAATAAAACAGAAGTAAAAACTTCTTAATCTCAAACTCTGGAACATATCTATCATATAACTACGTAAACCAGCTGTTATAGAAAATGCACTTCATTATCTATGGAGCAAAAAGATAAACACTCTGATCAAAGATCCTACTATGTCTCAATTTCCATAAAATCCTGACAGTGTCATTAAGAGACTTATTTGGCCAGAAAATATCCAGTGACTAATTTAACTGAAAATTAATTCATTTAATTAAAAATGATAAATGAAAGCACTTACTAGATTAAAAAGAAATTGTATACACTTATCAGAATAAAACAGTTTCCACCCTATTGCAATCTCATAACTAAGAGAATAAATTTTTATACCATATTTTTGATTAAAAACTTTGCTGTTCAAGAGTAGTGCTGAATATAAACCCTCTTCTTAAAAATACAATTTGAAATATTTAAGATTTACTGCTACAGGGCATTAAATCACCACTCACATTTATAATGACCAAACTTTGCAGTATTAATGTTGAAAAGCAAATGCAAATAAGTGTTTACTACTCCAGAGAAGTCACAAGGTTTACTGACATGCAATAGACAACTGGTCTTTGATTTAGAAACTAAGACACACAGGCTGGGCGCGGTGGCTCACACCTGTAATCCCAGCACTTTGGGAGGCCAAGGCGGGTGGATCATCTGAGCTCAGGAGTTCAAGATCAGCCTGGGTAACATGGCAAAACCTCATCTCTACCAAAAATACAAAAAATCAGCCAGGCATGGTGGCATGCACCTGTAGTCCCAGCTACTTGGGAGGCTGAGGTGGGAGGATCACTTGAGCCTGGGAGGTGGAGTTTGCAGTGAACTGAGATGGTGCCACTGTACTCCAGCCTGGGTGACAGAGTGAGACCCTAGACCAAAAAAAAGAGAAAAAGAAAAGAAAAAGAAACTAAGACACAAAGATCATTATCTGTTAACTGCTCATACAAGAGCAGGACATGGAGGGCACTAATGGTATGGTAAAAAGTCTGTGAGTCTCAGAAATACAGCCTACTGCTATGGTGCCTTTAGCTTCTGTACAAACTAGAAAAGTTTCCAAGTTATTGTAGACCCACAGATGTCTAGCTTGGGGAGCGGACAGTTCTGCACACATTAGAAAATAATGTCTCTCCACTTAGTAGCACTATACAGTGGACATCTTGCACTATGATATGCAATGGCCCCAAACTTGCCTTCAGGAGCCTCACGCCCAGTGGCAGACAGGAACTCTCTTGTCTTCTAGGAATGGAAGAAAGTAGGTTAAGTCTCAATCTTAACAGACTCAAGTATCAAGCCCCTCCTTAATTCCAGAAAAGCTGGAAGCAGCTAAGGTTCCATTAAATTAGGCCCTATTCTCAAGAAACAGAAAAAGAGAAGGGGAAAAAAAAAAAACTCCAGAGAGATCAAGTGATCAAGGCTTGTAGCTTCTTTCATTTCAGAAGTAAAATATCATTTTGTATTAGTCCATTCTAACGCCACTATTCATGAAGAAATACCTGAGACTGGGTAATTTATAAAGAAAAGAGACTTAATGGACTCACAGTTCCACATGACTGGGGAGGCCTCAGGAAACTTACAATCATGGTGGAAATCACCTCTTCACAGAGTGGCAGGAGAGTGAATGAGAAGTGCAAAGAGGGGAAATGCCTCTTATAAAACCATCAGATCTCTTGAGAACACTATCATGAGAACAGCAAGGGGGTCTAATGATCTAATGATCTAATCCCCATATCTAATGATCTAATCCCCCAACCCCCTCTTCACCTCCTACTAGGTCTCTCCCTCAACACATGGAAATTACAATACAAGGTGAGATTTCGGTGGGGACCCAGACCCAGACCATATCACGTATCTTCACTTTTTAAGCAGTTTTTCATAGCATAGACTTCAACTTTATTGAAAATATATTAGTTTATCAATATGCATGATTTTTACCTACATAAATATTAATAAAAATGCTCTGTACTTTTCAAAGGAGGGCCTAAAATTACAAAACAAAGCTATAAAAGGGATTATCATTACATTAACTATTTTGAAAAGGATGGCTTCTTTTGTTTGAACTTTGAAGATTTCTATTAAAAACAGATTATAACTAGCTATAACCAAAGCTTGGCTTGACTTAAGGTTGGCTAAGAAAATAATGTATTAAGTAGCCTTCTAGAATGAAAACACAGAATTAGCATCCACTCAAACTAAACAAACCAACTCAGTATTATAAACAAATGAGAAAATGATATTTGCTATTTAAAATTAACAATATATGTAATAGGAAGCTGTTTTGATCCTGAAAAAGAAAAAAAAAGTCAAAGCTTGAATATAAAGAAAAATTATGCAAACACATCCACACTCCTACATATTGATCCTAAAGTCAAGCCTTTGGTACTTTGAAGTAAAATAAAACATAAATCATTTTTGTTTATTGTGACTGGTTATGCTAATACCACTATAATTTCTATGAAAGCCTTTCATGAGCCAACAGGCAAAAATACTGCAGATTTTCTGTAGTGGGATAGAGATTCTGCCAGCAAAGAAGCAGGGTAGATGAGAACAGATGTTTGAATGTGAAGCATCATCTGCTCTGACTTCTGACCCCAATCTTTTTTAACTACAGGACTTTTCTAGGTAATTACAAGATCAACCTACCAAGGTTAGCAGCATAGGGTTTTCAAAAACACCACCACCTGTCACAGTCATATGAGAAAACCAAAGTCCCACTAAGCAAATCGAAAAGACTAGGCAGTGTCCACGTAACAATGTTATCAGCAGTTCATTGACCAAATCAGGAGCTCTGTAGGGCGTCAACCAAAAACTGATGGTACAGGCTTTGGAGGCAGGGAGCTCTTAAGTCTGAATCGCAGTTTCAAACCCTAGTTTCCCACCCACAAGCTGTCAGAGACCATGGGCAAATTACTTAACCTCTCAGTGCCTTAATTTCTACACCTACAAAATGGGGGATAATATAGTACCTACCTCATAAACTCCTATCAGAATTAAAATTAGATAACACATATAAAGTTATAAATACTGCCTGGCATATTATACATACTCAATAAATGTCAGCAATTATTATTACCATCAATAATGGTGGCTTCTCCTTTACTCCTTTGATCCAGAAATCCCATTTCTGGAAACCCACCCTAGAGAAATAATCCAAACTACAGTAGAAGCACAAAAAGATTTATTACAATGGTATTTACAACGGTAAGAAGTTAGAGAAGCCTAAGTGTATACCAATAAGGAAGCAGTTGAGTAATTTCTCAAATATCTACTCAATAAAACATTGCTCTATCACTAAAAAACATACTCAAAATATAAATGTAAAGAATTAAAACAGGCAGGGCGCGGTGGCACATGCCTGTAATCCCAGCACTTTGGGAGGCCGAGGCGGGCGGATTGCCTGAGGTCAGGAGTTCATGACCAGCTTGGCCAACATGGTGAAACCCTGTCTCTATTAAAAAATACAAAAATTAGCTGGGCGTGGTGGTGGGTGCCTGCAGTCCCAGCTACTCGGGAGGCTAAGACAGGAGAATCACTTGAACCCAGGAGACGGAGGTTACAGTGAGCCTAGATCGCGCCATTGCACTCCAGCATGGGACAGAACGAGACACCGTCTTAAAAAAAAAAAAGAGAGAGAGAGAGACAGAATTAAAATAAATAAAAAAACAAATCAAATATAAAGCATTATAGGGCAAAATGACAGTATGTTTATAGAATTATACAAAGAAAAACAAGATTTAAATCTACAGATGTATATTTTTATAATTACGTAAAATTATATTTAAAATGCATACTGTTTTAAAAAAGGTGAAGCTGGGCACAGTGGCACATGCCTATAGTCCCAGCTATTCAGGAGGCTGAGGCAGGAGGATCATGTGAGTCCAGGAGTTTGTGGCTGTAGTAAGCTATGATCGTGCTACTGCAATCCAGCCTCAGCAACAAAGCCAGATCCTGTTCACCCCCCCGCCAAAAAAGAAACAAACAAACAAACAAAAAGACCAGCAAGCAATACACCAAAAATATAACAGTAGAAGTGAGGTAGTAAGGTAGTAAGATTTGAAGGAATGTTTCTTGTTTTCTATAATATCTATCATGGAGTCATATTATTTTTATAATTTTAAAATTAGTTTAAAATATATTTGACTTGCTGTAGATTTATTTTAACATTCATTAAGAAGAATTACTAAAATGGTAACAAAAGTTATGGAAACCCTGACATCAGTCTTACCACCTCAAGAGTTATCCACTCCCATCACATCCTCTCCCTCTCTTTCAACAATGGCCCACATTCCTGGGTTTCACCTTCACAGTTCTGTCTCAAGCTTCCCAATTGACATTCTCCCCTCATACTTCTTTCTTGCTAGTTCACATCAATCCTCCATATAGTTTAGAGGAGCAGGATTACTAAAGCATGGATTTTATGCCATTCCTATACAGTAGCTCTCCAATATATACAGAACATGGCCCAAGCTCCTCGACACGGCTTCAATAATAGTGCTAACAGTAGTTCCAGCAGCATCTCCCACTCTCCTCAACTGTGTGTATCCCAAACCCCAGGCCATGGCTCTTCAACAGGGGGACCTAGCATACTGGTATATTTTTGTCATGGTAAGTTATGTCACAAGCAATTTGTTATCCATAATGGTTCAAGTACCTTAGTTGTGAATTATTTATTTTTTTAAACTAGCTAGAAAAACATCAGTTTTATCCCTATAATCTCTTCCCATTTACCTGTATTAAAAATGAGGATGGAATTTATGCTGGAACACTACCCATAACTCTGTGTTTCCCATGGAGGCATGATACAAATAAAATCTTCTGTCACATGAGTCACAGTGGAAAGGGATCCTCCAAACCAGAGCTCCTCACAAAGTAGCATCACTGGAAGTGCTCTCCACCTGCAAAGGGAGCAAGCAGGCTGCCTTGCTTCAAATTATGGCTGGCAATTAAATTTTAAAAGCCACCTTTTCTCCTCATAAAAAAGCAAGGAGAGGAGGATAGAGGAACTCTAGAGACAACCAGAGACTAGGAGATAAATCTTTTTAGAATCATTCTACTCCATCAAGATGGAGACAACATCTCAGCAGGTTAAAGGCCAAGAATTTCATTTCATGGATTTTTCTACTCCCAGTGCTGATACGAAGTTTCGTTTTCAAATAAATATACTTAACATTAAAAAACAGTTAATTTAAAAATAATGTTAAGTATATCAAAACACAAAGGGTACTTGAATATGGAAAAAAATAATGAATGAGCTTCTAGAATGATTACCATTGCAGAAAGCCTACTCCTGACAAATAAGACTACCTGCCTTCTTCCAATGGTACCTGCATTGTATTTCCTCTGTACCATTTCCATATTTTTTCCTCAACCTCTAATGTCATCTTCCCCTCCTTCCTCCACCCAATCGCTGTCTACAGAAATGCTAGGACACAATTAAATGTCAGTTCCTCTTCAAAATTATCCAAAATTCCCCAAGCTCCTTCAGTCAAGCCATCACACACTTGTAGGTGGCAGGCATCTTGTAACTCTGCTATTTTTTTTTAAAACGCTCATCTCTCCAAGTAGACAGAAAACTCCCTGAGGGTACAGAATGCACCAAATCATTTTTAGACATCACACAGAGCATAACACTGCTTTTCACAGGTGCCAGACTATACAGAAAATGTTGGCTTAATTGAACCAAATTTCTTAACAACCTGTTCAGAAGACGCAGCAAGGTCAGCAGTCAGGTTCCTACATTCCCATACAAAAAAGTCTTCAAACACAGGCATAGGAAAGAGAGTTTCATTGAAAAAAAAATTTTTTTGCAGAAACTTTAATGTGCCATATTAAACCAAAATAATCAGAATCTTCTCTTAAATCATAAGGCACGATATATCCACACAAAATCCCTAGGCCTCTTGTACATCATAATGTGAAAGTCGAACATTTACTAACAGCAGCTATAATGTCTGAAAAGCAGATCATTCACTGTGCCACTCATAATTTATTTATTCAGACGTGTATCTTATTTCAGAAGGATCTAATGAAACTTACATAAATACATATAATACAAGCTAAAATGGCATATCTAAGAGAAGAGAAAAATGGTGATATGGTTTGGCTGTGTCCCCATCCAAATCTCATCTTGAATTCACAGGTGCTGTGGGAGGGACCGGGTAAGAGGTAATTTGAAACACGCGGGCAGGTCTTTCCCACACTGTTCTCGTGATAGTGAATAAGTCTCACAGATCTGATGATTATATAAGGGGAAGTTTCCCTCCACAAGCCTTCTTCTTCTCCTGTCTGCCACCATGTGAGACACGTCACCTTTCACCTTCCACCATGACTCTGAGGCTTCCCCAGCCACGTGGAACCATAAGTCCATTAAACCTCTTTCTTTTGTAAATTGCCCAGCCTCAGGTATGTCTTTATCAGCAGTGTGAAAACAGGCTAATACAAATGGGATAAAGGAAAATTGAGTGTAGGAAAGATAAGCTTTCCTAGGAGTGAGGTTCATGTACCAGATGAATGTATTCCCTAAAAGTCTGCACATTTGCCAGAGGTAGGTCAGAGGTTTGGCTCTTAATACTTGTAGCAGCCAACAAACCCAGGATGGCCCAATCAGTTACATAATTCAGCCTCCTTAAGATAAATAGGTGGCCGGGCGCGGTAGCTCAAGCCTGTAACCCCAGCACTTTGGAGGCCAAGACGGGCGGATCACGAGGTCAGGAGATCAAGACCATCCTGGCTAACGCTGTGAAACCCCGTCTCTACTAAAAATAAAAAAAAATTAGCCGGGCGAGGTGGCGGGCGCCTGTAGTCCCAGCTACTCCGGAGGCTGAGGCAGGAGAATGGCGTAAACCCGGGAGGCTGAGCTTGCAGTGAGCTGAGATCCGGCCACTGCATTCCGGCCCCGGCGACAAAGCGAGACTCCATCTCAAAAAAAAAAAAAGAAGATAAATAGGTAATAGAGTAATGTTTCTCCCTCAGTCCTCATTAAAATGATACTATATAATATAACAAACGATTTTCTCAACAACATTCTTGCAGTTGATTTCTCAGAGCTGAGGAGACTATTCCTCCAAACAACCCTCATAGGCAAATGACAGCAAACAATTCAATAAAAGCAAATGATGGAGAGGAAAGCAGGAAGGCCAAGCAAGGGGTTCAGATACACAGTTCCTTGCAGATCTAGACGTATCAAAACCAGATTTTATTCTATCTAGACTAACCTGAAATCCAGAGGCTTCATGTATCCACTTGTCTCTGAAACTACAAAGCAAATTTGATATGCATGTACTTTTTTCTGGGGAATATGTCTGTAGTTTCATAACATTCTCAAAGAGCAGCATGACTCAAGAAAAGTTAAGAACCACTGATCCAAAGAATCAGACTATATATATATATTCTTCAGGCAACCCTCCATAAGCAGTTTATTTTCTGAGCTTCTGAGAAGTGCTGAGCCTCAAGACTGCAGTCCCTGGCAAGTGCCTGAAGTATGGCTTCTCCCTCATGCAAAATGTAGAACTCTAGGCTTTAACCACTGGCCAAGCTGTGTGTCAATTGTCAAGACACATAAGATCTTTAATAAAGTAATGCTCATGAACATATGGAGCACATAACAATCTATTCTTCTAGCTAGGCTTCACCCATGAACATTGATAGAGGTGCCAAAGGATTTAGTGATATTTCTTCTAGAAAGTATTAAAAAACTAGAAATCAACAACAAAAACAACAAAACACCTTTTGCCTGTAGATAAAAATTACAAGTAAGCACAAAAACAATGATTTTCCTAGATAAAAATCATTTTTATCTTAAAATAATCTTTCTACATCAATTTATATAACGAACTCCTTTTTACCTTTTTGTTGTTTTGATCTTGTTATATAAGAAAACAATCACTGCCATACCTTTAGACACATACACACACAGTGAACCATCCACACACAGTATCATGGTTAGAATCAAGGGAGGAAGCTGGTCTGTAGGACCACTGAGATAAGGCTCTTTAAAATCTCATCCACCTAGAAGAAGGCACAGCCCTACAGAGTCTGGTCCTCAGCATAAAAAGTCCAGAGACATATCTTTGCCAAAGAATCCACAGTTAAATATGCTCAAGAGGAACTACCTCATGATAACCCAAATCATAAGAGGCTGAAGTACAAATCAGAATACCAACTTACTAATTAATCATAGAGAATATTCCTTTGACTGTAAGAAAATTTACACCTGAAGCCACGACACAGTTTTCTCAAATATCTGGATAACTGAAATCCTGAATTAGTAATCAGAAGTCCACTGAAAGTTAGAACCTTGAGATATAGAGAGTTTGGGAGATACCTAATAAATTATCCTTGCACTACATACATCTTCATAGTGATCAAAGCTGTGGCTTGCACAGGAAGAGTCTCTCTCCCTTGAATATTGCTGCCCCAGCCCTGCAGACTTCTTGGTCTTCTTGGCCTTTCCTCTTCCATATCCTTCTCTCCATTAGGTACTTCTTTAGACAGGGTATAATACAACTGATGAAGATGCACCTTACACACATTATTATCCCTATTTTCTAGATAATAAACTCCCAGATAAAGTTGTTTTAGCAACTTGTCCAATGTTGCAGCTACTATAAAGCAGAGCACAGATTCAAAGCCAGATCACAAGTCAAGACCTATGTTTCTAATCTTGAAGTAAACAATATCTTCAAGGTGTTTTTTCCTGGGCCTTCCTACCTCCCAATCTGATTTAAATGTGCCTCCTCTGTGCTACCATAACACTCTAAGTGTACCATGACTATAATTTTTGGTATAGAGGTCTATCTCTCTCATTTGACTGAAACTTTTTGAGGATAGGGGTTATATTTCATTCACCCTTGTATCCCCAGGGCACCATCTATCTAGGTAAATATTCAAGCCAATTTGTCCAGTGGTTTCATATGGAGATCAACAAACTAAAGGCCTTGAACTAGCCACATAGCCTTAGGAAGGTCACAACTTCTCCAGCTATCAGCATCTCAGCTTAAAAGAAAAAAAAAGGGTGGGGGATGAAATTAATATAAACAGATGAAACGGATATAGAAGGATATACAAGGTAATATCTCCTCTGCAAGTAAAGAGCACTACAATTATAGATGGGCCCTAGTTTTTGATGGCCTACCTTATTAGTGTGAGTTATTAGAATTAAAATTAAACTCCTCATTTATCTTCTGTACCATTCTAGAGACAGAATATACATAAATAATAGAAAGTTCAGAAAAAGCTTCCTCTTTTGTGACAGGAGCTAACATCATCTATACTAAAATCAAACAGTGGCACCCTCCTCTGGTGAATGTTAAAGGAGCTAAACAACACACAAGAATTCGATGGTAGGATTTTGAATGATTATATATAAAGAAAAAGCAAGAGAGAAATTACCTAATATTATCTGTCACCGTTATACTCCCAATAGCAACTAAGTAACTCCTTTTGTAGCACTTCCCTTATTTTGCCCTAAAACAAAGCCAAAATGAACTAACTGGCTACATACGGTAAGAGATTGTGAACAGAACAAGTATTCTATTTTTAAGAGTACTGATAATATCAATTATTTTGCAAACAGCATGCTTTTTAATGTAAGGCACAAAGAAAAGTATCTCATGGTTTGGCTAACAATGATCATCTTTTCATTTGTTGTTAAAAAATTTAATGACAAGCCATGTACGTGTAAAATACTTTCAGTAAAATGAAAGCATTTATCGTGTCCCTTTTCTGGAGGGTAACTTTACCACAAGATAGCACTAGAAAATTTTCAACCTGAAAAGTGTTTTGGTCTGCACATTTCAGGTTTTACAGTATCAACTTAAAAGAAAAAAAAATTTAAATCACCCAATCACTTACACTTTTTTAATCCAAGGCTAAAACTATGCCAATGCATCACACCCAGACAACCACAACCCAAAATTTCACCACATTACTATTACAACCAAATCTTTAATAAAATTAAAACTGTGCTAAGACCAGAAGCAGATTATTACCAGCCACCAATTTTAATATAAAAATACATAATAAATATAAGCTTATTAAATGATTTACAAAGAAAGGAATCACAGCTTCCTTCACCCTCATTGAATTTAGGCACAAAAAAATGAAAATACAGATAGTCTACTTCAAGCCAAGAAGACAAATCAGCCATTATACTGGCAACTTTGTCATTAAGGCATGTTTTTGCCCATGTACACAGCCTCTTTTCCCTCAATTAATTTTACATCTTTCACTTACTCTGTGACCAAGGGGAGGGGATCCCAACACTACCCAAGAGGTTACAAATTTACAACCAGTGAGAAACTTGCATTCTGAAAAAGCAGAATATAAAAAAAGCTAGGGTGGATGGAAAATGGCAAAAACTGATTTCAGTTCTACCAAATGAGTTTTCCTACTAAGTTTGTCATTCTTGGCAAAGTTGGTTCTACAAGGCAGGTAGGCACAGTAGCATGAAAAGATTAGCAGAGTGGTGGGTGAGGAATGCAGATAAGATATCCAGTTGAAAGCTTTCTCAATGTTTACCCAAAACAAAGCCCAAAGAACAAGCAAATGCTTGAAAAAGAATGGCAGTCCCTACAGTTCCCTACAGCCTACCCAGAGATCAGAGGGCAGAGAAGAAAGTTGGGGAAAAACTTGTATGGGAGTTCAGGGAAAGGGTGTAATCAAAAACAGGAAGGGGTTAAGAATAAGAAAAGTATGCTGCCAAAAGGGAAAACAAAGAGTATGCGCCAAAGAACCCGTTACAAACTGCCAAATTGAGAGATGGGGTGATTGGTCCAGTGTTCTTTGGAGCATGGCGCTAGAGCCACATTTGCCTCTCACTTTGCCTGGGCCAATGCGCAAGGATCAGAGTCAACCTTTGCCTAACCTCCAGGAAATCTGGGCCTCAGCGCACAACCCGGGTGCTGCTGAAATGTGGGAGAGGGAACTGAACCGGCCTCTAGCTATCTCCTGTTTCCAGATGAACCACAAACAAAGGAATCTAGAAGCAGGGCGACTTCTGCACCCCCAAGCCCGCCAGGGCGCAAGGGTGAGGTCAAGGCACCGCCTCCTTTGCGGGCATAGCCACATCTGCAAAGGCCAGGGACATCTAGGTCCTGCTCTGAGATCCTGGTAAAAACAAGCGGCCAGCGAGGCGCTCCTGTCAATTGGCCCGATTGCACTTGTAAAGTTGATAGAGTTGGAAAGAAGCGCAGAGCAGCCCCTCGGATTCCTCCCTAGAGTGAAGGCGATGGGAAGGAGTCACAGCTTCCTTCACCCTCAGTGAGCTCGCTCTGCAGGTATAGTCTCTTTTCCTAATGAAGCATAAAAGATGTTGTCTTCCTTGTCTGTGCTTAGTTCAACTCAAATCCTAGAACAAGGGCACTGGGGTCTGGGACCAAAGTTCACTGGAGATACCATTAATTCTCCTTGCTAAGCTAGCACAGTGTTTGCTGGGTTCCAGCCTTGGGAACCTCGTATTAAGTAGCAACAAATATGCTGTGGATGACTCTCCTTTCCCTAAAGTGGACCCTCAGCCCCAAGAAGTCTGGATCCAGCAGTGCTTTTGGCAACTTGAGCCGCATTTGTCCAGCCAGGTACCATGGTGTCATCACCACGCCCCTCGCACCCAGATCCTCTCCCGCTGCGCACACGCTGTCCTGTTTATACACACACACACACACACACACACAGGCACGCACACACGCACACGATATATACACAGACACAAATACAAAGCCCCGGGTAGCTCCTACCTCTCCCCCGTGCCCGTCGAAGATCCCGAAGATGGACGGGTGCGTCTTGTTGGCCAAATCCGTGAGAACTTCGAAGCGGTCCTCCATGTGGTCTCTCCGGCCCTGGATGGAGTACACCGCCACGTTGTGGCTCTTGAACTCCCAGGTCTTGGAAAACTCGGCCTCTAGCACATCAAGCCCCCCGAGTCGATCGTTCTGCATGATCTCGGCTACCTTGCCCTTCACCATTTTCACAGCGTCCCGGCTGGACTTCACGATGGTCTTTACCTCGTCGGTGTGGAAGAAGTAACTCCACAGAGCCAAGCTGATGCACAGCAGGAAAAGCGTCTCGGGTCTCAGTAAGAAGTAGCGCATGATGCGACCCAGCAGAGACAGCAAAGTCATTGTATCCTCTATCATTTATTATCGCTAGAGCCTCAACCACCACCAGCGACGCGCGCCCCGAAGGCTCGCCGGGTCCGGGAGCACTGCGGGGACAGCCAGCCGGGAGGGAGGTGGAGCAGTGCCCGAGGGTGGGGGCGAGGCTCGCGGAACCCAGCCGGAGGCAGCCGAGCAGGCGGCTCCGAGCGGGCAGCGCGAGCACAGGCAGCTTCCCTTTTGTCTCCCCGCCTCGGCGGCCCGGAGGCCCGTCCCTGCCGCCCGCGCCGCCTCCCCTCCTCAGCCCCTTTGTGAGACAGCGGCGGCAGCGGTAGCAGCAGCCGCCGCAGCAGCAGCCGCGGGTGCCCCGATTGGGCAAGAAGAATCAAGTTAAAGTTGCGCCAGGCTGGTCTGCCGCGGTGAGCGGGAGAGTTCAGGGGCGCCAGCGCCCGCGCAGTCCCTCCGGGGGTGCCCCCTCGAGACTCCCGGGAGCGATCAGCAGGTGAGGCGCAGGGCTCCACAGCCCGGCGGACAAGGGATGCAGGTCCCCTCGGTCGCCGCCGCAGGGGAGCGCGGAGATGGTCGAACGTTCCAATTCCTTCACACACCCCCGGGGGCCCCAGAGAATAAAAGTTTTGCGGATGCCTGGGCAGAGGCAGGGGTACGCAGAGCCCGGCGACGCGGCACGATCAGCACTGAGCCGCAGGCGGCCGGCTGGGCTCTGCCTGCCGCTCCCCAGGAACCTCCCGGCTCGGCTCGGCTCGGCTCGGCTTCACTCGCGCGCTCCCTCCTCGCGCCCTGGCTCGCGCGCGCTCCGCCCCGCGCGCGCTCACCCCGCCCCGTCCCGCCCCTTGAGTCGGGACTCAGCACCCGGAGGTGTGCCCACCGAGCAGTCAGAGGCTGAGCAAGTTCCGCGGCCGCTGGTGCGCGCTCGCAGCCCCAGGCGGTCCAGGCCAGCCAAGGGGGAGAAAAGAGGGAGGTCAGCTATCTAGCTCTTGCGAATGGTTGTACCTTCCCCCTGTGCCGGCTCCTAAGACAAGCTAATACTGACCCTGCTAGTCTTAGCGTTGGTTTTCCAGGAGCTACTGCTGCTCACTGGGAAGCCGAGAGTTGCACGTGAGCGTTCCCCCCTTCGGCGGCAGCACGGTAGTGCGGTCCCCTCTTCGCCAGGCGTAAGGCAAGCGAGAAGGGACGCACTTCTCCCGGCTTGCAAAGCGATAGGGAGATTACCCGGCCGCTGGCCGCGGTCTCGGCGTTCAGCAACAGAGGCCTTCCCGGCTCTCTCGAGAGTCGGGGAGCTAGCCTGGGTCTAGCGACCTTCTTCCTCCCGAGAACAGCAGAAAGGGGGGACTCGAGAGAATGACCTCTGTTTCCCCAAGGAAGTGCACTCTGACGATAACCTCGGGAGGGACGAGAAGGGCAGCTCTGAGAGCGGCCGCCGCCCCTGGAGCAGGGGACTCAGCGGCCACGAAGGCCTTGCCTGCTCGCGACCTTTCCACGGGGAGGCACGAAGCTTCCGATGGGGGCCTCGGGGTGCTCCTGACTCTTCTACGGGGCGAGGGCTCTGACTCTGCGGTTCAGGTTTGAAGGTCCCTTGGAAGCTCGGAAGTGGTGGTCTCCCTCCACCTCCTCGGTCATCTCAGGAAGAAGGCTCAGTTTGGGGCGGCAGTCTGGATGAGCGGAGAGTAGCGGCCCTGGAGAAGAGTGCGGGCTTGCAGGAGCCGAGGAGGATAACTCTAAATGTAGGCAGGCAGGTGTTGGTGGGTCTTGAAGGTGGGAAGGCACGAGAAAAGAACAATGTCCACGTCCGCTTAAAATACGGAAACAAGTGAGCTTTGAAGGAAAATACTCATTTTCATTACCCCTGTCCAGGAAGAAGAGTGCTGATCTGCTTCTTCCAGTCCGCTGTGCTGAAGAGCAGAGAGGCTGCTTGATCCCAGCCAAGCCAGTGTCTGTCGTCCAACAAACACTTCTGCCTTGATGTGATCCCCATTCCTTTTCTAAAAATAAAAAATAAGAAGTCCTGGAAGGAAATACACTAAAATGTTCCCAGTGGTTAATCATTAGTACAGTAGTAGATTATATGCCGCTTTCATTTTCTGCTTTAGACTTTTGTCTATTTTCCACACTTTTCTAAAGTTTCCACAAAAGCTATATATTTCCACCATAGGCAGAAAAAAATGAAAATGTAAGCATTGAAATGGCATATACATTATAATCTCAATAATATAAACATGCATACAAAAGACAGGAAGGAGATAAGAACTGCTAACAGTATGTTATTTTTCACAACTAGGATATAGTCTCCTGTCCTGCTTTACATTTCAGGTATTTTCATCTGATAAATCGAGAAAATAAACAGTTTAAAATAAATTCAGTCATTCTGTCAAGACGTTCCAAAATGAGATAATGAATTAAAGAGCCTTTAGGAACTAGAAAGAAAAGTAATGCATTAGTGTTATTTTGAAGGTAAGTTTACAATATTTCTTACTGTAAATTATCAAATCACTTTTGGGTGCATTGTCAGTCTTTCTGTACATGGATCCGTTTCACTGTGGCAACGGCAACTTGCAGATAAGCTGATAGAAATTACAGAACTATAAATCAGACTAGGCCCTGGAGTAGCAAGCAGTAAAATTCCAAACCCAAAGGCCCATCCAGTCTGTCCACTACGTTCCTATATTGATGAGAGCAGAACAGACACTCATTAGAGACATGACTTCTTCCCCCATAACTAAGTAAAGAAGAGAGATTACCATACTGATGATCTGCCTGGAGGTTTCATAGCAAGGCTTGACTTGATGAATTAATTAATTAATCTAAATATCCTGAAGATTTGGTGGAAATATGCTTTGACATTTACATCTAAGTGTTCAACTGTGAAAATCAATAAAATATTTTTCCATGCAGACCCTATAGGCATTTTCTTATTAAAAAATTCATGTGGTTTATGTGGCAATTTCCAAAAATGCCTAAATAAACTCTGTTATAGTTTACTGTGAATTTTAATATATTACAAAAGGAAAAAGACCTTCCTCTAGTGACAAACTATCATTTGCATATTCGTGAGGATTATAAAGGTTTTTCATGTATGGCAATGTTATTTTCATTCTCCTAACAATCCTCTGAGGAAGATAGAAGTTATTATCTCTGTTTATGAGGAAAGTGAAGCACAAAGATGTTAAGTGAATATCACTGTTCAGCAAATAAGAGGTTATACATTCAAACTCAGTTCTTTTGATTACCAGTTCAATACTCTAACATCTATTATTGCCCAGTGATACTAGAGATGATTGTTCTGATTTTTATGCTTCTCCACTAATATTTCACTAGATTTCTGTTACAGAAATCTCAAAAAGAATGCATATATTCTTATTCCTCAATTCTGCTTTTAGCCTTTGGGATAAGCACTTCACCATGAGTATTTACCTCACCCATTGAGAATACCTGTGGGGCAGAAAACAGGTGCAAGTAAAGTGTACTTCTTTAATAAACACCTAAGAGATCTGTTGCTAAAGTAAAATAGTGTTAGAATTTCACAGAGGAAAGAGGTACCATAAAATATGCATTATACAAATACTTTGCCATTGCAAGTGACCTGGTAGCAAACAGAGAATTAATGGCAATCCTAGGTTTTCATGGGATATAACAATAGTGATAAAACTGTTTACAAGCAATTACTGTTTTCTACTTTGCAATTAAGCCATGTCAGCCCTGCAAGTATATAAAAAAATATAGCTTTTAAAAATAATGTATTCTCAAAAATATTTCAGAATTGTAGCTCTTAGGTTTAAAAAGTCTTTAGAACGGAGTTTGATAACCAATAAATCTGTTTTCTAGTATGATGTTGTTTTAGGATGTCCTTATCTACTTTATTTTGTACCACCTCATAGAACATGATAAAAAGTGGCTCTCGCCTGTAATCCCAACATACTGGGAGGCCAAGGTGGGTGGATCATTTGAGCCCAGGAGTTTGAGACCAGCCTGAGCAACAGGTGAAACCCTGTCTCTACTAAAAATACAAGAAATTAGTCAGGAATGGCATGTGCCTGTGGTCCCAGCTACCCGGGAAGCTGAACTGGGAAGATCATCTGAACCCGGAAGGCAGACAGTGCAGTGAGCTGTGATTGCACCACTGCACTCCAGTCTGGGTAACAGAATGAGACCCTGTCTCATAAAAACAAAATGTAAAGTGACTTATCTGCTGAGACTCTGAATGATAAATATGATTTTTAAAATCCTTTCAAGTAAATTTTATATGAAACCTATACACATAGAAATTCTCTGCACAGTTTTAAATTTCTTAATTATCGCTTTGATTTATATTCTTAAATTGTTCCTGCCATCTGTATCCAAATATGTAGTAGGCATTAAGTAGGACTCTCTTACTGACATTCTATTAGTAATTATAACCTTTTAAAGGATACATATAAAAGAGCATTCAAGTATTGTTGTGAAATACAACAACCATGCATAAACACAGCACCCAACCAAAAAACTGGAGTGTTACCAATATCTTCATATCAACTTCCCTATCCCACCTCCATGCCTGTCCTCTCTACAGGTAGCCCACTATCCTGAATTTTATGTTTTACTATCCCCTTGCCTTTTTTTTTTTTTTTTTTTGAGACAGGGTCTGTGTCATCCAGGCTGGAGTGCAGTTACACTATCTTGGCTCAGGCAATCCTCCCACCTCAGTCTCCCAAGTAGCTGGGACTATAGGCGAATGCCACCACACCTGGCTAATTTTTGTATTTTTTGTAGAGATGGGGTTTTGCCATGTCACCCAGGCTGTTCTCGAACTCCTGAGCTTAAACAACCCACCCACCTCAGCCACCTGCCTTGCCCTTTTAAAAAATAACTTTATCATATATGTCTGCATCCCTAAGTAGTATATTTTTTAGTTTTGTTTTGGGTTTGAGCCTTATGAAAAGTGGTATCTTACTGTATATAGTCCTCTGGTACTTGTTTTTTTCTCTCACTATTGTGTTTCTAGATCCTCCTATGTTGTTGCATATAGCTATAAACTTTTACATATAGCTGTGAATCAGTCATTTTACAGCTATGTAATACTCCATTGTGTGACTGTTCCATAAGTTATATATTCATCTTCTGTGGATGTTCAAATTTCCAAGTTTTTACTATTAGGATCAATAATTTCTTGAATTACTCTTGTATTATCTCTTGGTGCACATATGTAAAAGTTTCTCTAGGTGTATACCTAGAAGTGAAATTACTTAATGATAGAGAATGAAAATGTTTGGCTTTACAACTTAAGGCCAAATTGTTTTTGAAAATATGTTGTTCCCTTTTACAGTCTAACCAACAGTGTAATCAAAGCTCCTTAATGAAAAGGATCATATAAATTATGTTTTAAAGTAGATTTCAATTTGGTCCTTTAGTAAATAGTTATCCATGGTCATGTCTATTAAACCATATTAAACCTTCAATTCTTCTCATAAAACCTTTCTAGATGCAAAATTTAATACTAAATCTTGTTTTAAATGCATGTCCATGTATTAATAAAAACATTTTAAAATAACTACATAAAAAATGTCAATGACCTTCAAGTGAAAAATGAAAGTTTTAGTAGTATAGCTAAGAAAAAAATTCATCACTTTAAGTATAATAGTATATCAATTTACATTTACGTTAATATCTCTGGGGTTCTATCAAACGAAGAACTCACGTGACAGACACCAATTATGTTGGGGTGCAATATGATTTTATTTCACTGAACTCCAAAAACACAAGAATGTTTCTGAAACCCAAGTTTTTATATTAATTACAGAGATATATCAAAGATAGTTTTTTTCTGAATAAAACTTTTATACCATTGCACTATGTATACACAAACCATATATATTCTAAGAATCCATCATCTGATTCCCCTAAGCTTCTCTCTAATAATCTTCAAACAAGGTTCCTAAATTTTAATGTTAATCTAAAGCATTTCCTAAATTTTTGTATACCAATTGACATACATCAATATTCTAGCCAATTTATAATATGAAGCGTTGTGAATAACTGAACAATTCTTTTGTAGTGAATCCAAGAAATAACGTGAGTGAGAAGATAAAATTTTGTTTATTTCCATAGGAGGTAGGAACTTTTCTTTTTTTCTTTAGCGCAATTCAAAAAAGAGAAAAATTGCCTCAGGAACACAACTAACCCTGTTTGGTAGCCCAACAGAACAGTGAGAATTGGGCCCTTGAGAATTGTTGGTATCAATTCAAGCTTGATGTCCATTTGTATTATATCAAGGTAAATCAATGTTAATATCCCATTCTTATACCCAGTATTTTTCTGTGGGCTTCTCTGAGCACCCTGAGAATAATTTGTATTCCCTCCAGTTTTTCTATGTTCCCCAAATGGTTCCCATTGAAAACATTTGTTTTATGTTGAGGGCACTGTTAGAAACACTAAATTTGGGAACCTGAGTAGTTTTAATATGTAAAAGTATTCACAAAACCTTTCTGTTTTTTACCTCTTAAGATGCTTGCTTGATAGGACTACCAGAAAATCTTTAGTCACACAGGATTTAATTTGAGAGTTGATTTCTATACATGATACTTGAGGTAAAGGTTGTTATGCCCCAAAATAAAATTGTGTGATCTAAGGTTACAAAGAGGTAAAACTAAGACATATGTCCCATTTCCATGGCACTTTCTCTTTTTTTTTTAGAGACGGAGTCTCGCTCTGTCACCCAGGCTGGAGTGCGGTGGCGTGATCTCGGCTCACTACAAGCCCCCCCTGGTTCACACCATTCTCCTGCCTCAGCCTCCCGAGTAGCTAGCTGGGACTACAGGCGCCCGGCTAATTTTTTTTTATTTTTAGTAGAGACAGGGTTTCACCGTGTTAGCCAGGATGGTCTCCATCTTCTGACCTCGTGATCCACCTGCCTCGGCCTCCCAAAGTGCTGGGATTACAGGTGTGAGCCACTGCACCCGGCCTTCATGGCACTTTCAAACGAGTTCCTGTTTCCTAGCTGTACGGTGCCTTAGTAACTTACGACATTCATTCATTGCTACCTGAGCCCAAGTTGCCTATGATGGCTTCTTACATTGTAGCCATAACCCAAATTCACCAGGGCATTGCTTGCAAAGTCACTGTTCAATCCATTTTCCCCAGCCATACCTGTGCTGATGAGGAACTCCTTAAAAGGCTTCTGGCCTCTCTCCGTCTATTCAAAGCACACATGGCTCCCTCCCAAACTGTTATACTTCAATAAATAGTTCCCAAATGATATCATAATAGTAAAGGATTTTAATCACCATAAACTCCTTATGCCTGTCCTACATATGGAGAAGACTCTTTCAATCATGTGTGGCCTTGGAGCTCTCAGATGTTGACCAGATGTCCTAAATCCTGCTCCTGAGACTAAATATACTGTAATTGCTAAGGCTTTAAGTGACAGGCACTAGTCAAGGTCAAATATAACAAACACTTACTGCCCCGAATTATAATTACCAGTAACTTTCTATTTCCCAATCTTTTTCTTGATCATGAACCATTATTCCCATTGTGACCCTCCTATTCCTAGCTATCTGAAAACAACTTCTTAATTACTTTATTTTTCTTCTTCTTATACAACTCTTCTAATACATTTAGCCAGTGTTGTGCAAGTAAATGTTTAACCACCTGCCCTCTAGGAAGAGGAGGTAAAGACTCAGCTCTGTTGCGCCAATTTCCATGGTATAAATCCTCTCACCATGGCTGATTTTGAACTTTACCACTGACCATGAAGCTGGAAATAGTTGCTCAGTAACCCACTATTATACAATATTTCCATCAAATGGACATGATAGATGTAAATAACATCAAGAGCATAAGTAGTATCAAAATGTAGTAAAATAAGAGGTGATGAATATTTATTACCTGTGTTTTTAATCTAGTTTACTTAATTACAAATTTGCGTAATTTAATTTTAATAGTGCCCATGTTTAGCAGCAGACTGGCAACACTCTTCTGCTGGAGGAATATCTGTGTTCTAGATATTGTCAGTTGAATCTCAACATCCGTTTGTACCCCCATCTAAATTCCCTCCCTTCCAATCATGAAAATGAAAGAACAAAAAGTACATTTTCCAGAATCCCTTCCAGCTGGAATTTTTACTGTTTAGGTTTTGCTGATGAGATGACCTGGTGTGAGATTTGGAATGCAGAGAAAAGACAGAAACTATTTTACCTACAGCTCAGTTGGCTGCTGGCCAAGCTCTGGTAAACTGAGTGTTTGAGTGGCCAAATCAGGTTCTCTTTCCTTTTATTTATTTTTTTAATTTTTTATTTTTAATTAATCTTTTGAAATGGCATCTCATTCTGTCACCCAGGCTGGAGTGCAGTGACCCGATTACTGCAGCCTCAACCTCCCCAGACACAGATGCTACCCAGGCTCATCTCAAACTCTGGGCTCAAGCGATTCACCTGCCTTGGTCTCCTAAAGTGCTGGGATTACAGACATGAGCCACAACACCCAGCGAGGTTCCCCTTTCTAGTCTCCAGTTTTGTAGAAATTGAACTATTGCCTAATGACAGCCCCTGATTTCAACTGCTTAGAGCCTTATAATGCTATTGTGAGTGCCTAATTCCCTGTGTTAAATGACTCTTCTTCAAGAACCTAATGTGTTTCTGTTTTTGTTTTCTGCACCAAACCCTCATGTAACATGTGTTCTTGGCATCTGCTTGTTTGTTTCTTTCTTGCAACATCCCAAGGATCATCACTAGCACAGGTCTAGTTAATCTGTTTGCCTATGTAGTTTCTCATTCTAAATGTTCTCAGATGGTACTTTCATTTCACTCACATCCTGAGATTATGCTGTGACATTAATCAATTACTACCCTGTAATTTTTTTTTTTTTTTTTTAGTAGATGTACTAGAGTCAAGAAAAAGAATGCTCAGTTAAGTGAGGGGAGAAGGAAAGTATTTATTGTTATTACTATTTTTTTTAACATCAGAGACCTGATAGTGAGGAATGACTAGTCAGTTTTGTTTGGTTGGTTTTTTACCTTATACAACCTCTTTGGTCTACTGGAATGCAGCCATATTTTAGGGAAAGACAAACAAAATTGCCTTTTTCTTTTAAGAATAACTAGAGAAAGGAATTGGGAACTTTCCTTTATGAGCCTAATACATACAATGTTTAACACCTTTTTTCTACAAGAAAGTATTTCTTACAACTAATCTACATCTCTCTTTCCACTTTTGTTTTCAGTGTATCTGCGGGGGCAGGAAGAGAGGGAGGGAAGAGATTCTAGGTCACAGAAAAGCATATTATTCTAAGATGGAATCTAGTTTTCACTTGTTTTCTATCAACATCGCTTTTATCCTTATGGATTTTATCCTTTATTCAGGTCTCCCTTCCAGTCATATGTTTTGTTTTCCTTGCCAATATTTTTAGCCACAGAGCAGTTTTTGCTACGAAGGAAGTCTTCTATTTCAAATAAAATAAAATAAACGCAATTATCCTGTAGACAAAAGTCTTTATATTTTTTTTCAGCTATTCCTTTGGTCTTCTCATCTCATTTCTTCTGCTCTCTTTATGCCTGATAATGCATTTGTTCATGCTGAGTTATTATCATCTGTACAGTCTGATGATAGACACTGTGACGGCTCATCATGCTTTAATGTCTCTCACAATGTCTATTTAGAGAAGAACAAAATCTCTGAAGCAATGCAATATGTAAAGAAGCCTATGGATGGGCAATAGAACATTCTTCTTTGTTTACCTTGCAGGTTAATTTACTGATTTGTTTTATTTGAATTAATGGAATCAAACCTAAGCAAATAATTTAGAACCAAAGATAATTTACTAAACTATCTATAATAACCAAAAAACTGAATGGCAAAATTTGAATTAGAGCGCCTTAAGGAGAAAAATATTTGGGGGTAGGGAGAATGTGACATTATAGAAATAAGAGAAAATCAGAAATTTCTGAGAAAAATTAGCTCAACTATGAGAACAAAAAGCAATTTTAATTTTAAAGTAAAAATATTACAAGGACATACAAAAAGAAGGAAAAAGAAAATATGTCTTAGTAAATTTTGAATTTTCTCCAAATTTCACTGAAAGCCCTTTTCTGTCTTTATTGTCACCCTAGAACTTCCCATCTGTGCCCAAGAAAGACATCAGTTACAATCTTTATTAACTCCTTAATACATTTTTTTAGTCAGACCTCTCCTATTCTGCGTCCAAATAGTTAACATTTCTGCTAAAGTAATTTCAAGGTCAACACATTCGAAATCAACCTTGTTGATGGCCCCCTCCAGTATTCTCTCACTCTCTGAAAATGGTACCACCCATGTCCATTTGCACTAGCCAGAAACCTAAGTTACTCTTCATTTCTCCATCTTCCTCATTTCCCATAACCAAATCATCAAACCCTGTTGATTTTACCACCAATATAGCCAATATGTGAGCACTAATATGTGCACTGCTTTCTACCTTTGTTGTGATAGCTCTCATCCTGTTGACCATCACTTCCCACCTAGGACACTGCTATAGCCTTCCCATTTATTTCTCTGTAGTCAGTTTTGCCCTCTTATAATCCACTGTACCTATAGCAGCCAGAGAAGATATCTGGTGAAGGAGGGTGTGGATAAGAGATTATAAAAATAAGAAAAAATAAAAAAGGTATGACCTTTTTAAAATCACAGATCTAATCCTGCAACAATCTTACTTAAAAACTTTAGAAGACTTCTTATTGCTCTTAGAATAAAGACAAAAATCTTTACTGTGAACTTCTCCTCAGCCTTTTCCATGCCACTTTCTACCTCAGTCCATCCTCTTCAGCCACATTTGCTTTTTTACAGTTCCTATAAAGCACCAAACTTTCTCCTGACTCAGGGCCTTTATTCATGCAGTTACATATAGCTGGAACTTTGAATACTGACCTTCCCAAGCCTGCTGTCCCACTCACGTAGTTAACTCTTCCTAGTTAACTATGATCCCTCAGATCTTAGCTCATGAAATACTCTCTCAAGAACCCTTCCTGACTCTTCAATCAAAGTGAAGTCCTTCTCACCCCTCTCATGGCAACCTGTACTTGTACTTCCGAGTGGTCATCAGAATTATAGATACATATTTGTTAGGATTTTTTAAATGTCCTTTTTCCCATTCTCACTAGTTTATATGCTCCATGAGGGCAGGAACTGCGTCTGTTTTACTCTCCATTTTAATCCAAGCACCAATGCAATTCCTGGAATATAGGAGACATATTATAAATATATGTTCATAAATGAATGAAGATAGTTATTCTGAAATCATTATTTCAGCTTCATTCAAAGTCTCTCCAACATTGCTAGAAAGTAGCAAAACTAATTAGTGTGATTTTGAATCATGAATAGCAACAAAAAGAAAGTCAAAGACTAAGTCACCCATGAACAGTTGAAGATTAATGTTACTAACAGAAAACATTAAAGGCCATATAGATTTTCTCATTTGTAAATTTTTTTTACATTTACATTCTTGCTCGCTTTATCTTAAGACTAAGCTTAGAGACAGGGAAATTC
This sequence comes from Colobus angolensis palliatus, assembly GCF_000951035.1. Lineage (NCBI taxonomy): Eukaryota > Metazoa > Chordata > Mammalia > Primates > Cercopithecidae > Colobus > Colobus angolensis. The sequence goes on along the minus strand of NW_012118265.1, from coordinate 14,503,632 downwards.
TTAGAAAAACAAACATCTTTACAAAATAGATGTCTTTGTCCATTTTTCTACTAGGGTGTTTGTCTTTTTTTTCCTGAAATGTTAAAACTGTTTATGTACTAAAGCTTTCATTCAAGTAGTATATATTTTCCCCATCTCGTCATTTAGCTTTCTATTGTTTATGATGTTTGAAATATAAGGAGCTTTATTTGATTTTTTGTTATTGTTTATATTTATTTTTACAAAGTCAATTTTACTCTTTCATAACTTGTGCTTTTTTCATCATGCTTAGAACAGGCAAGTAGGCTTTTCACACTTCTGTGTGCGTGAGAGTCTGCTGTGCTCAAGGGTACAGTCCTCCAGCTATTTTTCTCACCACTGCAGGATACAACTCATTCATTTGCTAATTCATCTCTTTGTAAATTTATCACTTACTCAGCAACTACTATATGTCAGGACTGTACTAGGAACCAGGCAAAATAGACACAGACCCTGTCTTCACAGAGCTTGCAGTAAGAAAGACCTTTAACATATAAACATTCATAAATATTCAGTTGCACACTGACCGATGTTGTTAACAAAAATATAAGCATGCAGAGTGTAATTCCTGTGGTGAGTTTCAACTTGCCAATTCTAAAGTCAGGTAGAAGGTGTTGGCAGCCCTCCTGTAATGGAAGAAATGGCCATTCTTGGGTTAGTGTTCCCTGTACAAGAGTTCACTGCCTCCACCCTATTGGTCTCTTATATTCCACCCTAGAATTATGAATATGCATCCATCTTCACCCCTGAAAACACACTACACACCTATTGGAATGGCCGAAATCCAAACAAACCAACACCAAATGCTGGAGATGATGTGAAGCAACAGGAATTCTCATTCTTTGCTGGTGGGAAGGCAAAATAGAATAGCCATGTTGGAAAACAGTCCAGCAGTTTCTTACAAAATGAAACATACCACATCATCCAGCAAGTACACTCATTGGTATTTACGCAAATTCGTTGAAAACTTATGTTCACATAAAAACCTGCACATGAGTGTTTGTAGAAGTTTTGGTCTTAATTGCCAAAACATGGAAGCAACGAAGATGTCCTTCAGTAGGTATATAGATAAACTGGTACATCTAAAGAATGGAACATTACTCAGCACTAAAAAGAAATGTGCTATCAAGCCATGTAAAGACGTGGAGGAAACGTAAATGCATATTACTAAGTGAAAGAAGTCAATCTGAACCTGAACAGACTATATGCCCTGTGATTCCAACTATATGACATTCTGGAAAAACTACAGAATCAGTAAAAGGATCAGTGGTCACTAGGGGTCAGTGAGGAGGGAAGAATGAAGAAGTGGAACACAGGCTATTTTTAGAGCAGTAAAACTATTCTGTATGATACATGTCATTATACAAAGAATGTATAACACCAAAAGTAAACTCTAATGTAAGCCATGGACTTTAGATGATAACGATGTCTCAATGTAGGTTCATTGATTATAACAAATGTACCACTCTGGTATGGGATTTTGATAGTAGGTGGAGGCTGTACATATACAGAGGCAGGGAATAAATGGGAAATCTCTGTACCTTCTGCTCAATTATGCTATGAGCCTAAAACTATTCTTTAAAAAGTTTATTTGCATACGTACACACAGTGTGTGTGACTGGGCAAGTTATCTAACTTCTCTTTGTGTACTTCAGTTTTCTCATCTGTAAAATGGATATTATTGTACCTATTTCATAGGCTATTGTAAGAATTATGGAGCTAATATACATGAAGTACTTAGAACAATGCCTGTCACATGGTAAGCAACTAAGAGAAGTAAACTATTATTAGTTGGAAGAGGTAAATAGATAAAACAAGTTTATAGGCAACTCATACATACAGGGCAGAGTATGTTAGGACCTGATATATGGCCCAAGATATCCTGGGAATTTTTCAGAAAAAAAGAAATCATATCGGGTTAGAAAGATCAGGAAGGTTTCATGAAGAAGGGGATGGGAGGATTTGGGGATGGGAGGATTTGGGAATGGGAGGATTTTGACATCAGAAAAAGACGTTTGGGGTAGAAGGGATGGACTTCCAGAAAGAAGAAATGACACATACTCTGTTTGCTTTTAGTGCTTCAAAAAGAGGAAAGCTTAGAGGACTAACAGGATATAGAGCATGGCTGGTCAGTTGGCATTGTTCTGTTTTGTTTTGTTTTTGAGACACAGTCTTGCTCTGTCACCCAGGCTGGAGTACAATGATGTGATCTCCGCTCACTGCAACCTCCACCTTCCAGGTTCAAGTGATTCTCCTGCCTCACTCAGCCTCCTTAGTAGCTGGGTTTATAGGCGCTCGCTACTACACCAGGCTAATTTTTGTATTTTTAGTGGAGACAGGGTTTCACCATGTTGACCAGGCTGGTCTCGAACACCTGACCTCAAGTGATCCACCTGCCTTGGCCTCCCAAAGTGCCGGGATTGCAAGCATGAGCCACCATGCCCGGCCTGATCATTTGGCACTGTATCTTGAAGAACTTTGAATAATATGTTTATATTATTTCATTGGCTATATAGGAAGACTGGCAGTTTTTAAAAGAGGAACAACACAATGAGTTTTGCTAAGAGAATATTATTAAATAAACTCAAATCACAACACTGTAGGAAAAGATGCCTCACAATGTATACCTTCTATTGGTATGCCCATGTTTACAGCAGTACTATTCACAATGGCCGAGAGGTGGAAGCAATCCAAATGCCCATCAATGGATGAATGGATAAACAAAATGTGGTATACATGTACAAAGGATGCATGTATTTCTCAGCCTTACAGAGGAAGGAAATCCTGTCATATGATACAACATGGATGAACCTTGAGAACATTATGCTAAGTGAAATAAGCTGTCACACATACAAGCAAAGCAAATACTGCTTGGTTCTGCTTATATGAGGTATCTAAAGTAACAAAATTCATAGAAACAGAAAGTAGAAAGGTGGTTACCACTCACTAGAAAGAGGAGGAAATGAGAAGTTGTTGTTTAATGGGTACGGCATTTTGGTTCTCCAAGATGAAAAAGTTCTGGATATTTGTTTCACAACAATGTGAATATAGGCAACATTACTAAACTGTACACAAAACTGGTTAAGATAATCATGTGTGTTTCTTACTACAATTTCAAAGAAACTTACATATAGATGTTGGTAACTTAAGTATTTCCCACCAATAAACTAATTTGGGGTCCTTTTTGAAAGAAGGATCAGCCTTATCAACATTCATTCATGTACTAATAGTGTCAGATCCGTTTTTTATACAGTCTTCCTTTGAAACCAGCTGATCACATCTGGATTCAGTGCCTTCACAGTTACAATTCTAAGGAAATCAAGATAAAACCAATTATAAATTGTTATCTATAAAGACATTAAGAAACAGTAGGTCTCAAAGGTTACGGCATACAAACATGATGAAACTGTATTTAGGACAGATGTTAGTAAGTATAAAATATCACTCTATCGTTATTGTAAACTCTACTCAGTGAAAATGTCTTTGGATAAGAATCTATGCTTGCTGCATGGAACCTAGTCAGAAGTTGAAGAGAAGACCTGATTGCTGTGATTATATGTCTGAATTTAATTTTAAAATATATGTAACCTTACAACAGAATTATATCCTGTGGTTTGGGAGTTTAAAAGAGGAGTACATTCTCATTTGGAATTCATCCCAAGGATTAACAATTACTGAACAATAAAACAGACGATTCTCATGGAAGTAAAGGGAAAGGGGGAAAGAAAAGCATGTATATGAGAATTGGATGGAAGGAGGGAGATATTTTTAGTCTTTGTATTTCTAGAAATACAAATGTAACACTTTGAGTTAAAAAGAAATCAATCCATTTGGTTCCTTTTTAATGTATTTTTTTTAACATTTGCTTTGATAGCCTTGGCAGCAAACAAACCAAATTGGAAAAATAATTCTCTTCTTCTTCTTCTTCCTTTTGAGGAAAAGCCTCCATACCTTGGGTTCTAGATCCCTGGGTCCCCTTGCCCCAGGAGGACACTAATAGCTTATTCAGTGGTGTTGAGGCTGTCCAGCAGATCATCCCACTTTAATTTGGAAGGTCAGTGCCTATGCAAGAGGAAAAGCATGCAATTGAGAATAGGACAGAGGGTTTCCAGAGAGGCAGAACACCCAGGACAAGGGAAGGGTAACGCAAATTCCTGAGAACTGAACACCAAGTTCATGACTTTTGGATCCCAGGCCAAAAGTCTTCTGGGGCCCAAGCTTGGGACAGAAGGAGTGGATGCCACCATCAGAGGATGCCTGTTGCCTCAAGGCACGTCCAAGTATGAGTAGGCCTGGGCACAAAGCCAGGTAAGCAGGACCTGCTTCAGATGGGCAAGGTTACTGGATGGCCTCAAGCAGAGGATTCCCCAAGGCCCTGGTCAACAAGACTTCTTTAAAATTGTTGTAATCCCCAGGGACTTATTTTAGGACACCTTACCCCAAGTCATATAAAACGTATTGAAATGTACCATGTCCCACCTTAAATAAAATTTCTTTAGCTAAAAAAGTTGTTTTTGAGTCCTTATAATTTTCCTTTTATTTTTTCTTTGCTTAGTTCATTTATGTTTGGCTCTAATTTCTGAGGAAAATATTATGCATGTTACAAAATTATTTTTGAACTTCCAGTTGTTTTTTGATATGATGGAGGTTTTTAATACTAAATTTAGTGACTGCCATATAGGACATACAAACTGCACATTGTTGCACACAAAGCAATAGTTAATAATTGTATTCATCTTTCTGGTGATCAGAAAGTGATAATTTGAGCAACTTATATTCTAACATCCTTTTTTAAAAAATATAGACTTTTCTACTGTGTCACATTGCATTTTAGGAATTGCTAGGCATTGACCAATAGCCATCACAGTTTTTTCCATTTAAAACAATGGCAAATAGAAACCCGCAAATGTTTGTTGCATGTGACATCTGATTTTGAGGACTGAAGTAACTCATGTTTCCAGGGTGATGCCTGTATATAATCAAGTGCTATACTCTAAGTCAGATCCCACAGTAGAAAGAGACATCCCTGTGTGCTGCAGTAGGCAGGAAGTGCTTTATTGAAACAGCCAGAGAGGAGAATGTTGCAGTGAAGAGGAAGAACAGAAAGCCAATGAGAGGAACACAGGGAGGCATGAGTGAGGTACAGTGGGGATATATTCTGAAATATCCTGTGTTTTAGCCACAATGTAATTTTTATTGAGCTCTCGTTCACCAGCGAGCATTTAAACTTGTCCTTTGCTGAAATGTTCTCAGGACTCTGGAGACTGGGCTCTGTCCATATACCACAGGAGCTCTTTACTGAACAACCTTATTCCTCTAAATTTTTAGAAAAAAAATAAAGATACAGATACAGCAATTTATCAGCTACCAAGTAATTTTTTAGCAAATCCTTAGTAAGACATTTACAAAACGTCTTTCCTAATAATACATTTATGAAATAAACATTAAAGCAGAAGCTATTTTTCTGTTTCCCTTGGTCTCAACCCCTTTTACCATCTCAGCATCTGTGAGGGACATCACACATACACACACTTACACATACACACACACAGTTTCTGGCTGCCTGGACAGTGCTTTTCATGTAGGCAGCAGGCCTCCATGGCATTGAGCTGAGGTAGAAGGGCTGGGGCTGGAATTGTGGAAGATGCATAGATACAGCTCCCTAAGTGATTCCCATACCCACTCTGTGGCCATGAGACTGCACCTCTCCAATTTCAACTACAGCATAATTGGCTAAGGGCCCCACACTGCAATCCATCTCTGAGTTCATGCCAAGGCCAGGATTCTCACGGGCTGCTCCCAGCCAATGACTGAGTGCTACAGGGACACTCAGTACCAAAACAAGCCCAGTCCCAGGAGACATGGAACTTCTCTGATTAATGACTTTGGCTCAAGGACTCCCTGAGAACCTTGCTGAACCTTCCTTAGGCTGCTCAATGATCTAAGATATTCCCACCTAACCTTCCTTCTGGGTCTCCTTCTTTCAGGGTCACACTTACATCACAGTTTGATGGCTCTCCCAGCCTGTCTGCCTTCCTCCCCATTTTCTCTTGCAGAGGTATTTCCCCTAATAAAATCCTTTAACGTTGAATCCCATTTTGGTGGCTGATTCTCAGAGGACCCAGAATAACACACTTTCTAAGTTGAGAACCACTGGTTTAGATTCTCTTTCCTCAGAATTTCTAGCACTGCCTCAAAAATAGAAAGCTTATAATACTCAGTTGTGCATGCTCTTCAGAATATTCCTCTAGCCAGGTGGCTGCTTTTCTACGAAGTTATCTGCTACTCTTTACAATTTGCCCTCAAAATATGCACTTCCCAACTTAGCTCCTCTGCTTTAATTCAGCTAACTAGCAATTATTCTCTAAATGGTGCCATACCTACAAACCTTTAAAAAAAAAAATGTGGTTTCTTCTGTATTTCCCTTTTTGAATTAAGACAATGAAAACCATGTTTATTTTTCTACTACATTTTTGCCTGTTTGAGATTTTTTTTAAACAAGGCCAAAAATATTTCTCTGTTTTAAAACACTATTACCTGACATGATGACTCTTAACCTTTAGTGGGATCAGAGATTCTTCAGGGAAGGACCCAGCACTCACCTCAGAAGAAGGCATAGGCATGCAAAATTTTACATACAATTTTACACACAACCTCTAGGCTAAGGACCTTTCTAGTCTGTTTGGGAATGTCCTGGTTGCTGTTCTTAATTTAATATATTTTGCTTCCTAGTCTGAGCTGCTATTGAAAAGGAGAAGTCAAATTTGTCGTCCATGCTGATTCTTTGGAATTCATATATAAGTCAGCATAACACACAGATGTAAGATGGTATATCACTGTGATGGTCATTGTTTCGTATAGTCTTCCTGTCTGAAGCAGAGAGTTCATGGAGGAGAGTGCAGAAGATAATGAGGGAATATGGAATGCAAGCTTTGGAATCAGATTTCCTAGGTTTAAACTCCACACTGCCATTTCTTTCTCTTTTTTTCTTTCTTTCTTTCCATTTTTTTTTTTTTTTTAATGGAATCTTACTCTGTCGCCCAGGCTAGAATGCAGTGGTATGATCTCGGCTCACTGCTGCCTCTGCCTCCCCGGTTCCAGCAATTCTCCTGCCTCAGTCTCCTGGGTAGCTGGGATTACAAGGTCATGCCAACATGCCCAGCTAATTTTTGTATCTTTAGTAAAGACGGGGTTTTGCTATGTTGGGCAGGCTGGTCTGGAACTCCTGACCTCAGGTGATCGACCCGCCTCAGCCTCCCAAAGTGCTGGGATTACAGGTGTGAGCCACTGCGCCTGGCCGCACATTGCCATCCCTTAAACACATCAAGCACTCTCTCATCTCAGGGACTTTGCACTTACTGTTCCTGCTTCCTAAATACCCTTTCCCTCAAATATCCACATGACTCCTTCCCTCACTACTTCAGGTCATTTCTCATGTTTGGCCTTGTCAGAGAGCCCTTCCCTCTAGGTGCCTACCCTCCAGCTCTCTATTACCCCTGACTCTGCTCTATATTTCTTCACAGAATTTATTACCATCTGATACATCGCTTGTTTGTTTGTTTACTGTATGTGTCTTCCTGGAAGGATATAAGCTCCATGTAAGCAAAGATTTTCCGCATGCACACACACACACAGACTATCAACCCCATGCTAGAACGTTGCCTTACACATGGTAGGTGCTCAATAAATATTTGTTAAATAAATTGTAGAACCTTCAAATCATATATGTTTTGCAATATTTGTACAGACTGAAGACTAATATTATATGCCAAATAACTTTTAACTAATAGAATGCTATTTATATTTTAATAAGGTAATTGAATGACTTTTCAAAGCAGATACTTTTCTCTTCAAACATACAATTTGGAAGTACATATTGATTTAGTTATCTCGGGATTCCAATAAAACTTCCTTCAGTACATGTATCTTCATAAATACTTCATAAATACTTACAGCTAATGCTTAAATTGTGCTTGCTGCTCTCAATGCTCTACATTTGTTAATTTATGTAATCCTCTTATAACCCTATGACTCTAATACTCCAGGCACTGCTATTATCCCCATTTTACAGATAAAGAAGCCAAGGTTCCTAAACAAGGAAAGTTTATAACTTACTCAAGGTCATCCAGTTAACAAATGCCAGGATTCAGCCCAGAATCCAGGCAGTCTGGCCTAGATTCCAGCTCTTAACAACCACCCAATACAGCCTTTTTAGTACATGAAAATGGAAAGCTGGAGTTTATGGTCAGAGAAATTTCAATGTCTTCCATTACTTGCACTTTCTACTTATAGCGCGAACATAGCACCACTGTGGTTATTTCAAGTGCCTAAATTGTCTCTTTTTTTTAATTCAAGAAAAAAGTAAAAGGTGAATTGCTTAAACCATAGACAATCTCAAAGCATTAGTAAGGAATTATCATTGACTGCCTCCTTTCTCCCCCTCCTAAGCAGCTTATTTATGTACACATTGCACCACACTGAATTTTCAAAATCACCCCTTGCAATTCAATTCGGAAATACATTTCCATAACAAAAGCTATTAGCTTGTAGAATGGTTTTCTGAGAGCAAGTAGCAAAATCTTTATAGCTTTAGGCATGGCTAGCCTCAGCTGACTAGCAATATTTCTGAGGGAAGAACCCAGGATAAGCAGATGCTGGGACCACAGCTTCTCCCATTCCTAGTTTATGTCACTCTGGTCAAAGTGATAAGGACCTCTAAGGGCATCAGATTATTTTCTGAAGTAGACATCACTTTTTAATTTAATTTCATTTATTTATTTTATCTATTTATTTTATTGATTTATTTTGAGACAGTCTTGTTCTGTTGTCCAGGCTGGCGTGCAATGGCATGATCTCGGCTCACTGCAACCTTCACCTCCTGGGTTCAAGCGATTCTCCTGCCTCAGCCTCCCAAGTAGCTGGCATTACAGGCACCCACCACCACACCCAGCTAATTTTGTATTTTTAGTGGAAATGGGGTTTCACCATGTTGGTCAGGCTGGTCTCGAACTCCTGACCTCAGGTGATACAACCTGCCTTGGCCTCCCAAAGTGCTGGGATTACAGGCGTGAGCCACCGCACCTGGCCACTTAAAAAACAGGAAAAAAAAAAAAATTCCAGATGTCCAATAAATTTAGGAAGTGAATTTACTCAGATTATAATGTACAGTACATTGGAATTTTTTGGCCAAATCCATCTGGAAAAACAACTTGGCAGTATTTCCAGGTTTCTAAAGCAGGTGTGAAATAAATTTAAGGTTTATAGGGTGATGAGTACCTAAGCCAGGCTCTCAGATGACCATGGTTCACCACTGAGCACCATGTGCCAGTGCTATGCTATACAAACATAGGCTGTGGGTTTCAAGTGCCTCTGCAAATAGCTAGTTGTGTATCCTGCCAATTTTGCTTCATTTTCTGGTGCAAATGGCAGCTGTGCCAGGAAGTGTCTGTGGATTTGACTAAATTGCATTGCATTTTTTTATACTAGTAATTTTGGATTTCATAAAAGTAGAGGTGTTGAAAAGAGTTCACAGATTTTAAAATTTCCCATTAACATTTTTAAAGAGTAAAGAGTTTGACATTTCTCCTGAAGCAGCTGCTTTCAATCACTATTGATTGCCTTGACGTCTAGTTCTAGAAATAAACAGAAGTCCTATCTTACAAAGATTCACACCACAACTTAGCAGAGGCTTCCGGATAGCTACGTCTATCCTTAGTTCCCAAATAGCTAAACAGATCTTGTGATTTATTGGTAATTCGCGGGCCTAACACCAATGGTTACTTCCATCTCACATTCTCTAGAGAGTGAGTAGAGTACAAATACATTCCAAACAGATTTTTTAAAGTCTATTACAATTATAATTCTTAGCCCATGGAGTAGAGTTTATAATTTGATCCCGGCACTTCATTTCTCCTTTCCATTTAGGGACCCACGAGCTTCTAGGAAATCTGATTCTATCCTTTGCTCCTGGGATGGTGCAGGTGACTTAGGCTAAGCCAATCCGAGCACTTCGACTCCCTGGCTAGCCAAATGGCACAATCAGAGTTTGAGGGTTGGGATATGGAAATGTGAGGTCTGAAACTACTGCAAATGTTTTTGCCATCATGAAGAAAACCAACCTGAAGAAGAAGCCAACACATGGGGAAGACAGAGTTGAGAAAATCCCAGAGGAAAAAAGCCAAATTACTGATAATGTCAAAACCTTCTAGATCAAACCACCTGGAGCCTGCCCTGCCTCTGGAGTTCTCATTTACATAAGCCAATAAATTCCTTTTATATTAGGTCTGAGTTGTACCGCTGTTACTTGTAATTTAAAACTTTCTAATGATAGTCTTTTGAAAGGTATAAATTGGTACACAGAAGCAGTCTTAATATTTGAACACTATTTGCCCTATTTTATGAGGTTAGATGCTTTTGGCTGCAAAAACAGAGTATCTACCTAAAATGGCTTAAACAGTGGCTTTGCTGAGACTATAAAATCATGTAACAAGAAGTTCAGAGGTAGGCCTGATGCAGAGTTGGTTAATTTAGCAGTTCAACAAGATCATTAAAGAGCTATATTCCTCCTCTTTCCATTCTGCATCCTCAGCAGGTTGGGGTTGGTCTCTTGTAGTCCCAAGATGGCTGACAAGGAGGAAAATTTTTCCCAGAAGTGCCTTGCAGACTTTGCCTCACACCTCACTGACCAGAACTGGGTCAACTGCCTAAACAAAGGAAAAAACTAATGGGATTTGGCAAATTATAATTTATATTTTGGGACTCAGGAGAGATCCCACCTTCACTGTGTACATTGCCACCTAATAATCTGAAGAAAATTGGGGTTCTTAACAAGGTTGTATTGGCAACTAACAGTGTTTGTCATGTCCACCAGGGTTATCATCAAATGTCTATTACAAACCTGTTTACATTATACCTTGAGAGACATTTTTCAGTGAAAATGTTCAAAGTTCAGTCACATAGTAAAAAGAAGAAAGTGACATCAAAATTCAGATTTTTATGTTCAGGTTACTGTATGTCAAACATACCTTAATAGAACTATTAAAACATTCAAGTAATTATTTATAGTGGTGTCATAACCACCAAGTCCTGATCAATGTTTTCATATTAAAACACAAAGTCCTCTACCTGCATGGTTTCGACATCAAAAATGTTGAACAAAAGGGACTGCTCAATTAACCTGTTTTCCAGGCAAGGTATACCAGTCCAGAGTTTAATATTGCCTCAATACCTTCTATAGAGGAAGAAAAGTTGAGGGTCAGAGAGTAACTAAAATATTTGTTTCATATATTTGTGATTCAAGATATATTAATGTGAAATGTGGAATACTTTTAAGACCAGAAGAAAAGTTTAACCAACAATAACTTGAGAAATGACAAATAGAAGAAATAGTCAAAATTAGACAGGGAAGAAAAAGGAAATTAACCTAAAGAAAAATGGAATTGGAGAAAGAAGAGCAATAAAAATAATTATTTTTCAAAAGTTGTATGTGCCTAGCCACCACAAAAATCACCCACATATAAGTGATATCTATGCTTTCAGAGATACTGCTATTTATATGATACTTATTTCTTTTGAGTTTTTTAATATCGTGAGTTTGTCACTATAGAAATTACATTTGCCACACCTTATTATTTATTCTGCATTATATCACTCTATCAGTAATCAAAGACATACGCTGGGTTTCTGTGAATGTTCTGATGTATGATTTTTCTTCAGATTTATTATTATTTGAGTTACTATGGTAGTTTTCCTGCTATCCCAGAATGGATTCTAGTAATGGAAAATTTGACTTTGGCTTAATATTTAATACTTTCACTTTTCTAATAACGTGCACTTAGGCTTTACTTATTTCAGCACACATCTCCTGCCTTTCCATTGTTTTGCTGTTTATAATGTCAATTACAAACTCTGTAGGGGAACGAACGAGTCTAGTATAGAGACATTATTGTGGTAGATAGTAATAACAATTGTATGTTGGCTTCTCTTTGCTTGATATAACTCTGCTTATATTTGTTAATCAAAATTTCAATAACAATATATTGCAACTTGTTGCTCCTTGGGTGCATTGTTTTCTAGTGCCACATCCTCTGCATTTAACTCTCTTGAAAGTGGTTAAATTGACACATATTTTTTTGTGTCCACATGTGCTGGATGGATTCCAGAATGGCTATAGTAAACTCAGGTGAACTTTTTGAAAGGCATTTATTTACTTACTTTTTATCATTTCAACTTTTATTTTAGATTCAGAGGGTACACGTGCAGATTTGTTACACAAGTAAATTGCACAATACTGAGGTTTAGGGTACGAATGGTCCCATCACCCAGGCAATGAGCATAGTATCCTAGTACCCAGTAGGTGGTTTTCCAGGCCACCCCCTGCCCAGTAGTCCCCAGTTGCCATCTTTATGTCCACGAGCATGCAGTGTTTAGCTTCCACTTATAAGTGAGAACATGGGGCATTTGGTTTTCGGTTCTTGCATTAATTCGCTTAGGATAAGGGCCTCCAGTTGCATCCACGTTGCTGCAAAGGACATGATTTTGTTCTTTTTTATGGCTTGAAAATACTTCATGGTATATATGTACCACATTTTCTTTATCCAATCCACCATGAATGGGCATCTAGGTTGATTCTGTGTGTTTGCTATTGTGAATAATGCTAGGATGAATATGATAGTGTATGTGCCTTTTTGGTAGAGAGGTTTATTTTCTTTTGAATACGTACTGCATTAGTCTGTTCTTGAATTGCTATAAAGAAATACCTGAAACTGGATAATTTATAAAGAAAAGAAGTTGAACTGGCTCACAGTTCCACTGGCTATACAGGAAGCATGATGCTAGCATCTGCTTGGCTTCTGGGGAGGCCTCAAGAGACCTTTAATCATGGTGGAAGGGGAAGGGGAAGCAGATGCATCTTACATGACCAAAGCAGGAGGAAGGTGGCCGGTGCCACACACTTTTAAACGACCAGATCTCATGAGAATTCACTCGCTATGCAGTACCAAGGGGGGATGGTGCTAAACCATTCATGAGAACTCCGCCCCCAAGATCCAGTCACCTCCCATCCAGCCCCTCCTCCAACATTGGAGATTACAATTTGACATGAGATTTCGGCAGGGACACAGATCCAAACCATATCACATACCCAGTAGTAGGATTGCTGAGTTGAATGGTAGTTCTTTTTTAGGTTCTCAAAGGCATTTTAAATTGACACTTTAAAAAATTTCTCAGATAGTGGCCGTAATAGGCAGCATCAAAATAGATCTCAATAATCCTCTGCTCCTGGTACTCATGCCCATATGAAGTCATTTCTCTCGGAGCGTGGGCTGGACCCAGTGACTCACTTCTAATCAATAGAATATGGCATGACTCCGATACTCCAGACACCAACTAGATGTCCTACAACTCAATTCAATTCTAACACTACACAGAGTTAGTGCCATATCCCTCAAGTTAAAGGCTCAGTCCCACAAGACTTCCCTCACTTCAGAGGCCAATCGCTGGTTCTGGGTCACTCGTACTTTTGACAGACAGACTGTAAATCAAGAGTTCCCACAGCCCACTCCTCAGGTTCCATAATTTGCTAAAATAAGCCCACAGAACTCAGGAAGGTGCTTATCAGTACTTATCATCAGTTTTTTATAAAGAATACAATTCAAGAACGGCCAAACATAAGAAAGGTATAGGGCAAGATTTGTGAGGGAGATGACATCCCTCTTAGGGCATGCTTCTCTCCCAGCATATCAAAGCATTTACCAACCTGAGAGCTCTGGAACCCTGTTGTTTAGGGGTTTTTATGGAGCTTTCACTACAAAGTTAAATCATTGGCCATTGGTGATCAGCTCAATCTTCAGCCCCTCTCTCACCCTGGAGGGTGGAGGTGAGACTAGGAGTTTCAATTTTCTAATTCTGGATTAGTCTTTCTGGTGGCCAGCCCCACATCCAGAAGCTATCTAGGAGTCTCTCAGCCAAGAGTTGCCAGCATAGCAAAGACACTCTTACCATCCAGGAGGGTCTAAGGATTTTGGAAGCTTTGTGCCAGGAACCAGGGAAAAAGACCAATATCTCCAGAGGTTCATTTTTCACTGCCTCTTTTTCAAAATAGGTTTGAAGCAGCTTATACTGAAGAACATAAATACAATGAAATTAACATAGAAATAGAAAATAAAGGCCATAAGAAGGAGCCCACATTTGTGATGGCAGTGGGCAGAATAATGATTCCCCAAAGATGTCCACATCCTAATTCCTAGGACCTGTGAATGCATTATTTTACGTGGCAGTAGGGGATTAAGTATGCAAATGGAATTAGATTTACCAATCAGCAGAGCTTAAATAAGGAGATTATCCTGGATTATCAGGGCATATAATCACAAGTCCTTAAATGGGGAATGGGAAGACAGAAGAGCTGGAGCCACAGAGATGGTCTGGTATAAAAGGATTGAACAGCCACTGCTGGCTTTGAAGAGGGAAGGGCACCTGAGCCAAGGAATTCCGTTTTCTAAGTTTTCAGACCCTTCTCATTTTATCTGGTCCTCAGACAAAACAATTTTAGGAGCAGTGGGCATGTGGGCAGGCTGATAATTTCAAACTACAGTACAGTACAGTATACGTGGGTTTTGCATCCTACAAATACTGCATTTTCCATCCACATTGGTTGAAAATAGCCACGTTATGTGTGAACCCTGCAGTACAAGGGTCAACTGTACTTCAATTCTCTGTTCTTTTGGTATTCACTCACCATTTATCAGGGAGGCTGAGAGTTATGTACAGAAAAGATCCAGAAGGATAGCACCAGATGACAGGGCTCACCATGGCGTCCCTTCCCTGAGAGGCTCAGCTCAGGTCCCAGATTTGCTTGCCCCAGCGCCGCAGTGCAGGCCACTCAGAAACAAAAGCCCCACTCAGAAAACAAACCACACAGACCGAGACATCCCAGAACAAATTTTAGCAACGGTTTGCTGTTCCTTGAACAAGGCTCCCTGGAGGTCTCATATCCTATACACACCACCTTATAAAAGTATTCTGAGCTCACCTCCTTCCCCTGTCTTCCTCCACCCCAACCACGCTGGCCTCTTTACTTTCTTCAAACTCCCCTGAAAGGTCCTCACTGCTTGTGTTTCTGTTTCCTCTTTCTGGTATATTTTCCCCCATTGCCTCTCACTCTTTTAGGTCTTACCTTAACAGAAAAGTCACCTTAACAGAACAGTCACCTTAACAGAAAAGTCTTCCTCTCCACAGTATAAAATGCTCCTCTCCCGTTATTCTGTCCCCTTAATCTGCTATATTCTTCTTCATAGTCTTTGTCGCTACCTGAATTTTTACATTTTTATTCCTTATGGACGATATCCCCCACTAGAATTATACTCTCTATGAGAGTAGAAGCTCTGACTTTTTGTCCACTGCTTATCCCTGTGTCCAGAACAACGCTGGGCATACAGTAAACTCTTGGTAAATATTTAGCAAATAAGGGAATGAATGCTTTCCAACTACTCAGAGTCATCTCCCCAAGGGAAGTTTCAGTAATGGGCTTTTCTCCATCCTATTGCATTTTCAGTGATGTATATATAATCCAGTGCTGTGTGAGAGTTCTGTGGCACCGGGGAAACTCATTGCTGGCCCTCTGCTCAATCAGACTTTTGAGTAGCCACAATGTGACAAGTGTACACTTGTCAGAGTCAGTAACATCTGTTCCATGCACCTAGCACTTATTTCTCCCAATTCCAAACTGGTTCTCTCATAGGTTTCAGTGCTGTTGTTTTCAAATTTATTTTAGCCCCAATCCCTTTGTTCAGAAGATGAGCAGAAGTTCAACATGTAAAACTATATAAAGCAGCTATGCTCCATTTCTGCTTCAAACCACTCCACAGGCTAAAATTCCCAAGGGAGATCCACAAGGGCCCAACTCTTCTGAGTTTGCACAGCTTGAAGATATCTGCCTCCAGGCATACATTATTCTTGTTGATCCCTCAATTCAGAAGTAAATAATAATAAAGTCTCCTGAGCACAATATACTCTGAGAACTTATTACCAATTTATTATTATTGGAGTCACAGGAATATCTCCGAAGGGTAAAAGCTTATGAGCTTCCACTGTCTCTTTCTTTGGGCACAGTTGTCCACTAGGTCTAGGTTACCCTGGGCCAATCCTTTCTCAGATTCCACAACATCTTCCAAAAGGCCTGAGATGTTTAAATCCAGGCGACATTAATAAGACATTAATGAAATGAAAGGAAAATCCTGTACACTCTTTTTTCTATTACAAAAGCTATAAGTGGTCATTGTGAAAATTTTCTAAAAGTCATACAATTAGAAATGAATGCAATAGATAGGACACACATCACCTGGTAGAGGTACAATTATAGTCATATCTCTGTCATTTTCCCTGTAATCACTGGGTCCCCACATGCCCCTGCTAACAGGTAGTCCAGTATCTACCTCCTGATGCTTCCTCTCGTTCCTCCCCTGATTTGGTCAAGCAACCTTGGGCTTACACAGGCCTGCTGTTTCCACATGCCAGGACAGAGTCACCAGTGAATAACTGACCTTTTGTTGGGTAGATTTCCTCCTGTTGCTGCCACCCAGGATTGCTGTGAAAGTGGTGGTCTACTGTCCTTGAAGTCTTATGCTTTTAACAAAGTTACTGGATCCCTGAACCCTTCCTCAGCAATGGGCACATTCATCTTGCACACATGTGGCCAAATGGACCTATTCAGGCAAGGAGTAAAAACTCAAAAAGGAGCTACTCCATAGAAGAATTTCTAATCTGGATCCAGGAACTGGCAGTATTTCTGTATAATTAATTTTCTTTTAAACTATATGTACAAGTTGTCCCTCGGTATATACAGGGGATTGGTTCCACCACCACCAGAATGTAACAATATTCATGCATAATCAGTCCTGCAGAACCTGAGTAAATGAAAAGTCAGCTCCCTTATGCATGGGTTTCACATCCCTTGAACACTACATTTTGGTCCGTGTTTGGTTGAAGAAAAGCCATGTATAAATGGACCTATGCAGTTCAAACCCGTGTCATTCACGAGCAGCTGTACTTAATTATATGCTCTTAAAAATGTTATTGTGGGGCCAGGCATGGTGGCTCATGCCTGCAATCCCAGCACTTTGGGAGGCCGAGGCAGGTGGATCACCTGAGGTCAAGAGTTCAAGACCAGCCTGGCCAACCTGGTGAAACTCTGTCTCTACTAAAAATGCAAAAATTAGCTGGGGATGGTGGCAGGTGCCTGTAATCCCAGCTACTTGGGAGGCTGAGGCAGGGGAATCACTTGAACCCGGGAGGCAGAGGCTGCAGTGAGCCGAGATCACGACATTGCACTCCAGCCTGGGTGACAGAGAGCGACTCCGTCTCAAAAAGAAAAAAACGTTATTGTGAGAAAGTGTCCATAGGTTTTATTTCACTGAGTCCACACACAAAAATTGTTGGAGAATGACAATTCTCTTGCTTAAAAGAAAATGAAGTCTGTGTCTCCAAACACCCGTCACATACAATACATTAAAAGTAAAAGTCTCTTACAATCCTACTCTTTATTATCTCTCCAAGTCTTTTTCTCCTCCAGTATTTCCTGTTAAATGTTGATGCCTTGATGCCACACCCTATCCACAGAGCCAATCAAATGCTAACCCCTGTGAATTGTTCCTCCTCAATATTTCTTAAATCTGTTCACTTCTCTGTATTTCCACTGGCGTCACAATAAGCCACCATTCACCCCTTCCCAGGAGAATCACTGTGACCTCCCTGAAATCCACTCTTCCCATAGTACCACCCATTCCTGTCCCTGAATCCCTGACATTTGAGCAGAGACCTGTAGGAGGTGAGGGAGCAAGTTAAGCAGATGGTGAGAAATCTGGTAGAGGAATTGTAGTCCAGGCAGAGGGAACAGCAGGTGCAAGGACCCTGAGAAGAGAGTCTACCCAGAGATCGGACAGACACCAGGAAAGCCAGTATGAATGGAGAGAAATGAGTATGGGAAGGGAGGGTGGAGTAAACAGTAAGAAGATGGGGACATAGGGGAGGATAGATGGATCATTTGGGGCATTATAGGCATTATAAGCCCTTTTTTTTTTTTTTTTTTTTTGAGACAGAGTCTTGCTCTGTCGCCCAGGCTAGAGTGCAGTGGCACGACCTCAGCTCACTGCAACCTCTGCCTCTTGGGTTCAAGCAATTCTCCTGCCTCAGTCTCCCGAGTAGCTGGGATTACAGGCGCCCAACACTGTGCCTGGCTAAGTTTTGTATTTTTAGTAGAGACGAGATTTCACCATCTTGACCAGGTTGGTCTCAAACTCCTGACCTTGTGATCCACCCGCCTCATCCTCCCAAAGTGCTGGGATTATAGACATGAGCTACCGCGCCCGGCCTATAAGCTGTTTTTTAAGAACTTTGGCTTTTACACAGAATGAGATGGGAGCTACCGGAAGGTTTCCAGCAAGGGAGTAATATGATTCAACTTTTGGTTTTTGTGTTGAGAATAGACTACAGGTGGGCAAGTTGTGGTACCAGGGAGGCAAATTAAGAAGACTAGATTGCAAAAATCCAGGGGTCCGTGGTAGTAACAGAAGTAGCGAGAAGTGATCGGACTCCGGAAACATTTTGAAGATAGAGCCAACAGGATTTCCTGATAGATTAAATGTGGGGTGAGAAAGAGTCAAATAGGATTCCTGGGTTTTAAGCCTGTGCAACCAGTAAAATTGAGTTGCCATTTACTGAGATATTAACCACTATTAACAAAAATGCCTATCTTTCTACATTTGTTTTTTCAATGCACAGAGCCTCTAGCTGCATCCATATTGCTACAAAGAACATAATTTCATTCTTTTTATGGTTGTGTAGTATTCCATGGTGTACACGAATCACATTTTTAAAAATCCAACCCACTGTTGGTGGGCACCTAGGTTGATTCCATGTCTTTGTTATTGTGAATAGTGCTGTGATGAACATGTGAGTGCACGGGATTTTTTATTTTCTTTTGGATATATACCCAGTAATGAAATTACTGCATCAAATTGCTGACAAAAAAAAAAAAATCTGTTTTAAGTTCTTTGAGAAATCGCCAAACTGCTTTCCAGAGTGTATTTCCAACCAATAGTCAATAAACGTTCCTTTTTCTCCACAGCCTCCCCAGCATGTAATATTTTTTACTTTTTAATCATCATCATTCTGACTGGTGTGAGGTGGTATCTCACTGCAGTTTTGATTTGCACTGCTCTGATGATTAGTGACGTTGAGCACTTTTTCATATGTCTGATGGCTGCTTGTACAGCTTCTTTTGAGACGTGTCCATTCATGTCCTTTGCCCATTTTTAAATGGGACTGTTTAGTTTTTGCTTGTTGATTTGTTTAAGTTCCTTGTAGATTCTGGATATTAGACCTTTGTCAAATGCATAGTTTGCTAATAGTTTCTCCCATTTTGTAGGCTGTTTACTCTGTTGGTAATTTATTTTGCTGTGCAGACACTGTTTAGTTTAATTAGGTCTCACTTGTCATTTTTGGTTTTGTTGCAATTGCTTTCAGATACTTAGCCATAAATTCTTTGCCAAAACTGATGTCAAGGAAGGTATTTTCTAGGTTTTCTTTCAGGATTTTTACAGTTTGAGGTCTTATATTTAAGCCTTTAAATCATCTTGTGTTAATTTTTGTATATGTTGAGAGGTAAGAGTCCAGTTTCATTCTTTTGCATATGGCTAGCCAGTTTTCCCAGCACCATTTAATAGGGAGTACTTTTCCCGTTGTTTACTTTTGTCAACTTTTTCAAAGATCTGTTGGTTGTAGGTGTGTGGATTTATTTCAGGGTCCTCTATTCTGTTCCATTGGTCTATATGTTTGTTTTTGTACCAGTACCATGCTGTTTTGGTTACTGTAGCCTTATGGCATAGTTTGAAGTCTGGTAATGTGATACCTCTGGCTTTTTTCTTTTTGCTTAGGATTGCTTTGGTTATTTAGGCTCTTTTTTAGTTCCAAATGAATTTTAGAATAGATTTCTGTAATTGTATGAAAGATGACATTGGTATTTTGATAGGGGTAGTACTGAATCTGTAAATTGCTTTGGGCAGTATGGCTATTTTAACAATATTGATTCTTCCAATTCATAAGCATGGAATAGTTTTCCTTTTATTTGTGTCATCTCTGATTTCTTTCAGCAGTGTTTGGTAGTTCTCCTTGTAGAGATCTTTCACTTCCTTGGTTAGATAAATTTCTACATATTTCATTTTTTGGTGATTATTGTAAAAGGGTTGTGTTCTTGATTTGGTTCTCAGCTAGGACATTACTGGTGTATAGAAATGCTACTAATTGTTGCACATTCATTTTGTATCCTGAAACTTTACTGAAATTGTTTATCAGTTCCAGGGGCCTTTGGGCGGAGTGTTTAGGGCTTTCTATGTATAGAATAATATCAACAGCAAGAAGAGATAGTTTAACTTCTTCTTTTTCTGTTTGGATGCCTTTTATCTCTTTTTCTTGCCTGATTGCTCTGGCTAGAATGCCCAGTACTACATTGAATAGGAGTGGTAGGAATGGGCATCCTTTTCTTGTTGCAGTTATCAAAAGGAATGGTTCCAGCTTTTGCCTGTTCAGTATGATGTTGGCTGTGGGGTTGTCATAAATGGCTCTTACTACTTTGAAGTATGTTCCTTTGATGCCTAGTCTGTTGACGGTTTTTATCATGAAGGAATGTTAGATTTTATCAAAATCTTTTCTGCACCTGTGAAGATGCTCATGTGGTCTTCGGTTTTTATTCTGTTTATGTGATGAATCACATTTATTCACTTGTGTATGTTGAACAAACCTTACATTTCAGGAATAAAGCCTATTTGATCTTGGTGAATTAACTTTTTGATGTGCTGCTGGATTTGGTTTGCTAGTATTTTGTTGAGGAAATTTGTGTCTATGTTCACCAGGGATATTGACCTGAAGTTTTCTATTTTGTTGTGTCTCTGCCAGATTTTGGTGTCAAGATGATGCTGACTTTATACAGTGAGTTAGGGAGAAGCCCCTCTTCCTCTTCCTCAATTTTTTGGAATAGTTTTAGTATGATTGGTTTCAGTTCTTTGTATAGCTGGTAGAATTTTGCTATGAATCCATCAGGTCTAGGGCTCTTTTTGGCTGGTAAATATTTTATTTTTATTTTATTTATTATTTTTTATTATTTTTATTTTTTGAGATGGAGTATCACTTCATCACCCAGGCTGGAATGCAATGGTGCAAGCTTAGCTCACTGCAACCTCCTGGGTTCAAGAGATTCTCCTGCCTCAGCCTCCCCATTATCTGGGACTACAGGTGCACACCACCATGCCTGGCCAATTTCTTTGAATTTTTAGTAGAGACGGGTGTTTCACCACGTTGGCCAGGCTGGTCTCGAACTCCTGACTTCAGGTCATCTGCCCAACTTGGCCTCCCCAAATGCTGGGATTACAGATGTGAGCCACTGCCCCCAGCCAGTAAGTTTTTTTTTATTATTGATTCAATTTCTAAACTGGTATTGGTCTGTTCAGATTTTCACTTTCCTCCTGGTTCAATCTTGGATGGTTGTGTGTTTCAGGAATTTATCCATTATTTCTTTATTTTCTAATTTGCATGTGTGGAGGTATTCATAATAGTCTCTGAGGATCTTTTGTATTTCTGTGAGATCGGTTGTAATGTCATCTTTGTCATTCCTAATTATACTTATTTGGATCTTCTCTCTTTTTTCTTTATTAATCTAGATAGTGGTCTATCACTTTTGTTCATTCTTTCAAAGAACAAAGTCTTAGTTTCACTGATCTTTAATATTGACTTTTGGTTCTCAATTTCATTTGGTACTTCTGTGATTTTAGTTATTTCTTTTCTTCTACTGGCTTTGGGGTTAGATCCTTCTTCTTTTTTTTTTTTCTAGCTCCTCTCAGTGCAATGTTAGATTGTTAATTTGAGATATTTCTAATTTCTTGATGAAAGCGTTTAGTGCTACAAACTTTCCTCTTAACACTGCTTTAGTTGCATCCCAAAGGTTTTTCTAAGTTGTGCCTCTATTTTCATTAATTTCAAATTTTTTTAATTTTTGCCTTAATTTTGTTGTTCACCCAAGCGTTATGCAGAAGCAAGTTGGCTAATTTCAATGTTTTGTGTAGTTTTGAGAGATATTCTTGGTATTTATGCCTATGTTTTTTGCACTATGGTCTAAGAATGTGCTTGGTATGATTTCTATTAGGTTGGTGCAAAAGTAATTATGGTATTTTACCATTAAAAGTAGTGGCAAAAACTGCAATTACTTTTGCAACAACCACCTAATACTTTTTGGAATTTAATGAGATTTGCTTAAAGGCGAGCATGTGATCAATCTTAAAATATATCCCATGTGCTGATGAGAAGAATGTGTGTTCTGTGGTTGTTGAGTGAAGTATTCTATAGATGTCTATTAAGTCCAATTCATTAAGTGTCAAGTTTAAGTCAATAATTTATTTGTTAGTTTTCTGCCTCAATTTCTGTCTAACACTGTCAGTGAGGTGTTGAAGTCCCCTGCTATTATTGTGTAGCTAAGTTTTTTTGTATGTCAAGAAGAACTGGTTTTATGAATCTAGGTGGACTCCAGTGTTGGGTGCATATTTATTTAGGATAGGTAAGACTTCTCGGTGAATTGAATCCTTTATAATTACATCATGCACTTCTTTGTCCTTCCTGATTGTTGTTGGTTTAATGTTTGTTTTATCTTATATAAAAATAGTGACTTGTGCTTTTTCATTTTCTGTTTGCATGGTAGATCTTTCTCCATCCCTTTACTTTGAGCCTGTGTGTGCCATGACATGTAAGATGCATCTCTTGAAGACAGCATATATTTGAGTCTTGTCTTTTTATCCAGCTTGCCCCTCTATGCTGTTTCACTGGAGCATTTAGACACTACATTCAGGGTTAGTATTGATAGATGAGATTTTGATCCCATCATCATGTTGTTGGCTGTTTGTTTTGTACTCTTGATTGTGTCATTGCTTTGGATTGTCCATGGGCTTTGTGCTTGAGTGAGTTTTGGGTGTAGCAGGTGTTGATCATTTGTTTCCATGTTTAGCATTCCCTTAAGGACTTCTTGTAAGTCTGGTCTGGTGGTAACAAATTTCTTTAGTGCTTGCTTGTCTGAGGCGGTTTTTATTTTTCCTTTGCTTATGAAGCTTATTTCGGTAGGATATGAGATTCTTAGTTGGAATTTCTTTCCTTTAAGAATGCTGAAAAAGGCCCCCAATCTGTTCTGGCTTGTCAGGTTTCTGCTGAGAGGTCTGCTGCTAGCATGATGGGGTTCCCTTTGTAAGTGACCTGACTTTTCTGTCTAGGTGCCTTTAAGATTTTTTTATTTTGCATTGACATTGGTGAATCTGAAGACTATGTATTTTGGGGGTGGTCATCTTGTATAGTATCTTACAGGGTTCTATGTATTTCTTGAATTTGTATGCCTTCTTCTGTAGCAAGATTGGGGAAATTTTCATGGACTGTATTCTCAAACATATTTTCCAAGTTGCTTACTCTCTTTCCTACTCTTTCAGGAATGCCAGTGAGTCACAGACTTGGTCTCTTTACATAGTACTATTATATATTTCTCAGTGGTTTTGTTCACTTTTAAAAATTCTTTTTTCTTTCTTTTTTCTGATTGAGTTGATTGGAAGAACCTCCCTTAAGCACTGAGCTTGATCTATTCTGCTGTTAATGCTTTCACTGTATTACGTAATTCTTGAAATGCATTCTTCAGTTCAAGAAGTTCAGTTTGGTTCTTTCCTAAAATGGCTATTTCATCATTCAGTTCCTGGATCATTTAACTGGATTCCTTGGATTGGATTTCAACTTTCTCCTGGATCTCAATGAACTTCCTTGCATTCAGATTCTGAATTCTGTCTGTCGTTTCAGTCATCTCAATCTGGTTAAGAACCATTTCTGGGAAACTAGTGTGTGTGTGTGTGTGTGTGTGTGTGTTTGGAGTTAAGGGGACAAACTAGCATTTTGAGTTGCCAGAGCTCTTGTGCTGATTCTTTCTCATGTGTGAGGGCTAATATTCATTTAAATGTGATGTAAGTTGAAAATAGTCAGTTGACTTCATTTCTGGGTGTTTTCAGAAGGCCACAACATACAGAATCTTTATTTGTGGCTGCATTTTTGCCTTAGGTTTCACAGGTGCTGTATACCGGCAGGGTATTTTGGAGTTGCATTTTGGGCTGCAATCCGGTAGGTGGTGCTTAAGAGTGTTGGCTTGTAGATAGGCTCTCAGCCACAGGGTTCTTTTATATTTTGGCACAGTTGGCAGTAGTGCTCTGTGGTGAGGGGTGAAAAGATAACCCTCTCACCTGGTCTGCTGCTGGGTCTTGGAGGAGCATCTCTGATCACTGACTCCATGCTTGCATTTCCTTTGTTAGGTGTTCCGATCTGCAGGGCTCCCTCAAGCAAGAGCCACAGCTAGCAAACAGGCCATACCCTTCCCAGGCCAGCCCTGTGGAGGGACACACTCTGCTCCCCAATCAGCCCATTAACTCAGGAGTATTGCCCCTCTCAGTTTTCTGAGAGTAAGGGCTCTCCCACTGCTTGGGTGCTGCCCAAGCTGGTAAGTCTCAACCAGCTAGGAACAGCAGAGGCGGGTGGAGTCACCCATTCTGCCATCTTCATGCCTCCTAGGGGCAGGCAGAGCTGTGCGTGTCAGCAGAATTCAGGTGGGGGTGGGTTCGCTGTGTTGGAATCCTTAACTGGTGTGTCTCGCCTGGCTCGGAGGAGCCAGAGTAGGTGGAATCACCCAATCCACCATCCGAGTGCTTCCCGGGAGATCATGGGGCTGTGCCTGCCAGCAGAGTTCAGGCAGAAGCAGGCCTACTGTGTTCTAAGCCCCAGCAGGCATGGCCCTCCCGGCTGAGCAGTGTGGATGGGTGGAGTCCTCTGATCCACCGTCAGGGTGCTTCCTGGGGGAACACAGAGCAGTGTATCTCAGCATAGTTCAGGCAGAAGTGGGGCCGCTGTGCTAGAAGCTGGTGCGAGCCTTATCTGGTGAAGGGGAGTGGAGCAATCCTATTGCTCCCGGGCACCACAACCGCGGCCTCTTTTGGGGATATAGCAGCCAGGGCTGAGCTGCTCCAGGGTCCAAGGCCTGTGGAGGCCCCTGTGGACTTGAGTGTTTGCCTCCACAAAAACTCTGGGTGGCTCTCTGTATCAGTGCAGAAGCCCGGGTTGAGGGTTGGAGGAATTATCCCATTCCCAGGATTGAATAGGTTCCTGTGGGAAGTGTGGATCCTCAGGAGGCTCTCACTCACTCTCCCTTTTCTGGTGGTGGGAGCTTCTCCTGGCTGCACTGACCCCAGATGGGCTGCAACCTAACTTTGCTCTTTTCTGTTCTAAGTGTCCCCTTGCTCCCTTGATGGATCCCAATGTGGTTTCTTAGACGACTGGCTTGCAGGGTCAATGTTTACATGCGACTTTTTTTCCTCTCTGTGACAGTGGCACACACTAGCTGCTTCTAGTCCACCATCCTGACCCGCTTCTGATGTGAAACTTTAGCATGAATGACTCCATTTTGGTTTGGTCTGCTGGAGCCTAGTATAGGAGCTCAGTCCAAATCAATGGCCGCCCATAAATTTTATTTAACAGGCTGTACAGCAAGTGGTGAGTGGTGGGCAAGCGAGTGAAGTTTCATCTGTATTTACAGCCACTCCCTGTCACTCATATTACCACCTGAGTTCCACCGCCTGTCAGATCAGCGAGGGCATTTGATTCTCATAGGAGCATGAAACCTCCTGTGAACTGCGCATGCGAGGGATCTAGGTTGCACGCTCTTTGTGAGAACCTAATGCCTGATGATCTGCCACTATCTCCCGTCACCCTCAGACGGAACCATCTAGTTGCAGGAAAACAAACTCACAGCTCCCACTGATTCTACATTATGGTGAGTTGTATAATTATTTCATTATATATTACAATGTGATAATATAAATTGCACAATAAATGTAATGCATTTGAATTATCCCAAAACCATCTGCCCCACCCCAGTCTGTAGAAAAACTGTATTCCACAAAACTGGTGCCAAAAAGTTTGGGGACTGCTGGTGTAGGACATGTTAGCCATCTTTAAACTTCATCTTCAAAATATTCATGGGGATTTTAATTAATTTATTTTCTCAAAGGAACTTTAAAATGCACTTTTAAAGGGTCAGATCAAGCTGCTTCTTGTGGTTTGCATTGGGATTGAATTTATTGGGGAGAATGGTTGTATTAAAAATATTGAATCTCCCATCCAAGTGCTAACCAGTCCCAACCCTGCTTAGTCCTATGATCAGAAGAGATCAGGTGTGTTCAGTGTGATATGACCATTTGTCTGTTCTTTGTATTTAAACTGTGTCTTCTCTAGATGTCGTATATTTGAGTCTTGATTTTTTTTCTTTTTTTTTTTTTAGATGGCATTTCTCTCTTGTTGCCCAGGCTGGAGTGCAATGGTGTAATCTCGGTTCACTGCAACCTTCGCCTCCCAGGTTCCAGCGATTCTCCTGCCTCAGCCTCCCAAGTAGCTGGGATCACAGGCATGCGCCACCATGCCCGGTTAATTTTGTATTTTCAGTAGAGACGTGGTTTCACCATGTTGGTCGTGCTGGTCTTGAACTCCTTACCTCAGGTGATCCACCCGCCTTGGCCTCCCAAAGTGCTGGGATTACAGTGTGAGCCATTGCACCCTGTCAAGTCTTAATTTTTTTATCCCATCTGAATGGGACAAAAAACTTTATTTATCTTTTAAATAAAGTGTTTAGTCCATATTCATTTAAAATAAAATGAAATGTTGAATCTCCTCTTTCTCAAACTTCAAATTATATTGAATTAAATTCAAAATATATTAAATTTCTTTTAAATTCAATATATTTGCATCCTAGATTTTTTCTTTTTCTTTTTCTTTTTTTTTTTTTGAGACAGGCTGCTCTGTCATGCAGACTAGAGAGCAGTGGTGTGATCTCGGCTCACTGTGGTCTCCGCCTCCAGGTTCAAGTGATTCTCCTGCCTCAGCCTCTCGAGTAGCTGGGATTACAGGCATGTGCCACCATACCCAGCTAATTTTTGTACTTGTAGTAGAGATGGGGTTTCACCATATTGGCCAACCTGGTGTTGAACTGGCCTCTGCCCATCTTGGCCTCCCAAAGTGCTGGGATATAGGCATGAGCCACCATGTCTGGCCTGCATCCTATATGTTTTTTGGTAAGTTTATTCCTAGGTGTTTTATAGGTTGTTATTGTGAATAGTTTTTTCCCATTATTTTTTCTTATCAATTATATAGCTAAAGAAAAGCAACTGCATAAATGAGATTGGTTTGTATGTGAGTGCTGTTGTTATGCTGAACTTCAAGCATTATGCCAGCCTTGAGTAGTAGATGTGTTTATCACTGCTAGCCTACCTATAACCTCTACTCAATCTATATGTATACATTGTATAACCTGATTTTTAAAAAATATATATTGCTCTAACACTTGGACATCTGATCTTTGCATTGGTCTAATATGCTTATAAATTAAGTATCTTCAGACTCCTAACCATGTTCTACTCTATCTCATCTGCAAATGATGATAATCTTGCCTCTTCCTTTCTGACAGTATGCCTTTTATTTATTTTTCTTATCTTATAGCATTGACTAGAACATTCAAGAGATTTTTTTTTTCTTTTGATGGAGTCTCACTCTGTCACTAGGTTGGAGTGCAGTGGCAAATCTCGGCTTACTACAACCTCCACCTCCTGGGTTCAAGTGATTCTCCTGCCTCAGCCTCCTGAGTAGCTGGGACTACAGGTGTGAGCCACCACACCCAGCTAATTTTTTTTGGATTTTTAATAGAGACGGGGTTTCACCATGTTGGCCAGGATGGTCTCGATCTCCTGACCTCATGATCTGCTTGCCTCAGCCTCCCAAAGTATTGGGATTACAGGCATGAGCCACCATGCCCAGCCTCAGGAGAATTTTAAAAATTGCAAATCCAATAGCTATCCCTGTCTTATTTGTAAATTTAACAGAAATATTTTTAATCTTATACTTCAATCTTAAGTACAATGTATGTTGTTCATTTCTGGCACAAAAATTTGATGTTATTAAGGTTATTGTCTTCTCCTAGTTTATTAAGAGAGTCTGGAATTAATATTTAATTTTATAAGATTTATTTTTTCATCCAGAGTGATGATTATTTAATTTTTTCCTTTAATTTGTTGATGTATAACAATTAACATAATATGAAACCTTTCTTACTTTCCCTTGAGCATTCTCACTTTTGCTCTTGGGCTCCTGGCTATTCTAGCCCCTGCCCTTCTAGTGAGGCATACTCTCATACTCTAGTGAGGCATTGTTACCTCCCCACTGTTGTTATCCATTCCATTTCTATTCGTTGTTTTCCAGTACATAGTGTTACTGGATGAAAAGTTCATTTTTACTTAACTTTGTATGAAATTCTTCCCCCAGATATTAACATAGCTCCTCCCCTCACCTCCTTCAAATCTTCACTCAAATTTAACCTCAATGAGGACTTTCTTGACAAACTCTTTAAGTTGCAGTCTTCTCATCACCTCCATCTCATTGCTTTACTTTCTTCTAAAACACTTATCATATCCTAACACACTGTGTAACTTATTTTATTTCATGTACTCCTCCACCAGACTATAAGGTTCAAGAGGTCAAGATTTTTCTCCCTTAATTTTGTCCTTCCTATGAGAACAAAAGTCTGACTCTAAGCTTCAGCACCCCTAAATTCTTAAAGATGTCTCTGATTAATCATCTAGACCTAAAACTTTCCAGAAGGTATGTCAGCAGCGAGAGTGTAAAGGGAATCAATTTTCAGACCCTTGCCTTCCAGACGAACTCCTTCTCAAAGCCAGTGGCCACAGAGTATGCCTGTGTTCACATCAGCCATTATTCTACCTTCTAAAATAAAGGCACTTTTCTCACCCATTCCAAGTCTTTGAATGGAGCATTTCTAAGTACAAAATCCTCCAAGGAAATAAAGAGGTAGACTTCTTTAATGACTAATCAAGACATAATAAACCCTTAGAGCGTCTTGTCTTTCTCTGTTGTATATTCATTTCGAGTCAGAATAAAGCTGTATTATAAGCAGAGCTTTTTTTTTTTTTTTTTTTGAGATGGAGTCTCTGTCTGTTGTCGCCCAAGCTGGAGTACAATGGTGCTATCATGGTTCACTGCAACCTCTGCCTCCCAGGTTCAAGCAATTCTCCCACCTCAGCCTCCCACATAGCTGGGATTACAGGCACCCGCCGTCATGCCCAGCTAATTTTTGTATTTTTGTAGAGACAGGATTTCTCCATGTTGTCCAGGCTGGTCTTGAACTCCTGACCTCGGGTGATCCACCCACCTCGGCCTCCCAAAGTACTGAGACTACAGACCTGAGCCATTGCACCTGGCCAAGCAGAACATTTTGACCTAGGGGTTCTGTTATGTAGTAGTTGAGTAGTGAGACGGATGAAAATTCTCATTTACAAACTTTGCCTCTTCTGTCTTCTGTCTGCTGACCCCCCCCAACAAAAGGCATTACTCTGGAAGAGTGCCACAAGAACAAAGCAGAGTCAATGAGATATATTAAATGCTTTTTTTAAAAAAGTCCCTTCTCACATACTTAAGCAATTACTTTCAGCCATTCTTAATATTCGTTTCTAGGATTTGTAATTATTTGCAAATAAAAGCACTTCAAAAATGCCAAAGCTGAATAGGTTAGTATATTACTTACCTATTGCTACACAACAAATTACTAGAAATTTAGCAGCTTAAAATAACAAACATTTATTATTTCAGTTTCTATGGGTCAGGAGCCACAGTTTAGCTGAGTCTTCTGCTTAGGGTCTCACAAGATTGCAATCAAAGTGTTAGTTGGGCTGCATTCTTATCTGAAAATTTGACTGGAGAAGGATTCACTTCCAATCTCACTCAGGTTATTGACAGAATTTATTTCCTGGCAGTTGTAAAGCTGAGGGCCTTGGCTGCTCGCTATCTGTCTGCTAAGTGGGACCAGGATCAGCTCCTAGAGACCACCAGCAGCTCTTAGAGGACATCAGTAGTTCCTTGCCTCATGCATGAGCTTCCTCAATGTGGCCAGTTACTTCTACAAGCCAGCAGGGAGAGACTCTAGCAAGATAATGAGTTTCCTAGCAAGATAAGAGTCTTCTATAACATCAAGTAATCCCAGAATCACTTCCCATCACCTTTGCTGTATTCTACTGATTAGAACCCAAGAGAAGGAATTGCACAAGGCATGGACCTCATGTGGCAAGGATCCTGTGGAGTCACCTCAGACATTGTCTACCGCAATTAGTAACTGACTCTTAATGTAACTGAGATATTTTCTTGAGCTACCAAGTTTTTCAAGATTTAGTGAATTAAAATTATTTATAAAACTTTACAAAGCTTTTAAAGAATTGGTGTATATGGTTCAATATGGAGTTATAATTTAGTTTTATCAAATCATACAATAAAATATTTACTGCAGCTATAATCCTGATCTTATTTCATCTTATTAAATGTTTAGTATTTTCTATCTCTTTTTTAAAATATATATATGAGACCGAGTGCGGTGGCTCATGCCTATAATCTCAACACTTTGGGAGGCCAAGGCAGGTGGATCACCTGAGCTCGGGAGTTTGAGACCAGCCTGAGCAACATGGAGAAACCCCGTCTCTACTAAAAATACAAAATTAGCTGGGCATGGTGGCGCATGCCTGTAATCCCAGCTACTTGGGAGGCTGAGGCAGGAGAATTGCTTGAACCTGGGAGGCGGAGGTTGCAGTGAGCTGAGATCGCACCATTGCACTCCAGCCTGGGCAACAACAGTGAAACTCCGTCTCAAAAAAAAAAAAAAAAAAAAAATATATATATATATATACACACACACACACACACATATGTATACACACACACACATTAGCTGGAGAATTGATTATTTTTATAGTGCTATTTATATTTATTTCTCTTTAAATATATGGATTTTTGAAAACCTCGATCATAATGTCTAAAATAATTAAGGAAGTAATTCTAATTTTATCTATGATCCATACTTAGTTAATCCCAAAGGCTGAACATAGCATCTGCGCATACTTTCTATCATACTTTCTTTCTCATAAATAAGTAATATTTTAAGCTACAAATTGTACTGCATCATTGTAAATTAACTAATGGAAAATAGTATTTTGATTTATTACCTTTTTTATACTTTAAGTTATGGGATACATGTGCAGAATGTACAGGTTTGTTACATAGGTATACACGTACCATGGTGATTTGCTGCACCCTTCAACCTGCCATCTACATTAGGTATTTCTCCTAATGCTATCCCTCCCCTAGCCCCCCATCCCCTGACAGGCCCTGGTGTGTGATGTTCCCCTCCCTGTGTCCATGTGCTCTCATTGTTCACCTCCCACTTATGAGTGAGAACATGTGGTGTTTGGTTTTTCTGTTCCTGTGTTAGTTTGCTGAGAATGACGGTTTCCAGCTTCATCCATGTCCCTGCAAAGGACAAGAACTCATCCTTTTTTATGGCTGCATAGTATCCCATGCTATATATGGGCCACATTTTCTTTATCCAGTCCATCATTGATGAGCATTTGTCTTGGTTCCAAGTCTTTGCTATTGTGAACAGTGCTCCAATAAACATACGTGTGCATATGTCTTTATAGTAGAATGATTTATAATCCTTTGGGTATATACCCAGTAATGGGATTGCTGGGTCAAATGGTATTTCTGGTTCTAGATCCTTGAGGAATTGCCACACTGTCTTCCACAATGGTTGAACTAATTTACACTCCCACCAACGTGTAAGAGCATTCCCATTTCTCCACATCCTCTGCAGCATCTGTCGTTTCCTGACTTTTTAATGATCACCATTCTAACTGGCATGAGAAGGTATCTCATTGCGGTTTTGAGATATCATTTCTCTAATGACCAATGATGATGAGCTTCTTTTCATATGTTTGCTGGCTGCATAAATGTCTTCTTTTGAGAAGTGTCTGTTCATATCCTTGGCCCACTTTTTGATGGGGTTGTTTCTTTCTTGTAAATTTGTTTAAGTTCTTTGTAGATTCTGGATTATTAGCCCTTTGTCAGATGGGTAGATAAAAAAAATTTTCTCCCTTTCTGTAGGTTGCCTGTTCACTCTGATGATAGTTTCTTTTGCTGTGCAGAAGTTCTTTAGTTTAATTAGATCCCATTTGTCAATTTTGGCTTTTGTTGCCATTGCTTTTGGTGTTGATTTATTACCTTTTTATAGCTTGTTAAAACATTGATGAATTAATTATGTTAAATTACGTCTTTCAAATCTTGACTGCTTTTACTAATCTATCTTATAAAATGTGTTGTCTAACCTTTTTTGAGCAGTTTTTATATTTTCTTTGAAATGCCTAACACATGTATTTAAATTGAAAAATGAGGCCAGACTTTTTCTGATGGATAGTGAGCATGATTAGGGCTGATAGGACTAACAAAGATGACTGGTTTGCCAGGTAGACCCCTCCACTACCTGAATGAAGAAAATTTTCAGCTCTAAGATTTAAATGAAAATATGTTTACGTAATGTAATAAGATAAAAGCATTTTATAAAATATACCACCTTGGCAAAGGCATAGGAAATAAACAATATTTCAATTTTCTGAGTCCTCGTTGGGTGTATTGAGTTAATCAAGATATCTCAAAGCAAGAAAGCAATAAGTATAACTTATAATAATTTGTTAAGTCTTGGTAAAGCCTTTTTGTTATATTTCCCAGAAACTCGAGAAAGTCAGTGCCTTGTGATGAATGGGCAACAAATCATTTTCCAAGCCATGTGGCTTCCAGTTCATTTTTTTCATTAATTTTGAAGAAGGACCTTGCTAAATTGCCAGATAATAAATGAATTTAAATAATTATATATCATTATTTTGGGTATATAATTCAGAATGAGCTCAAAAGATTAAATTGCATCATTATTACATAACTTCTTCCATTTTTGCTATTTATTTATATGATTAATATTTTTTAGCACTTTTTTTTTTTTTTTGAGATGGAGTTTTGCTCTTGTTGCCCAGGCTGGAGTGCAATGGCACGATCTTGGCTCAGTGCAACCTCCGCCTCTCAGGTTCAAGCTGTTCTCCTGCCTCAGCCTCCCAAGTAGCTGGGATTACAGGCATGTGCCACCACGCCTGGCTAATTTTGTATTTTTATGGAGACAGGGTTTCTCCATGTTGCTCAAGTTGGTCTCAAACTTCCAACCTCAGGTGATCTGCCCTCCTCAGACTCCCAAAGTGCTGGGATTACAGGCGTGAGCCATTGCACCCAGGCGTTTTAGAACTTTTATCTATAAAAATGAAAAAGAGTAATAGACTTAACATAAAACTCTACTTCATTCCATCAATAAGTAATCATCATTTACAGATACATAAACTAATTGCGGGGAGGGAAAAGCCAGTCATTTCAGTAAGAATTGAATTTTCAATAAAAATTTACATTTTATATTTAGTAATTATTTATCAATATTTATTATCTTTATGTCATTTTGATTGTGTACTAATAATGGTTATAGCAACTCAACCCAAATAAATATTTGTTAACCCTCAGAACCTTAGGTTATGGTGAAGAAGGCAGTTTTAAAATTTGATTTTCTAAACTTTTTTCACAGAGAAGTAGGACAGAGTACATAAGATGCTTTCGTGCTTAAATGTGTATTACATGAAGGTTAAATTTTGTGGAAGAATTAAAATGAAATATGAGCTCAAAGAGGAATAGAGAAATATACAACAAATTCTACCATTTTTAAAAAACTTGTTCATGAAAATATACAGATGTCATAGTGGATATAATCACAATAGTATTTAGATTTCACTGGACACTTTTAAAAGAGTGATGGAAAAGTTTTATTTTAGAATGTTAATAGATTATGAAATGTCAAAAATTATATTTTATAATTATTTAAATTTAAGATGAAAAACTTTAGATGCTAACTTTAAAATGTATGGCATGAGTCATCATTTTTCAAAATTAATTTAGAAGATTTTTTTAAATGGAAAACTGTAAGATTACAGCTCTCTACAACCACCAAGTGCTGAGAACTGCTACTTCCCCCAAGCTCCAAAAGGCCTCTCTGGGATCCTTGGGACCCAATAGGCTTCCTGAGATCTTGATGGGACCCCTGCCAGCCACCTGGCTTAGAAATCTGTTGACCACACCTTGTGAATTCCAGGCCAACTGCAAAAGGGAGCAGGCTACCCAAGCCAGTTTTCTCTTTTCCAGTCGGAGGGGACATCTGCTCTCTCCCTGTTTTCCAGTAACTCATGTTGCTCAACTGGCGCTGATGGCACCCAAGTACCCTGGCGAGAGCAGGGCATGGACCAGGACCCAGGAAAACTGGCCTCCTGGGCAGGTACCAAAATCTCAGACATGGCAGGGAAAAGAAAAAGATCCACTTACTAAAACCTGGGCAAAAGGCAAGGATTTGTTTCAGAGAACGTGAAAGAGATTTGTTATTAGAACTAGAACTATAAGATCAAAAGGTCATGATGCAAAATAGCCATGATAAGTGCCTGGGGCTCCTGGAATTTTATTTGGCTAAGAACAGGGATTTTCCTTAGTACCTGGGGAAGCAGAAAGCATGCATGCAGACAAGGCTGAGAGATCCTCATCTGACTAAATGGTCTAAAGGAATTCAAGCTCAAGATCTTCTGACTCCAAAGCCTCCTGCTGAGTTGGGTCCCTTATAAAGATATGTTCAAGTCCTAACTTCCAGTACTGTGAATGTGACTCTATTTGGAAATAGGGTCTTTGCAGAGACATACACACACATAGAGGGAAGACAGCCATGCAAAGACTGAGGCAGAAAGTGGAGTGATGCAGCTACAAGCCGCAAATACCAAAGACTGCAGGCAACCTTAGCATTCTTGAAACTAGAAGAGGCAAGGAAAGATTCTTCTTTAGAACCTTCAGAGGGATCACGGCCCTACCTTGATTTCAGACTCTCATCCTCTGGAACTGTGAAGGAATGAATTTCTGTTGTTTTAAGGTACTTAGTATGTGACAATTCATTACAGCAGCCCTAGGAAACTAATATACCTACCTACTGAGAGATTATAAGAAGTCTCAGGGAATCGACCACTTTCCTACTGTTGGATTTTATGCAAGTTACTAACCTTTCTGTACAACTCAATTCAATTCAGCTAAACAAATATTTATGTACTGCATGTCACTGCACATTACATGTTTGGATGTTTTTCACAGTGGTGAAAAAGACAGACATAGCCAGCCTGGGACCCCACAGAGCTCTCAGCTTAGAGACAAAAAGCTGGAGGTAGAACAAGAAATTAAAAGAAACAAAAAGGATGACTTTTACTTTTTTTAGCATCATGCTGGGTCATTATATAACAGGTCTGCTCAAGGACTGTTTTATTCCAAGGCGAATGAAATTTTGTTTGACTTTGCTATTTGCTACTGGATCAGAGCCCCCCTTATGAAGTTAATTTGTAGATTTCTGTCCAGCAGGAAAAAATGATGCTGAAGGTTATAATTTTGCTATCTGTAGGACTTTAACAGTCTTTGGTGTATTTTTTTAAAAAATTCCTTTCCTGATATACTACATAAGCCCCTGTTCCTCAAATGCCCTTGGGTGCCAACTTTGCCAGTTTACTAGTTCCTTCATTCATCAATGAGTTGAGTACATTTTTGACATGTTCATTCAATTTTTGTGTGAGAGTCATGTTTTTAACTTTTTGAAAATTGTACTTTGACAAAGAGCTATTGTAAAGCTTAAGTGATACAATATTTAAAAGATTGATTTGGTTCCTGGGGTTCAGCAGGTGTTGAATGAGTGTGAGTTCTGCTTTAGCAGCTAAGAAAAACCTGAGAGATTTGGGAGAAGCAACGTCTGAGAGACTTGATCCACTGCCAAGAAGCTGATGTACACTGACACAATTGTGTCGTGGGCCTTGTTTTTTTTTCTTTATTATCTTCCTATTCTTGACCTTCTTATTCTTATCTGTTATTAAGACAGATATCTTAAGTCAAGAATTCACCCATGGTCCAGCCAATCACCCACGTAGCTTCTTATCGGTCTTCTGTAGTGACCTCTTGATCATAAAAAAAAAAAGTCTCCTTTTACTTAGCATTCTTTTTCTTAATCTCTTGGACATAGCTTTGTTTAAAGTTAGAAAGTAAAATTTATGCTAAATCCAGAATTGCTGATAATTTTGAAGATAAGTTTTGGCAATCTTTGCTACAGTGCAAAAGTAATAAAAATCCAAGCAAGATTTCTGCAAGTTAAAACAATTTTTTTAAATAAAGAAATGATACTCTTGATTTCTAAGACACACAGGAATTTTAAGTGCTTTCAATGAAATTAAAGTACTATTGACTTCACTGGGACACCATCATCCCTGAGTTTGTAAAGAAAATTTAGTAACTTTTTAAAAAACATGATGCCCTTTTTCAGAAGTTAACATGGCCTGAAACAGTGACGAATTCAAGAATTTACAGCCCAGTATAAGAAACACAATTTATGGTCTCTGCAAAGACTGAAGTGGCTGGAGAGAAGAGGGGAAAGAAGCAGGCTCCTTGAGAAACCAGAACCTGTGAAATTTTTTAACTTTGAAGTCCAGAAACAGGACCACGTATACAAGAAGAGCTCAGCGAGTGATTTTTGGGTAAGCAGATAACACAGACACTATGCAGAAAACATAGACAGGCAAATATAATTCATGTATTTAACATTTTCACAGAGGGAAAATTTTATTTCTTTTGCAAATTTAGTAACACGTGTTTTGTAAATGCTTTTTTTCATACAAAACATTTTGTTTCTTCAGTCATCATCGAAGGACATTTGGATTACTTCCACCTCTTGGCTATTTCAAATAATACTGCTCTGAACATGGGTGTGCAAATCTTGACATCCTGCTTTCTTTTTTTATCAACTTTTATTTTAATTTCAGGGTACATGTGCAGGATGTGCAGGTTTGTTACATAGGTAAATGCGCCATGGTGGTTTGCTTCACAGATCACCCCATCACCCAGGCATTAACCCTTTTAAAGTAAAATTTATAGTGCCATATCTATTATATGTCTACGTATTCATGATCGTAAATATTTAATTTTTTCCTATCTTTCCCTCAGTGCATTATTCCATCCTTGATATAATAATTTTAAAAATAGACATATCCTATTCATAAGACCTTTGATGAAGATGCATATCTAAATGCTACACATAGAAATTGGACCATGGTAATTGCTGCCACCTTGTGGGACTGTGAAAGAAAGTCAAGAGCCTATTACCTCCCTAAACTCAGCATCCTTTCATTCAAGCATTGATACATCCATTCATCCTTTCATGCCACATTTACTGTGTGCCAGGCCCTGGCTAAGCTCTGGGGACGTAAGACGAGTAAGATACAGTCTGTGTCCTCATGGTACATAGTACAGTCATCCAGACACAGTATGTTGTTAAAATATTGTCACAGAAGAGAGTGCCCTTCTTGGTTGGAGGTAATAGAGGAACCCAAAAGATTTTCCCAAAGGGGTATAATCCAAAGATTCATGAATAGCCAGGCTCTTTCCATTCTGTGTGGCTTTCTGGTATGAAAGCAGTTTCCTGGACAGGATTTTCCTGACTATTTCTTCTGTTTCTTTCCCACTAGTAGGAAAGACAAAGAAAGACATAGTGCTGCCCAGCTTCAGCACCTCAGAGGGTGTGTGAATATCTTTCCTCTGCTTCTCCATATCCTGTTTCCACTCCTGTTTCTCCTGCTCTGTGCCCCAGAAAGCTAACCAGTGTGAACCACCTCTATCTCACTCTTGCACACTGACTTACAGTTCCATTCGGACAATATTAGGGGTGAGGAGGCATGAGCAGGAGAGGAAGGAGCATTACATAATAATATTTATGGCCAGATTCCCTCCCATATAGGCCATCAGGGGCCTACTGCATCCTTCAGTATGAGGCCTCAGGTTATCCCTTCCCTTGTTTTTTAGACCCAGAGGTGGTAATAGTGCCCAGCTGATAGGGTGCTACACTAATCCTCGTGGTCTTATGTTCTGCTCACGCCTTTGTGAATAATCCCTTCAAATCATCTAAATTTGAGTGTGCCATTGGTTTCTTGCTTCCTGACTGATATAGAAGAAACAAATGAATAAATAACTGAATACATGTATTCTATGTAAATGAATGATTGAATTATTTTAATGCCTTTTTAATTTTTTTTTATATTTTTGTGGGTACATAGTAAGTACATGTAAGTATGGAGTACATGAGATGTTTTGATACAGGCATGCAATGTGAAATAAGCACGTCATGGACAATGGGGTGTGAATGATTGAGTTAAATGACCCAGTGAATTAAAGCATGAATGAATGAATGAATGAGTACTGAGATGAATGTATGAAAACTGAATGCAGGCACATAGACTATATATCTATTTCATGCACGAATAATTGCATAATAACTAAGCAAATGAATGACACCCATGTAAAAAACTGAATGGAAGCATGAAGAACGAATTCATAAAAATGTGAATTAAGACCAGTTTTAATCAACTTTGATGCCTGACTTTACCACCTCCCAGGCTCCATATACTAGAACACATGCAAAGAAAAGGAGCTTCTCCCTAAAACAGAGCTGTTACATGAAAATCTAGTCCAGAGAGAGACACTAAGAAGTTAAGTTAGGAAAAACGTTTTGGGAAAAGATTAAGTTAAATTTTAAAGAAAAGGACAGAGTCGAGGTAGAGCTTTCCTTAGAGGAGCAGAACATAGAGATGGAATATAGGGAGTGGAAAGAATGAAACTTCCTTTCTCTAGAGGGAAATTAACAGTAGTTCACAGGCTCGGAGAAAGGCGCCATGGAACAGGAACCCAGCCGGCAAATACTGCCATGAGGATCAATTGTCATGGATAGGAGAACTGGGAAGCATCTAAATGCTACATCTGGATGCCAAAGTGGGATGAATCAATGAAATATTTTTTCTCAAGACTCAGATATCATCCATTAAGCTACTTGATCATGTTACAGAAGACACTTTCCAAGGGATCATGGTCATTAGCACAAGATCACTGATGGCACTCACTTGTTCTAAACATGATACCCTGGACAAGATTCAGTGCTTCTGTATTCATGCCAAAACATGCGGGGGATGGAATTAGAAGCAATTTAAGAATCACGAAACACCACATGTCAATATGAGCCCTTGTTTTCTAATTTACCTCTCCCCCAAGCTCAAATTCCTATTTAATAATAAAAAAGAGATAATAGGACACATCCATATTTACATGTGTAGTCCAGGAGGACATAATTCACAGGCTAGAAGCTTTAAATTCTGAAAAATATAAAAGATATCATTCAGGAAAAAGGATCATGACTTTTTCTTTGGAGATCTCATTTCCGGGAATTTTCTTAAGAAAATAATCACAAATATAAGAAGATGTAGGAGCAAAGATGTTCACTGAAACATTGTTAATGTAAATTTTTTAAAAAGAAAAGTTAAATTTCTACTACTAGAAGACTGTAAAGCAATGGCTAATAATAAGTGACACTTGTCAGGCATTGATCAATGTATTAACTCTCCTTTAATCTTCACAAGAGTCTTAAGTAACTATGTATGGCTACTATATCCATTTTAGAGGTAAGGAAACTGAGGTGCAGGGAATTCAATTTATTTTCACAAAGCTAGAAATTGGTGAACCTGGCATTTGAACTGAGACAATCTGGCCCAATATCAAGGTTC
Source organism: Colobus angolensis palliatus (assembly GCF_000951035.1). Lineage (NCBI taxonomy): Eukaryota > Metazoa > Chordata > Mammalia > Primates > Cercopithecidae > Colobus > Colobus angolensis. The sequence continues at coordinate 14,463,928 of NW_012118265.1, read as the reverse complement.
ATAAAATGATGTCATACTGTCCTTATACAGTCAAAATTCTTTTTTTTTTTTTTTTTGAGACGGAGTCTCGCTCTGTCACCCGGACTGGAGTGCAGTGGCCAGATCTCAGCTCACTGCAAGCTCCGCCTCCCGGGTTCACGCCATTCTCCTGCCTCAACCTCCCGAGTAGCTGGGACTACAGGCGCCCGCCACCACGCCTGGCTAGTTTTTTTGTATTTTTTAGTAGAGACAGGGTTTCACTGTGTCTATTGTCATTGATAAGGAAGGATGCCTACAGAAAACTGAGCTAAAGAAGCAGGTTAAAGAAACAGCACATACAACCAGATCTCATGCATATAAAACTGTGAACACAAGCACAGACAGATATCTGGATGAATGGTCACCAAAATGGTAAAGGTGGTATTCTCTGGTGAGAATATTATTTTTGGGGGGAATTTCCTATATACATAGGATTGCTTACAATTTGTGTCATTTTAACAAAAATAATAAAGCTAATGCCAAAAAGTCAAGCAAACTCTTAGTTGAGTGTTCATCTATGTATGCTATCTTTCATCCATTGCCACAGGTATTGTAAATGGAGGCACCCTGATTGCTATTCTGGCTTTGCTGCAGACACTACACCATTTTGCCTTCGATGCTTAAGTGCTGTCTTCTAGCTGCTGCCATTCTGGAATCCCAAAATCCCCACTGACATCAGGGAGTCCCGCTGCATGAAAGCTTCTCTCACTGTCTACAGGAAACAGGGACCGTCCAGCCTTCAGAAAATAGCGATTACCAAGCTTTTCCAATAAATACCAGAGGCTTCTCATCAGTGCATTCCTTATTACCTCAGTACAGAGAGTGGTTGGCCCTCTTGGAGAACACAGATTTAGGCCTATATAATAAATCCATTCTAATATTTCCTATACCAAGAACCAATTTAATACCATGCCAAAGAAATTCTAGAAGCTCCACTTAATTTACTATCATCCTTCATCATGTCCAGGGTTCAACAAGCCATCACAGAAAACTCTTAGAACTAATTATTCCAGGGTCCCTCCGAGCCATTAAGTCCTGAGTCCTGAGTGAGTATTCCTACGTCAATGAATTTCTCTTCTCCAGCCTGTTGTACACTTTTCCCACTGGAAAAACATCTCTGAGATCATATATTTTACCTTATTTCTTTCTGTGCATATTAGCAAGGTTCTGTAATTCCTTTGGTATGTAAGCCATTTATTCCAAGAATAATTCTTTCTTATATTTCACCTCTAAGGCTCGGCTTTGAGTTGACTCTTGTTATAAGTCTGTAAAATAAGGGGCAGGGGAAGGGGGAAGATTCTTGAGGGGAATCGTTGAGGAGAGTCCACGTCATCTTGTGAGGCATGTACTTCATGTAAAGCCGTGGTGTACTCTTCAGGCAAGGGAAGACTTTTCCCAGGGGAAAGAACTGTTTCTGACAGGTAATATGGCTTGGGGAAATCTGAAATTTAAGAACTCAGAATCATCCATCAATATGTTCCTTATACCCAGTGTCAGGGTTGTTTTCTTCCCCTATCAGGACGCTGATTCTGATGTAGGAGTTTTGCTTAGGCTGTGCATCTGTCTAGTCTCCTTTGCAGCACTGACACCTTTATAATCAGATCTGAGTCTGCTTTTCAGCACAGTCTGCAGGAGATGAGTCAACTTTTGAGATGCCATAGAAACTTTCTGGCTTTCAAAACATCCCTTGGGTTGGCAGTTAGCTAACAAACCTATCATTTTCTTTTTCCAAGGCCTTCCATATGGTTATAAGGGATCATCCCACTCCACAGTCCTAAAGATTAATGAGGACCCTATACAGATTTAGAGAAACAGGGGTTTGGTCTCAATACCTTGCCCTCTATCTTTACCCAATCCCAATTAATCTTATGTTAAAACCTTAGCAATGCATCAAATGTTAGTGCTACCCTGCTTACCTCCAGTGATGGGAATCCTTATTACTTTCAGATATGCAGTAATTCAATTTGCAGAGCCTGGATTTGTTGACTGAAGCACTCTTAACAGTCATGTGAAGTATCGCTAAGCCAAACCTTCCAGGTTTTGGAAGCCAGAGTGGATGGGTGTCAGGCAAACAATCCCGAACAATTTACACGTGTTCTTACACTCTCAGCCTCAGCCTTAGCCCTGTTGGTTGCACAGGAGGATAGAGATCTCTACTTCCTGAGGACATGCACAGATAATTCACATATGGTAAAAGATAAATGACCAAGAAGCTTTCAAAAAGATGCCTACTCTCACTGGTATTCAGGAAAACAAAAAGTAAAATAACAATGAGACATAATTTTTTTCACACTTAAAATGGGGAAAAATGAAAAACATTGCTAATATTCAGTATCAGTAAGAATGCAGGCAATGGACTGCCAAATACAGTTGATGAACATGTCAATCATCTATATCAGTCATCAATTATGTATCGTCAATCATGACACATGATTTTTGGAGATATAAAATTTTTAGAGATCCACTTGGTAGTGTCTGTCAAAATTTTATATGCCCGTATCATTTGACTCAGTGATGTCATTTCTAGAGATCTAGTCTACAAAAATATAAGCAAATGTGAGACATGCACACATATTCACATATAAATGCTTATTACAGCAATTGTTATATGAATGAAATATTGGAAGTACCTGAAAATCCACCAGTAAGGGAATAATTAAATAATTTATGGGATAGCCACACTGTGCAACCAGCAAATTTAACTACACTGAAGTGGAAAGGTGATTAATGAAATATCAACTCATGAGCAATATGTAGATCATAATCCTACTTATGTAGAATCACTATACATATTTATAAATGCACAAAAGATTTGATGATACATACTGAGTCATTAACAGCACTTTTTTCTAGAGAGGGAAATAGGATTGGAGGGGGAATGTAGAAGAGACTCTTACTTTTGCTATACACCTGTGTAGTATAAATTTTTACTGTGAACATGTACTACTATATAATGTTTAAAATAATTGTAACCTGTGTTCGTCTCCCTCTTGCAAGATTTTATGATTGTACTAAGGAATCTAGCTATATGTATCTGAATCTGTTAGAGGATATAGGGAATTCATTATATTGACCTTTAATAACACTCTGCTGTTCCATCATTCCATCTTGTTCCATCATTAATAATTCAATACTTATTAATGCTAAAAGAGAATTGCATGCTTTTGTTTTCTAATGTGAACAAAATAAAAGATTGCACGCAATGCATTAATTTCCCCTAACAAATACTTACTAAATGTCTTCTCTGTGCCAAGCATTTTGCTAGGGCTTGGCTGTACATGGTCCCTGAACTAAACTAACTAGTGAGAAAATGGATTGCCATTAATAAACAAGCCAGCTATGGCCACATGCATCAAGACTGGGGTTTAATATTTTCCTGGCACAAGTCTGAAACTTTGCCTTTTCCTAGGCGAGGACTCAGGAAGGTCATTTAGATGTGGCAGGCAAAGACAGTATCTCTTCCTATAGAAGCCTCTGCTGCAGACTGGAACCGAACCCCTTCAGAGGGTGCAGGTAGGGGCAAGGGGACACTGGGAAGAGCCAAAGCTTTGCAGCAGACACTTCTGTGGCTCCTGGAGCTCTGTAGAATGCAGCCACCCTCCCTCTAATGAGCTATTTATACTGAACCATTTATAATAATAGCTGCCTTGTACATTTTGTTTTGAGAATTGGAGATTATAGATATAGAAATAGATATATTGCAATATAGAATAAAGTATTAATAAGGAAAAATTACTACAATTATTTTTGAGACAGGGTCTCACTCTGCGGCCCAGGCTGGAGTGTAGTGGCACAATCACAGCTCACTGAAGTCTGGGCTTGAGTGATACTCCACGCCCAACTAATTTTTTGGTAATAATAGTGACAAGGTCGCACTACTTTGCCCAGGGTGGTCTCAAATTACTGGGCTCAAGTGATCCTCCTGCCTTGCCCTCAAAGAGTGAGGGTTACAAGCATGAGCCACTGTGCCTGGCCAACAGTTATTTCATCTGAAAACAAACAAAAGACAGCAGCTATGAAAAAGTCATTTAGGGCCAGAGGTACTTCTGGAACCCACAACTTTCACTGGGGATTGAAGATATAGGGGCCAGGGAGTTTCAAGGCTCTGAGAGTTACTAGGGTAGCCCAGGAGGTGGTGAATGGCCCTGCCCTCACCAAGTGTGAACTTCAGTTTGGAGCGAGGAGCCTGCTGTTGCTGGTGTCAGATCATAAGTCTGTACCCACACCACCCGTACTTGTCTCCAGCACCCTCTCCGCACTGAGGCTCAGGACCTTTGCATAGTGTTTACCTTCTGTCCCCTGATACTGCTCTTGAAGTCTCCTGATAGGGCAGCTGGGGAGCTTGGGGTATGCAGGTAGGGAGAAAAATTGCAAAACTGGTTTTTTCCACAGGGCATGGAAGGAAATCAGTAGTCCCTTCATTGGACAGAATTCATTTGCACATTATGGACAAGAGTCATCTGCAGACTCTATCATCTACAAAGTTGTAGGTTGCTCAGATAAAATCCAAGGAGGAGATACCCCACAAGGATGCATAAGACAGAAGACTCAGTAATCTTTTTTTGCCATTTCAAAGTCTAGCACAAATTTTTCTGACTGTCAGGTCAGGATACTTAATTCTTTGTTCACAGTATATCATTTATATTTGTTTAAAAAACAATTTGATACTGCTGATATGGCTTTTTATTACTCATTTGAAACTATGAGAAGAGGAATCCTAGAAAGATGAAAAATTATCATTGTAAAAGTTACTTTTTTGCCAATCTGGACATATTTGCATAAGTATATGCACCAAGGAATATGACTATTGAGTTCATGAATATTAAGGTTGACAAAAACATACAGGATTGCCAGTTGAATTTAAAATAAATAACAAATTTTTTAAAGTGTATGTATGTGTCAAATATGATAAGAAAAGGGGAAAAATGGCTGCTGGGTAAGCGATTACAATTTGTACCTCACTAGGCTAGGTCTTACTTTGCTTTTCCTAGTTGCAAAGAGATAATAATTACAGAATATGGAATAAGTTGAAAGTGGTTTGATAAATTGCTTTTAACTTTACTTTTATTAGTTATCCAAGACAATGCTAAGCAATAGTTGTCACCTTCATTTCTGCATGCATACACCAAGCCCAACTGCCTAAGAGGAGAGGTAATCCGATTATAGTTATAACTTCCTTGGGCAGGAATGCTGACCCTGTGGTAATAACCCATCATTCTTGCTTATCTCAATTAAGGCAGATTAGATTATGATACCCAATCACAAATTTCTAGCTCATTCAGGACACTGAAGGACACATTCCTCCTTCTTTTCTAATAAAAACTCAATAACTAGCTAGCACAGCTTCTGGACATACAAGGCTATCTCAGAAGAATTTGACAACTGTGACATATTTTATTCCCTGTTGCATTATGTATAATTAATCTTTCTGGGCAAGGTTACACAGACCTTGGTTTGCTCAACAGTTAGTTTGTGAATTCCACCCACTCTGCAAAACAAAGGAAAAAGCCGTAGTATGGTGAAGGAAGAGAGTCTCCTGTGACACCAACAGAGGCCAGAATAGTGTGAATAAAGAAGAAGGTAAGATTCTAGAAAAGTTTCAGAGGTAGAGTCAATAGTTTGGTTTGTGATTTGATAGAAGAACTAAATGGAGGCACGAGTTGAGAAGAATGCCCAGATTTCCGGGATTTGTAGCTGAAAGAATTGTGGGGCCATTACTGAGGTGGAAATTAGGGGAGGGGAAACAGGTTGGGATTTATATAAAAGAGACTGTGTAAAGGTGGTGTTATGCCCAGACCGTTTATTCCCCTGAGAAGGCCACCAGAGTCCGGAGTCAAAGCCAAGCAGCAAGGATCTTTATTACAGGTTCGAACCTGGAACTCTCGCATGCTTGTGAAACACACGGGGCGGGAGAGCTCCCCAACTGGGCTCAAGACAGTGTTATATAGTCTAGGGTAAACAGGCACAGAGTCATTATACAAATCAGATGTATGATTGGCTGACATTTGAACAAGGCGATTTGGCTGATTATGATTGGTTCCCGTCATTTTTAGTATTTCAGTTAATTTTGAAATTCTGATGACGTTTATCAGGGACTTGCAGGGCAAGGGCAGGGCTTGTTTTCGCAAACCCCGAGGCCGGAAAGCAGTCTTACAGAAGCAGAACAAAGGCAGTTAATCATATTGTGACAGGTTTCACAACAGGTTTTGCAACATGAGTGTACCATACTTAAACGCGTCTTGTGACCTTGCTGTGCCACAGAAAGAAAAACAGGAACTTACAAAATCTTTAGAATGTGCAGAGATAGAGACAAAATGATTGTGAGAGCAGAACAAAGGTTTAGCAATAGGGTGGGCACACACTTTTATGCCCTTTCATTTCCCCTTCTCATAAGTAACTGGGTGTCCAATCCTGGACCTTCAGACTCTTATAGTGTAGCTTCTCCTTCTGGGTGAAGAAGAGGTTGGTGATGGCTACGGAGGACCCTTAGTTGGATGGTATCGAACCTCTCTCTGACAAATCATAGAATTCTATTTACTACACAGGGGCCTATAGTAAGCAGAAGTAGTAAAGACATTAGAGGGCCTATGAAAGGTGCTAGAAGAGAAAACATGGAAGAGTTCCGCCAATTATTAGCTGCTGTAGTAAACTGCTGCTTTTTCATTTCTAAGCTTAGTTTATGTAGACGTTGGACTCTCTCCTCAACTAATCCTGACTCATTTATATAGAAACAGCATTCTTCTTTGAGGAACATACAGGTACCTCCTTTCTCAGCCGTGAGTAAGTCTAAGGCCCTACGGTTTTGGAGGGTGACCTGTGGTAGGGAGGTGAGCTGCCGCTGAAGGGAGGCTAGGGAATAGGCGGAGTCTTCCATAGCAACAGAGAATTGTTGGAACAGCTTATCGTTTTCTATCATAGAGTGCCGTAGGGCTCCCCCTGCTAACCCCGCCGTGATGACAGAAGTGGTTAAAGATATTCCGGCAATTAGTGGTAGAAATACTGCTCGCTTATGTCGAGCAGTCTCAATCGAGGCAGCCCCTGCCCAGCCTATGAATTCAGCTGGGGTCAGCAGGGTCAGTCAGGGGACTAGGGTGACAGGGATACACAACTGTCCGTCGGTATTGCTTTTGGACAGAGTTTTTAACAGAGTCATATTACACCAGAAGAATACACCAGGGGGAGCATATAGGGGGTTACTAGGGTATGTAGCCGATTGGTTGCAGAGGCTGTTGCTAAGTGCTGAATAGCAGTAGGGATATTTTTCTTGGTCTGGGTGGTGGTATAAGGCTACATCGGGTATTGTAATTGTGGATGAATTCTGGAAGTCTGTATAGTTGGTAGGAGGGGTGGTTAGGGGAACGGCGGTTAATGGTGGTCTCCCTAGGGTTGCACACATAAAGCAGGAGGACAGATCGCAGCGGTTAATGGTGGTCTCCCTAGGGTTGCACACATAAAGCAGGAGGACAGATCGCCTAGACCGGTGAGGTTGGTGAATGCTAGCCCTTCCTGTAATAGGGTTAGCCAAGAGAAAGGTTGCAAGTCCTGCGATAGCTTGGTTTCCTGTTTTTGGATATGTGTATGGACTAGGGGCCGAGTCTGGACTAGACTCCGCCATAGGTACAGGTGACTACTGGGCCAAGTACTAGTGGAATAGTAGTAGACCGCCCCATGTTGGGGTGCTGTCCACCGGGAGTGCCCTGGATCTGTTATTATCCAAGTATATATATTGGGAGTACCAGTCGGGTAACGAGTCCTGAGGAGGTTAGACTGTTTACGCTGTTCATCCCATGTCCTGACTGGGTGCATTCTGCAATATTTATATGGACAGCCTGCATTCTGATGCCACCAATAATGCTTACAATTGTATTCGGTCTGATCAAATTCGAAGCAGATCATGGGTACCCCTGGTTTGGCAATCTGAAACTCAGTGAAGTTGAGGTAAATTGGAGCACTACACCCGGAGGGGGGGCAATCTGCACTAGCCAGCAATTTACCAGCCTGGGGAGTTTCTCCAGGGTGGGTTTGGTTCTCACAGAGCCAGAACCTCCAGACATAGGGATTAGACGGCGCAGCAAAGAGTAAAGCCAGATGCGTGAGGCATAAAAGCATAGGTAAACTAGACATGGCTATGGCTATGGGGGATTACGGCGTAGGGTTAGTTTTAAGGGATTGTTCTTAGCTTTGTCTATAGTCCATGTAACCGGTGCTCCAGACGGCCCGAGAAGGTTGGATGTTGGGTTCACTGGTTTGACGTGTGTGTAGTGGATCCACGAGGCGATGCCTTCTACTTTGAGAGCGGTGGGAGTAGTCAGGAGTACCTGCAGTGGTCCTTTCCACCTGGGTTGGAGAGTCTCTTGTCGGTGGTGCTTGACTAATACCCAGTCTCCTGGCTGGAACGAGTGAGGTGTTGGCGGAGGTCCTGTTTCGTACAGTTCTCGTAGCTTGGGCCAAATTTCTTGGTGAATTTTCTGTAAGGCTTGTAGGGAGAACAAGAGCTCAGAGACATTCTCAGTTTCAGGTTCAAGTAGGCTGTCTTTAAGGCTAGGGGCTAGGGGTGGGGGTCTACCATACATGATTTCATATGGGGTAAGGCCCAGTCTGTAAGGGGTATTCTGGGTCTGGAACAGAGCGTAGCGGAGAAGTACTACCCAATTAGTGCCAGTCTCCATAGTCAATTTAGTTAAGGTCTCCTTTAGGGTCCGATTCATCCTTTCTACCTGTCCTGAGCTTTGGGGCCTATAAGCACAACGTAATTTCCAATCTGCCCCAAGAATGGAAGCCAAATCCTGACTTACCTTAGCAACGAAGGCTGGTCCATTATCTGACCCTATCTGAACGGGGAAGCCATACCTGGGGAGAATTTCTTCCAAAATTTTCTTTGCTACAACCTGAGCAGTTTCTCTCTTAGTTGGGAATGCTTCCGTCCATCCTGAAAAAGTATCTACAAAAACAAGTAAGTACTGATACCTATACTTCCGGGTTTTATTTCAGTGAAATCTATCTCCCAATAGACGCCGGGCCTAGTTCCTCTAAACCTAGTCCCTGTGGTGGCTTGGGTTTGAGGGTAAGCGTTGTTTAGTTGGCAAACTTTGCAATTAGTCACGATGTTGCTGGCCATCTTGGCTGTATGTCTGATCTTGAGCTTGGAGTGTCTGATCAGGTCCATCATCCGCCGGGCAGGGCACCCAGGTGGGTGGTTGGGTGGATGTGTTCTAACACTTGTTGTCCTAATTTTTCTGGCAAGATGGTCTGGTCATTAGTATCAGTCCACCACCCATTCTGGATCTGTTTCAGGGGAAGTTTGTCGATCCACTGGAGATCTTGTTCTGAATAATCAGGGAAATACGGTAGGTCCCGGGGGCCCGGATCAGGGAGCTGGAGAGCAAGGAGTTGGCTGGGAGCCCTTGCCACGTTTCGCGCGGTCTGATCGGCTAGGGAGTTGCCTCGAGCAGTTGGCGTGGTTGGTTTCTGATGTCCAGGACAATGTACAGTAGCCAATTTCTTTGGTTTCCACAAGGCAGTTAACAGGGCTAGGATCTCTTGTTTGTTTTTTATTTCTTTTCCCTCAGCTGTTAATAGTCCCCTTTCTTTGTAGATAGCCCCATGTATGTGTGCAGTAGCGAAAGCATATCGACTGTCTCTGAATACGGTCAGTTTCCTCCCTGCCCCTAGGATAAGAGCTTGGGTGAGCGCTATCAGTTCGGCCTTCTGGGCCGAAGTTCCCGGGGGCAGAGGTTCTGCCCATATTACCTCAGTCTCTGAAGTCACTGCTGCTCCAGTGTACCTCTGGCCTTGGTGAACGAAGCTGCTTCCATCAGTAAACCAAACGAGGTCTGCGTCGGGAAGTGGGCGGTCCTGCAGATCCTCCTGAACTCCGTGTACCTGAGCCAATATCTCGGTGCAGTCATGGAGCGGGGCTTCCAGGTCCGGATTAGGCAACAGCGAGGCAGGGTTCAAGGTTGTTGGAGGCAGGAAAGTTATTCTGAGGGGGTTTAACAGCAGTCCTTGGTAGTGGGTGAGCCGGGCCTTACTCATCCATCGGTCCGGAGGCTGCCGGAGGATGCCCTCGATGGCATGTGGGATTGTGACCTGCAATTCTTGGCCCATAGTCAGTTTATCAGCATCTTTGACCATCAAGGCAGTGGCCGCGATTATCCGGAGGCAAGGAGGCCACCCGGCAGCCACTGAGTCCAGTCTTTTTGACAAATATGCAACCGGTCTCCGCCAGGGACCTAGATACTGAGTCAGTACTGCTTTGGCCACACCCCGGCTTTCATCCACATATAGGTGTAAGGGCTTGGAAACATCGGGGAGCCCCAGTGTGGGAGCTGATAACAAAGCAGTTTTGATCTGTTGGAAGGCCAGCTCAGCCTCTTCCATCCAATTGAAGGGCTGCCGTTCTTTTGTTGCCTGGTATAGGGGCTTGGCTAACTCTGCAAACCCGGGTATCCATAACCTACAGAACCCCACCGACCCCAGGAATTCTCTCACCTGTCGTGTTGACTGGGGTCTAGGGATGCGTAGGATTGTCTCCTTCTGGGCTCTGGTTAACCAGCGCTGCCCCCCTTTTAATAGGTATCCTAGGTAGGTTACCTCCAACTTGCAGATCTGAGCCTTTGCTGCTGAGGCTCGGTAGCCTAGCTCCCCCAAAGTCTTTAGGAGGTTTTCAGTCCCTTGGACACAAGCTTCTGGGGATCTGGCCGCTATTAAGAGATCATCAACATACTGCAAAAGAGTTACTTCAGGGTGCTGCCGCCGGTACTCACCCAGATCTTCATGAAGGGCTTCATCGAACAGGGTTGGCGAGTTCTCGAATCCTTGTGGCAGTCTGGTCCATGTCAGCTGACCGTTGATGCCTCTCTCAGGATCAGTCCATTCAAATGCAAAGAGTTCTTGACTTTTGGGAGCCAGAGGAAGGCTGAAGAAAGCATCTTTTAGATGAAGAACAGTATACCACTGTTTTTCTGGATGTAAGGCACTTAAGAGGGTGTATGGATTGGGTACAGTGGGATGTATGTCTATGACTCTTTTATTAACTTCTCTTAAATCCTGCACTGGCCTATAATCCATACTGTTGGGTTTACGAACGGGTAACAGTGGAGTATTCCAGGATGAGTGGCAAGCCCGTAGGACTTCCTGGTCTAGGAGTTGGTGGATATGGGGCATAATTCCTTCTTTTGCCTCTAGGGGCATGGGGTATTGCCAAACCTGAACCAGATCCGTGCCCGGCTTAACTTCGACAAATATGGCAGGCTGATGTTTAGCTAGCCCCAATCCCCCAGTTTCTGCCCACGCTTCAGGGAAGCGCTGGAGCCAAGAGTCAATTTCTTGATCAGGGGACTTTTGCTCCTGATGGAGCCTGTACTCATTTTCTAAGGTGACAGTCAGGATAGATATTGGCCTGTTTTGGGAGTCAGTTATCTTGGGCCCTTCTGGCTCAAAGTGGATTTGGGCCCCCATTTTTGTTAACAAGTCCCTCCCTAATAGGGGGCAGGGGCTTTCTGGGATGACTAGGAAGGAATGGGATACTTTTCCCGTTCCTAAGTCCACAGTCCTCTGAGTTGTCCAGGGGTATTTCTTGATGCCTGTGGCCCCGTGTACCCAGGATGTTTTCTTAGACATTTTTCCAATTGGTTTGGTTAGGACTGAGCATTCTGCCCCAGTATCAACCAAGAAGTGAAACGGAGACCCCTCCACTTGCAAAGTTACCCTGGATTCGGGGAGGGGGTCTGAACCCCGTCCTCCCTAATCAGAGTCCTGGGTAACGAGGATGGAGGTAGGGTTGGCTGGTTTCCTTTTCTTTGGGCAGTCTTTAATCCAGTGACCACATTCCTTACAATAAGCACACTGATCTTTTTCTAATCTTTGTTTGGAGCCTTGCTTTGTCTGCTTCCTGCTTTGGTCGTTTCCTGCCTGGGGGAAAGCTGCTACCAAGACTTTGGTCATTTCTTTAGTTGCCTTAAATTGCTTTTCTTCTGGAGTATCCCTATTATTATAAACTCGTTGGGCTATGAAGGAGGTCCTGAATCTGCTTTCCCTCTAGACCCTCTAATTTCTGGAGTTTTCTTTTAATATCTGGTGCTGCCTGGTTTACAAAGGACATTGCTACAGCTGCCTGATTTTCTGGTGCTTCCGGGTCCATAGGGGTAAACTGTCTGAAAGCTTCCATTAGTCTCTCTAAATACACAGTGGGGCTTTCTGTCTTACCTTGTAGCACAGAATATACTTTAGCTAAATTGGTGGGCTTGCGAGCTGCTGCCCGGAGACCTGCCATTAGAGTCTGGCAATAAATGAGCAGTCGTCCCCTACCTTCTGCCATGTTGTAATCCCATCTGGGTCGGGTCAAAGGAAAAGCCGCGTTGATGAGGTCAGGATTTGCAGTTGGCTGGCCATCATCTCCTGGAACCAGCTTCCTGGCCTCAACCTGGATCCTTTCCCGCTCCTCCGTTGTGAACAGGATTCAGAGGAGCTGTTGACAGTCATCCCAGGTCGGCTGGTGAGTAAACATGACACTGTCCAACAACGAGGTTAGATCTTTGGGATTATCTGAGAACCAAGCATTTTGGGACTTCCAATTGTACAAATCACTAGTGGAAAAAGGCCAATACATGAAACGGGGGAGCCCGGTATCATCGGGTGATCCTATCTCTCTGAGGGGCAAGGCTACAGTAGAGTCGGGGAGTCGGGAAGCTTGGTCACGCTGCACGCGGCCTCGTGTTCGGCCAGCTGGCCCCCCCGGGTTACTTTCGCTTTTGGCTGCTTCCACTTCTCGGTCCCCGTGTTCCTCCATGGAGGCACCCTGGGGGACCAGGGCCTGTGGTATGGGTTGCGGATATGGCGGTGGAAGTGTGGGTTCTAACGATAGGGGGTCCTGGCTACCTATGGATCTGGCAGCACAGGGGCCAAAGGAGCAGAGGGAGTCCTTTGTCTCATAGGTCGCGTTACTAGGACCTTGCAGGGCTCAGGGATGAACGGGGTCAACCAGAGTGGTGGGTTTCCCACGAGATCCTGCTACACTAGAATATAAGGAATTTGATCAGGATGTCCTGACAGCCCTGGCAGGAAAATCTTAGTTTTTACCTTAGTAATAATGGAGAGACAGAAAGTTCCTTTGGAGGGCCACCCTACGCCAAAGGTGGGCCACTCCGAGCGGCAGAAAGTAACTAGCTTTCCCTTTTTCAGTTCTACACTTAGGTCATGTCCCCGAGCCTTTACATCTTTGAAATTGTTAACAAGGAGGGAGAGCGGTGTGCTCTGGGCGTTGCCCATTTTTGGACTGCTCCTACAAGGAGGAGAGACGAAAATGAGTGTTAAGCAGAGGGAAGTATCTGACAAATCCGGACCTGGAGGGAAGAAGAGGTTTTATGTTTCTTTTTAGACTTAACACGTAACAATAACAGACAGAGAGTGGTAAATGATGAGCATTTGCTAGCGCGTGTCAGACTTAACTTCCAACCTGAGTCAGACGGGGCAACCAGGTGTGGAGGCCCCCAGATGGGCACCGGGGGACGTCTCCCACCAGTCCCAGGTGGCCGTCTTTTAGCGTGTCCACCAAGACCGTGCCACCCACAGTACAGACCAATACGGATCACAGATTTCGCGAAATTTCAGGAAGACAGACAGAGACAGAGACAGAGACAAAGACAAAGCCGGCTTACTTACAGATTAAGATCCGTTGACTTGGGGGTCTGGTGGGCTTGGGGGAAATCCCGGACGAGCCCCCATTTGTTATGCCCAGACCGTTTATTCCCCTGAGAAGACCACCAGAGTCCGGAGTCAAAGCCAAGCAGCAAGGATCTTTATTACAGGTTCGAACCTGGAACTCTCGCATGCTCGTGAAACACACGGGGCGGGAGAGCTCCCCAACTGGGCTCAAGACAGTGTTATATAGTCTAGGGTAAACAGGCACAGAGTCATTATACAAATCAGATGTATGATTGGCTGACATTTGAACAAGCCGATTTGGCTGATTATGATTGGTTCCCGCCATTTCTAGTATTTCAGTTAATTTTGAAATTCTGATGACGTTTATCAGGGGCTTGCAGGGCAAGGGCAGGGCTTGTTTTCGCAAACCCCGAGGCTGGAAAGCAGTCTTACAGAAGCAGAACAAAGGCAGTTAATCATATTGTGACAGGTTTCACAACAGGTTTTGCAACATGAGTGTACCGTACTTAAACGTGTCTTGTGACCTTGCCGTGCCACAGAAAGAAAAACAGGAACTTACAAAATCTTTAGAATGTGCAGAGATAGAGACAAAATGATTGTGAGAGCAGAACAAAGGTTTAGCAATAGGGTGGGCACACACTTTTATGCCCTTTCAGTGGGAATCTGAATTTCATTACTTTTGTCTCCTGAATATTCTTCCCTGCATTGGCTTTTCCACATTCTGAATAATTTTACCTAGCAAACTACATTAAATTTCAGTTCATTCTCTCTTTAAGAAAACCAAATACCAATTATCATCTTTTTTATTATCTTTTGTTATCAGAGCTTCTGGTCATCCTGAGATTATCAGTGTTCACATAGTGAATTCCCGTAAATTCCAACCCAAAGCAAACTAACAAGAAATTTTAATCACCCTACTCAGCCTGTTGAGAGGAAATAGACAATTTTCTTTTAGGTCTTTCAGCATACTGAAAATAGCTTGGAGGTCTCCCTGTGTGCCTGACTCATGGTTGGTGCCCTCTAGATAACAACTGAAAGATAAATGAATAAATCTTTTGCATATGTCCTTTAGCTCTAATGTGTAGTTCCAAGGTCTACTGGAAACTCCTTTTGTTCATAATCACTAGTACCTGGCCCCTATTGATTTCGATTAAGTATGTGAGGTCTATTTGTGTCCATTACTTAGCAAATGTTGCACAGTCTTATCCATGACAACACGAGCAACACAGGACCATGACACTCAGTCTAAAATCTGTTGGCTTCCCATGCAGAGTAAGACCTTAACTCCTCAACTTTATGGCCTCTGATGTTTTGGCTCCCACCAACCCTTCCAGCTACTCTCATTTATATTCTGTCTCCAGAACAAGACCTGAATTCACGCCTTTGCCTAAAGCACCAGTTTCTCTGCTTTTCACCTACTTCTATTTTCACTCTACTCATATTGAAACTCAAATGTCACCTTCGCCAGGTCTTATTTGGAATCCTCTCATTTAACTTGGAGATTGGCCAGAGATGGAGCAAAAAACGTCTGCTAAATAGTGACTGGAAATTTAGATTGGATTATCAACCTAAAATTCTTTTTCTAGATTATGATCTAAGCAATTAAAAGAGAAAAAGAACTATTAGAATCCTTGAAAATATCATCTTCAATAATATGCTTTGGAAATCAAGCACATAAAATATTTTTAACACCTTTTTTCTTTAATCCAAAGTATTTTTCACATAAAATAATCTAATATTGTTTGTAAATGTATCTCAGGTAGTACTTATTTTAAATAATTAGACCTTTTGTTATGACAATTAACTGCTTATTTTTTATTTTTAAATTTGTATATACAGTAATTTTTACAATTCATTTAATAGCAACTGGTGCCATCAAATTTCTCTACTTTGGTTATCCCTTCTTTAGACCACAGTCTGCAAATTAGCACTGATTTTTTGCAAAAGTTAGTATGTTAACTGTACTGTCATTTTTCTTAAGGTTGATCAAAGATAACCTAGAATCACAGCCATTATATGATCACACAAAATGATCATATAATATATCAGACCTGGTTTATCACCAGCATTTATAAAACCAGACCTGGGGAAAGAACTAGGTCTAGGGATACATGCATGGTCTTAATATTGTGAATGTTTAGCCTGTCCTGATTATTACAAAATCAGAACAGCAACAATATTCATAGTAACTTCTTAATTTAAGTGATAAACCCCAACGCATGAAAAGATAGCATGCTGAACTCAATTAAGTGTCCTATTAGCTGAGAAGACATTGGTGAACAGTGTAAATCAGAGCTTTTCTTGCTGAACTTATGCACTTTCATTTTTATTGGGGGTGGAGAGAGGGACGATACACAAATTTTGTATCAAAGTGATTGATATTTAGCATTTTAAATAAGAATGATTGAGTGGCCAGTTTAGAATGCAGGGTCTGGAAAGGCCTGAGAAGGCAATATTCAAGCTGAAATCTAAAAATGAAAAGGAGATGACAGTGGAAAATTCAGGAGGAAGAGCATTCTAAGCAGAAGGCCCTAGAGCACTGTGGGAAGGCAGACTGGTACATGATATTCGAGAAGAGGCACAGATAGATCACACATTTCCTTGTAAGCAAGCACAAAGAATATGGATTTAAATCTCCAAGCAAAGAAGCCCTTGGAAGATTTTACAAAGGGAAGCAACATGATCTAGTTTATTGCTGTTCTTTTTCTTCTTTTTTTAAAAAAGATCACTTTGGAAACTCTAGCAAACAGATTTGGGGGAGAGAAGGTGAGGCCAACTGGAAGGCAATAGTCGGATCCACAGATAATTTCGCTCAGAGTAAGATGGTGTTTGTGAAGCTGGAGAAAAGATTAATCCAATTTGGAAGCTGAGTCAAAAGATCTTTTTCATCCATTGGATGAGAGAGAGGATGGGGGAAGAAATTCATTCCAGAATACTACTGTCTATTTATGTACTTCTTAAGGTTCTTTGAGACAGTCATAATGTCTTACTGTGTGAAGTTATCAGTGTCAAAATGAAGTCACTTATGTCAAATCTAATGAAATGGAGCCAGGAGGCTATGGAGAAGAAGCCTTCAGGCATCTAAGTTTGTAGTACGAATTATTGCAAGAAATTCCTCAAAATCGCAGTATTCCAGATAAGCCACTTGCACAAGGACACTTGCCTAACAATGGCTGTCTTTACCAATAAGCTAATGCCAGCTCCTGCAACAAGCCCCTGTAGCCAATGGTCTTTGTTTCAAAGCATGTTGCCTGTAATTCTTTTTTCTTTTAAAAGCCTGCTCTTACCCAAACCTCTTTGGATGCACCTATGGCCTGACACAAAACCCGCATCCGAAATTGTAATTTCTTGCTATTCTTGAATTAACTCTGTTTTGGAGAGTCGGTCTCTCTGCTGTTTATTTTAGATTGACAACTGGTTCCTTTATTAATTAATGAGTTAATTGACACATGTTCACTTTATGTTTGTATATTTGCATAGATTTCTGATTTTACCTTTTAGAAATAATCTTTAACAGTTGGAATGGGTTGAGGAGTAAATGGGAAATGAGTAGAGACAACACATGTATACAACTCTTTTTAAAAGTTTAGATTGGAGGTCAAGTTGTTCTTCCATTACCCCTCCAGAGAGGCAGCCTCTACATTGCTCTGTAGAAATAACCAATCCCTATTGCATGCAATCTCAGTGCAATCATCAGACAAGGTACCCCCAAGGTCAAGGTTCAGATATGGCCCTATAAGTTGTCCAGAGCTATTGGTCACTGAGGCTGATGTCACATCGACTCCACACAAGCCCCACTGCTCTTGGCACCTGCCTCTCCCTCTAGCAAATGAGATTCTGGGTCCTCGGGGGTGAGAACACCCACAGGGTGATGTCAGCATCAGCATGCAGCAGCAGCCGGTAGGGCATGGCGTCAGTGCACTGTGTGGGCCAGGAGTAGGGTCTCATCATTGCTCTGTAGGCTACGGCTCAAGGGCAGCCCCAAGTGTGTGGAGACTGACATCATCTCACTGCAAGGGCCAGGGGTGGGGCTAGGTGCCCCCTCCCCTTTCTCTCGATCATAGGCTCTGGCAGGGTGAGAGGACGTCAGGGTGGTGTGCTGGTGCACTCTCTGGCCCTTTCGCAACACCATAGTCCCCATGACCATCAGTGTAGGGAGTATTCACCTTTTAAAATGGAGAGACCGAAGGTTCAGAGGGGTGAACTAACTGGCATAAGATTACGTAGCAGAGCTGGATTCTACATAGTCTAATAATTCTTCTTCTTTAAAAGGAACATAATCGTATTTTACTCATGAGATATTTTGAAGTTTAAATCAAGTAATGTATTCCAGCTGCATCCATGTCCCTACAAAGGACATAAACTCATCCTTTTTATGACTGCATAGTATTCCATGGTGTATGTGTGCCACATTTTCTTAATCCAGTCTGTCATTGACAGACATGTGTAACAAACCTGCACGTTGTGCACATGTACCCTAGAACATAAATTATAATTTAAAAAATTAGGTAATGTACACAAAGCACTTTACATATCCCTAAAATTCCTGCGTATGTTCCTTACCCATGGCATCTGTCCATCCACCCAGAGCAGGGACCAATTCTGATTTCTAGCTGGATCTCCAGTAACTCAACACAAAGGAGAAGCAGAGTATACTGAGCAAAAGGCCTGAAACGAAGATAGTAGATCTTATCAAGCAAAAGGTAAGGTCAAATGTAGGTGTCTCAGCTGCACACTGATAAGCACCACTCACCTTATCTTCTCATTGACATCACCCTTCCTATAATCATCTAGACTGAAAATCTGCTATCATTCTGCTCTTTCATGCCTGGCACACCCAATTAGTCCCTCACTCCGTCTCCTGTTCCTTCTCTAGTCTCTATTTCCCTTAGATAAGGCGTCCTCAAATGACTTCTAACTTACTTAAATTGCTTCCTTAGTTAAATTAATACATATATATTTATCTTTAATAATAATTTAGTTCACCAAATATTTCCAATTTTACCCTTTCCCAGCACATAACGGGATTATGCTTCCTGATGTCTGAGCAGTGAGGTGTTTGAGTAGATGTGACCCACCCCTACCCACCCCACTCTCTTACTTTCAGATATAGCATGTAGTTGCCACTCTGAGGAACTCCAGAGCTCTCTTTTCCTTCTCTCTCAAGAAGGAAATCTCAATAGATTCTGTCTCAAGAAACCACTTTCTTTGCTCATGTATAAAAGACAACTCCTTATTTGCTAAACTTGGATCATGAGATTGCAGAAATGCAGTCACATCTTCAGACTCCACTTCTAATTGTAGTTATCTTGCTATTTCCATCACATCTGCAGTGACCCCCTCCACTGAAGTCTTGAACTCCCTCAAAGTCATCCATGAGGGTTGGAATCGACTTCTTCCAAACTCCTGTTAATGTTGACATTTTGACCGCGTTGGAATCGACTTCTTCCAAACTCCTGTTAATGTTGACATTTTGACCTCCACTAATCACAAATGCTTTTAATAGCACCTAGAATGTTGAACCCTTTCCAGAAGCTTTTCAATGTACTTTGCCCAGATTCATCAGTGAATGAAGTAATAAATATGGGGGTGGCAGTACATGCATGAAAATGCTTTTGCTGAATTATTTACAACATGAAAAATTGACTGCAATGTAAAAAAACTAATGGTAGAGAAATGGTTAAAAACCTACAATTGTGTGCAACTACCTAACATTTAATATGATATGTCTACTACATTGGAAATGAGGTAACATTGAAAATTGATGGTTCTAAAAGATATATAACATGGTAAAGGTATATAATATGTGAATGTGATGATAGAAGAAAAAACTTGAATTACCAATTATCAAAAATGATATATTGAGACAAATACTACATGATCTCACATAAATGTGGAATCTTAAAAGGTTGAACTCACTAGAATCAGAGAGTAGAATGGTGGTTACCAGGCTTGGTGCAGGTAGATACCGGTCAAAAGATACAAAATTTTACTCAGGAGGAATGAGTTCAAGAGATCTATTGTATAACATGGTGATTATAGTTGATAACAATGTATTGTATAACTGAACATCACTAACAGAGTAGATTTTGTGTTCTCACCATAGAAAAATAAGTATGTGAAGTAATGCATATATTAATTAAGCCATCCCAAACTGTATAGATATTTTGAAATGTCACATTGTACATCATAAATATATACAATTTTTGTTTACCTGTTAAAACATAAATACAATTTTAAGTGATACATTGAATTATATACACATTGAAGAAGAATTAAGACTGCAAGAAAATGCAGCAAAATGCTAATAGTTATATTTATCCATTTTTTCTAACTTTCTGTAATTTTATGATATATTGCTGATGAAGAAACGAAATTTTATTAAATATCGATTCTCTGCTCCCTAGCTGTCCTTAGACTCTGAGGAGAGCAACGGAGAGAATATTTGGGTTTTTTTAGTTTTTGGTTTTTCCTTCCTTCCTTCCTTCCTTCCTT
>NW_012118265.1:14438211-14443700 GCF_000951035.1 Colobus angolensis palliatus | reverse complement strand
TTAGCAAGCTTTAATTTATAAAGGAGAGTAGACTTCCCAGCTGAGTCAAGTCCCAAAAGAAGAATTTGGGCTTGTTTGGTTTGGGGATTTTTAGAACCCAGCAAACCCATTTTAGCTTTTTTTTTTTCTCTCTCTCTCTCTTTCTTTCTTTCTTTCTTTCTTTCTTTCTTTCTTTCTTTCTTTCTTAGATGGAGTTTCTCTCTTGTTCCCCAGGCTGGATTACAGTGGCGCAATCTCGGCTCACTGCAACCTCCACCTCCTGAGTTCAAGCGATTCTCCTGACTCAGCCTCCTGTGTAGCTGGGACTACAGGCGCACACCACCATGCCCGGCTAATTTTTGTATTTTTGGTAGAGATGGGGTTTCACCGTATTGGCCAGGCTGGTCTCGAACTCCGGACCTCAAGTGATCCGTCCGCCTCAGCCTCCCAAAGCGCTGAGATTACATGCATGAGCCACCGCACCCAGCCGAGAAAGCATTTGATAGTATGAAGTAGGCCATGACTTAAGAGAGAATTAAACTT
This sequence comes from Colobus angolensis palliatus, assembly GCF_000951035.1. Taxonomy (NCBI): domain Eukaryota; kingdom Metazoa; phylum Chordata; class Mammalia; order Primates; family Cercopithecidae; genus Colobus; species Colobus angolensis. Next base: position 14,443,178 of record NW_012118265.1, on the reverse strand, counting down.
TTGCACAGAAGTACAGTATAGAGTTCTCACCAAACAACTGATAGTGAAAGCTTGATTATGTATAAAAGGCCACAGTAAATGCTTTTTACAATTTTAGGTGGCTGCATAGCTTTGAGTCTCAGATCACTGTACTAATGGGGATAATAAGGGTATTCCCCGGATTTAATGTGAGGATTAAATGAGATAATACATATAAATGCTAAGAACAGAACCTGGACTACAGTGAATTTTCAATACGTTAACTGTTTTGGTTATTGGATTTGTTTTTCTTTGATTATTAATACTTGGTTACAGTGCCCCCATGTGTCTATACATTGCAATACTTCTGGTCTTTAAAAGGACTTCTTAATACTTCAGATTAATGCATTTGAAATGACAGTTCTAAGGCCATACATGCATTGTCAACTCATGGTTTATATACTCTATGAAAATTAAACAGCTCCTTTAAAAATAAAGTGTGTTATCACTGAATATAAAAGTAACACATGTTCACTGTAGAAACTTTGGAAAATATTGAGAACTGTACAGAATTCTAGTCACTTATATACAACTACCTAGATATTTTATGTATTTTATATATTCTATATATGCATTTTTACAAATTGGGATCTGTGTGTTTTTATGTTATATTAAATTTTAGAATACATGTAAAATACATTATTAAAGCAAGAGCAGAAATAAAACTATGAGGCTACTGGGCGTTATCCCATTAAACAGAAGCTGGTGTCGTCACCACGGTCTCTTATGTTCCTCATTCATTGGCAACTAAAGTACGTACATTAAACTCGAGTGCAAAAATGCTTTAAAGTGAAAGAAAGTCCAATCTGACTTAGAAGTACAAGGTTGTATTATATTATACCTTATGTATAACTTGAGGAGAGATATGTAAGAATCAGTTTGTTAGCCAGGCGCAGTGGCTTAAGCCTGTAATCCCAGCACTTTGGGAGGCCGAGGTGGGTGGATCACGAGGTCAGGAGATCGAGACCATCCTGGCTAACATGGTGAAACCCCGTCTCTACTAAAAATACAAAAAATTAGCCGGGCGTGGTGATGGGCGCCTGTAGTCCCAGCTACACGCTGGGAGGCTGAGACGGGATAATGGCGTGAACCCAGGAGGCAGAGGCTGCAGTAAGCCAAGATTGTGCCACTGTACTCCAGCCTGGGTATAAGCTTTAAAGCTCACATTTAAAGTTCATCATCAGTGGAGGCCAAAACCATTAAGTGAAAGGCTTTTGGTGAATAGGATATTCATAAGCTCTCAAAAGATCATATTTATCATTTCAAATACATATCAAATTGTGTCTGTTCTGAGCATATACAGACCCCTTTTCTTGTCATTTTTCTTTAAGCAATACAGTATAACAACTATTTACATAGCATTTACATTGTATTATAAGTAATCTAAAATGATTTAAAGTGTATGGGAGGATATGGGTTGGTTACATGCAAATACTATGCCATTTATATCAAGGACTTAAGTATCCTCAGATTTTGGTATCTTGGGGAGGTCTTGGAACCAATTCTCCATGGATACTGAGGGAGGACTGTATAACAGTGTTGGTCACAACACAAATTCCTGGACACCCTTTGCCCCCAGCCAAGATTCTGATTAGTTAGTCTGGGGTGGTGGAGAGGAAGGGAGCAGGAATTTACATTTCTTTCTTTTTTTTTTTTTTTTGAGACGGAGTCTTGCTCTGTCGCCCGGCCTGGAGTGCTGTGGCCGGATCTCAGCTCACTGCAGGCTCCGCCTCCCGGGTTCACGCCATTCTCCTGCCTCAGCCTCCCAAGTAGCTGGGACTACAGGCGCCCGCCACCTCGCCTGGCTAGTTTTTTTTGTATTTTTTAGTAGAGACGGGGTTTCACCGTGTTAGCCAGGATGGTCTCGATCTCCTGACCTCGAGATCCGCCCGTCTCGGCCTCCCAAAGTGCTGGGATTACAGGCTTGAGCCACCGCGCCCGGCCGGAATTTACATTTCTAAGCAGCTCACAGGCAATGCTGATTTTGCTGATCCATGGACCTGAGTTTGAATAGCACTGAATTATAAAACTTTGAAATTACAAAGTGTCTGTGAGTCCATAGCGATGAGAAAGAGAGAGAGATAAATGATGGATACGGGTGATAAAGCTCATATTTATAGAGGAATGCCAGCTAGCAAATGTCAAGGAATTAGAGATTTAGGAGGAAAATCACCATTTTGTAGCTCCCAATGCAATAACTGATTCAGGTAAAGATCATTAACGGAAGCCAAAACCATTAAGTGAAAGGCTTTTGGGGAATGGGATACTCAAAAGATCATATTTATCCTTTCAAATACATATCAAGCCACTTATTAACAGCAGAGGAAAACAATTATATTTTTATCATGGGAAAAGCTAGTAATAAATTTAGTGTCACCAATGAGAGGACAAACTGACACTATGTATTCCCTAGTGGATACGGTGGGAAGTGCAAATAGCATCTGTAGAATATTCTTACCAAAAATGTTTAACCTGAATCCAATCATGAAGAAACAGACAAATCCAGACTGTGGGACATAAATTGTCTGGCTTGGACTCCTTAAAAATTTCTAGGACATGAAAAACTAGGAAAAGGTGGGGAAAATATTCTAAATTAAAAGTGACATGGCCAAATGCAATAGATTCTGGATCAAACAAGTTCTGTAGGTGGTGTCGGGTATCCTGGGGGAATTTGCTTATAGACTGTTTGATAATATTGAATTAATGCTTGAAGTTTTATGTGTAAATTAATGGCACTGTGGTTATATAGAAGAAGGGCTATTTTAAGGAGATACACAATAAAGTATTTAAGTGTGAAGTGTCAGGATGATTGCAACTGTGTGTGTGTGTGCGTGCGCGTGTGGGTACATGTGTAGCAGAAGATGGTGGGGGGGGGTGGGTAGAAAGAGAGAGAGAGAGAAACAGGAAGAGAAAAGAAGCCCAAATATGGTTACATAGGAGAAGGGTGATTCTAAGGAGATATATGATAAAGTGCTTACGTGTAAAGTGTCATGATGATTGCAAGTGTGTGTGTGTGTGTGCACGTGTAGCAGGAGACACTGGTGACAGAGCGAGACTCCGAGACTCCATCTCAAAAAAACAAACACACATACATAAATATTATGATACAATGAATTTAGCTATAATGTGGCACATATAGGTTTTACCATTAAATCTCTTTGTTTCTAGAAACTAAATGGGTCTACAGGATACAGTGTTTCTTGGGTCAAAAACCTAAAAGATATCTTCCTTTCCCCCTTGGATCCTACATCCACCAGCGAATCCTGTCAGTTTACCCTTCAAAATACCTCTCCCTTCTCACCACTTCTCAATCCCACTACCATGAGGCCACCACCAATTCTCGCCTGGGTGGCTGCATTCTCCACACAGAATTCTGCCAAGAAGGTCTTCTAACAGTGAACATCTGATTATATCATTCATCTGCTTTAAACCTCTCCATTCACTTCTTTCCCTAGCTGATGCCCACTTTCTATTTCTCCCACCCATCTCCCTATCCGTTCATACCGGCCTCAATGCCCTTCTGTCACTCCCAGCTCGTTACTGCCTCACAGCTCTTAAACTTGCTGTTCTCCAACTTAGAATACACCTTCCTCAGGTCTTCAATGTTGTAGGTCTCCAACCAAAAGTGTAGAGGGGTGTTTTCAGAATCCTTCTGTAAATGAGCCTTACACTCCCTGCCATTCCCTACCTCTAATTTACTCAGGTACTTTCTTTTTCTTTTCTTTTTTTTTTTTTTTTTTGAGATGGAGTCTCTCCCTGTCACCCAGGTTGGAGTTCAGTGATGCAATCTCGGCTCACTGCAACCTCTGCCTCCCAGTTTCAAGTGATTCTCCTGCCTCAGCCTCCCAAGTAGCTGGGACTACAGGCATGTGCCACCTCGCCCAGCTAATTTTTTGTATTTTTAGTAAAGATGGGGTTTCACCATGTTGGCCAGGATGGTCTTGATCTCTTGACCTCGTGATCCGCCTGCCTCAGCCTCCCAAAGTGCTGGGATTACAGACGTGAGCCACTGCGCCCAGCCTATGTGTATGTGTGGGTTTTGTTTCTTTGTGTTTTTTTTGGTAACTGCTTAATTAGTTTCCTCATATCCTTAAAATGGGGTTGTTATTTGCTATGCCTCCCTCATAAGATTTTGTGAGAACGAAATGAGATAATATTTGTGAAAATACTACTTACATGGTTAAGTCATCTAATAACCATCTTTTCTATTTGTGTAGTGCTTTCAAGGTAAAGTGTGGTATCTTATGCTTAAAGTAATTCAAATGTGCTAAAAATCTGGTGGACTGGAACCCCTGTGACATTATTAAATTATGTTATTACGTTAAAATACTCATTGGCACTGCCAAAGGAGGTCTCTCTATTTCTGGCTGTCCTTCTGTGTCTCTGTCTCTATCTCTGTGGTGAGAGAGCTCATGCAAGCGAGAGTCGGCCAACTCAAGGTTTGCAAAGCAGAACAGAGCGGAGGGTTGCTCTTTTTAGGTTAGTTCCTCCACATGGTCAACACACTGCAGGAATTCAGTTGGCCTCCAAGACTGCCTCTCAGTACCACCTACTGGGAGCTAGAACTGCAGGGCTCTTTCCATACCTGGTCTTCCTTAGTTTGGTAAAACCCAGTTTGTTCATTATCAGAACATAGTCATGTTCGGCTTTTTAAACTGACAAATTAACTTAATATATGTCAGTCACGGCTGGGCACAGCGGCTCATGCCTGTAATTTCAGTACTTTGGGAGACCGAGGAGGTCAGATTACCTGAGGTCAGGAGTTTGAGACCAACCTGGCTGACATGGTGAAAACCCCGTCTCTACCAAAAATACAAAATTACTCGGGTGTGGTGGCACATGCCTGTAGTCCTAGCTACTCAGGAGGCTAAGACAGGAGAATCGCTTGAACCCAGCAGGTGGAGGCTGCAGTGAGCCAAGATTGCACCACTGCACTCCAGCCTGGGTGA
>NW_012118265.1:14398754-14432620 GCF_000951035.1 Colobus angolensis palliatus | reverse complement strand
ATATATATATATATATATATAATACACACACACACACATCAGTCACTGTGGGTGTTTTATTTATTTACCATTATTTATTCTTATGCCCTGTTGAGATTTTTGTCATTTATAATGCTTAGAAAATCAGATAGAAATATTTATCTGATATTCACTTTGCAGAAAATTTAACTGATATTTACTTTTATCTCAAAGATTTAAGATTTATTCTTTAACTCTTTAGGCAAGGAATATTTCAGAAGTGTTATGCTTTTGTTGCTATTAAATCCATGGCAGCATGCTATTTTGATAAGTTTTACCTTGTTACAGATAAATGATAGAGTAAAATTACATGGCATTTAGGATTTTTGTTAAATATTAATAAGTAGATTTTAGTCACTCTTGTCACATACAAGAAAGTCACAATGTGAGATGATAGGTACTGTAATTTGCTTTACTACAGTAATCATTTTACTATCTATATGTGTCCTAAAACATCATAACATAAACCTCAAATATACACGATAAAATTCATTTTAAAGAATACACAAAATAAAATAAAAATATAAAGATAAACACTTGGAAGGAATGCACAAAATAAAAATGAAATAAAATGTATGACAATAATAAATATCAAGCCTCTTTCTCTCATCTGTCAAGAAATATTTTGCTACTCTCCACCTAGTTTTTTTCCCGTTCCTCAGTCTCGGGCTTTATTAGTAGACCAGGGTGAAGAGTGCACAGGTGTATGTATGTGCATGCATGTGCATGTGTGTGTGTTGGAGGGCAGACAAAGGGAATTGCCAAATAAAGACTGATAAAATTAACTCAAAAAGAAAGCTTTGAGACCAGCCTGGCTAGGCCAACATGGTGAAACTCCGTCTCTACTGAAAAATACAACAATTAGCCTGGCATTGTGGCGCGCACCTGTAGTCCCAGCTACTCGGGAGGCTGAGGCAGGAGAATCGCTTGAACCTGGGAGGTGGATGTTGCAGTGAGCTGAGCTCATGCCACTGTACTCCGGCTTGGGCGACGGAGTGAGACCTCGTCTCAAAAAAAAAAGAAAGCAAGTGATCGATGGAGGAAAATAGACTGAATCCCTGGATCCCAGGGAAGAAAGGAGGAAAGCATGAGGAGGGTACACATTTTGGGGAGAATATTAACAGAGATTTTAAGGAATAGCTGCTATATGGGGGGAGATGTTGAAATGACAGGAAAAGGCTACTTTATAAGTTTTTCTCTACATGAAGAATGCATTTGCCCATCACACCCAACACACACACCCAGGGGCTTTCTAAAGTGAGGATTTGGGTTCCTTTCAGTCTTTTAACAGGCTGTTTTCTTCAACTTTTACATCATGCCAAGACTGGGCCATAAAGGGCTCGACTTCATTCAGATTACCAAGATACACAAGCACCAGAGGGCATTTTTTGTAGAAGTAAGTTGGTGACTTCCAATTTAAGGTTACTAAGAAGATTCCATAAAAACACACACAGAGAAATTGTAAGGGAAGATACATATTTGAGATTTTAATTATGTTCCAAAACAGGAAAAGTTCTACTATGAAGCATTTAACATTGCCACCCCCCTGAGATCTCCCTGTCAGGAAGCTTTTTGCCAGTCTTTCATGTTTTTTATATCTCTGTTATTGAACTTATTCTGCCTAGTTAATTTTTTCTAAGAATATTTTTATTATAGAAGTAATGTATGTTGGCCTGATTTATTCTTAATTGCATGTGGTAAGTTCACTGAAGACAGAGACTATACCTTATTTGTAAAACAATGTCAGAACACCTAACAGCACAGACCCTGGAGTGAGACACACCTGAATTTGAATCTTGGCTCTGTTGCTACTCCTCAGTTAAATACCAAGTAGTTTTTTTGTGGTGGTTGTTGTGTAATCTTGTTTAGACTCAGTACACTCATCTCTAAAATTTAGATAATGCCTGTTTCTCTTTGGGCAGTTGTGAACATTAAATGGGAAGATGTATGAAAGTGCTCAGCACACAGTGCCTGGCACCCACAAGTACTCATCCCACAGTAACTATTATTACGTGTGTGTCTAGTTTATTATTTGAATCTCTACCACGTAGCACAGAAGGTAGTGCTCAGATCTTTGCTGAACAAATAGCTAAGATGAGAGAAGAAAATCGTAAGAGGGATCCAAGGGCTGGCATCCTTGGTTTATTTTACCCCCTTTTTTTCCTCTGTGACCTTAAGATTTGGAATTCTAGGGGCTGCTATGGATGCTTGAGCTCTGCTTCCAGCCCCAAATGAGCCTTGTTGGAAGTAGGGTAGGAGGAAAGTGTTGTCTGTTTGTACGAGGGCCTCCCTGGGAGTTCTGAGCTTCTCAGGGGACTTCCATTCCATTCTCCAGCTCGTTTGCCCACTCACCTGCCCTCCCGCCCAATGCCTCTGGAAAGTTTCCTAGTGATGGGAACTTCCAGTGACTAACCTTTACCTTTGTAGGGTCAATGGGAGTGAGGGACCCTCTAAAATACCATCTCCTGCAGTAAGCATTTCTGGTTTCCCTGGTTAAAAAGAGTATCTCCCGCGATCGCACATAGCACTTATTGCCCTACTCTAGCTGCTAGTTTTATGTTGTTTCCTGCTGTAAATTGTAGGTCTCTGAGAGCAAAGTCTAGGTCTGGTTCCTGTTTGATCAGTACAATGAGCTGCACATTTGTTTCCAAGCAATGGCTGTTAAACTGAATTTCAAGGAAGTGAGACTCGGGGCTGTAGCCTAGAGCTGAGTCTTGAGCCCCTAAACTCCAAGGTGCTACCCCGATCACCAGACCTTTAAGTTTATACACTCTGCTCCCTATGGCAGAACACAGCCTCTGAGCAATTAGCAGCCTGAAGTTCATTGTTTAAGATTCACTGGAGGAAGTTCCCAGCAATAGAGTTCAACAAAACTGGCAGGAATCCAGAAGAAAAGCTTTATTTAGGAAATAAGAAAGCTTTATTTAGGGGACACAAATTTACAAGCTGTTAACATTACACTTTTTCCACTCCATAATTTGAAGTTCGTTTTTTACACCACCCAGCTATTACATAGGAGCATGGTGGAAATTCAATACCTGTTACAGCTGGAAACAATCTGGAAGAATTCTGACTCTATTAGCAGACAGCTTACTAAAACTTTGTACTAGTAGTCATATACAATTAATAATGCAGTAATTTATTTGGTCCCAAATGTGACTACTATATTCAAAGTCATCCAATGTGATAAAAATTTGTAGAACATTATACATTTTCATTCCCAGTGAGCATTGCCACAGTTTGCTAAAGTTTCTGGCTGAAAAATAAATATTTTCTAGATATCATTCTAAGTTGTTCAACTAAATGTAAATGAAATAACATCTCAGGAAAAGTTTGTCATCTCAATAATTTGATTTCCTCATTTGGCATAGAAAAACAATTACCCTTTCAACTTCATCAGTGTCTCTGTTGAGACTTGGATTTTTCACAGTCTCAGTTCTGCTTGAAGAATGCCAAAGTGTCTCCTCTTGATTTCATGTGGCTCTTCACAAATCCAGTTAATTTCCTGAACCCCTGGGCCAGCCCGTCCCCTGTGAGGGCACAGCAGGGTTGCACATACCAGTTCCGGTCACTGCAAAGCTTCTTCACTTTGAACATTCTGGTGATGTCCTCAGCAGTCAGAGCTCCAGGCATGTCTTGTTTGTTGGCTAATAGAACAACAGGCACATTTTTAATGTGTTCATTCTTCAAAATGTGCTCAAACTGTCTCCGAGACTCTTCCAGTCGCTGTTTGTCTGTGCTGTCCACAACATACACCAACCCATCGGTGTTCTCACAGTAACAGCCCCAAACAGTTCTCATTTTTTCCTGTCCTCCAACATCCCAGACTGTGAGTGAAAGACTCCTTTCCAACTCGATCATCTCCACATTGAAACCTATTGTAGGAATGGTGGTAATATCCTTAGCAAGCTTTAATTTATAAAGGAGAGTAGACTTCCCAGCTGAGTCAAGTCCCAAAAGAAGAATTTGGGCTTGTTTGGTTTGGGGATTTTTAGAGCCCAGCAAACCCATTTTAGCTTTTTTTTTTTCTCTCTCTCTCTCTTTCTTTAAATACCTTTTCTTACTTTCTTTCTTCGAATGGCCAGAGACAATGTGTCCTTTCTGGATCTCGCATGAAAATATTAGGAAGAAAGAAGAAAGCAAATGCTTCATGCTGTATTCTAAGAACAAGAACCTAGATATGTTTATGTTGTAGCTTATCAACTTGATTACAGGCAAACAGTATTTTATTTGCAATCCCAGCCAATCCTGAGGGATCTGTGGTGTGAGTAACCAGCCAATGCTACGGTGACTCAAAAGGGAAATTCTCTGTAAATGAGTAAGATTAGGAGAGGCCTACCTGGCTGCAGTTTTGTTTTCTTTCAGGTGCTAGAAATCTAGAGGAAACTGAAGGTTCAACGTGCAGAGGAGCATGGTTTAGCAGCAGAACAAAAACTTAACTTTTCATTTTAACTAATTTTAACTTAAATTTAACTAAACTTTTTGTGTAACTTTTTGTAGAACTTCTCTAGGTATTCAACCATTTATCTTATCCCAATTGTAAATAAGGAGCCAGGCTTCTTAAGTCATGAAGAGAGAGTTATTCTCACACACTGTCTGCAGTATCTTAAATCCCCCTTGTCCAGATTACTCACTAGGAAACCTTAAACCACCCAAGGTTATCTGAACCTTATCCTAATCACATACAGAATCACTTTCTTTAAACTTCTAGGCAGAGAATTTACACAACTGCAGTCACAAAATCAAATATATGAGGGGGAATTTATAACACAAACACTTTTACATTAAGCAGTCCAATTAAAGATGGCAAATAAATACATGTATTTATTTCCTCTCCTTCCCACGATGCCACAGAATAATGGTAAAGGCATTAAAAGAACATATAGGCTGGGCATGGTGGCTCACGCCTGTAATCCCAGCACTTTGGGAGGCCGAGGTGGGTGGATCACGAGGCCAGGAGATCAAGACCAACATGGTGAAACTCCGTCTCTACTAAAAATACAAAAAACTTAGCTGGGCGTGGTGGCCCATGCCTATAATCCCAGCTACTCAGGAGGCTGAGACAGGAGAATCGCTTGAACCAGGGAGTTGGAGGTTGCAGTGAGCCCAGATTGCACCACTATACTCCAGCCTGGTGACAGTGAGACTCCGTCTCAAAAAAACACAAAAAAACAAACAAAAAATACCATGTAAATCCATAACAAAACAACAAGATAATTCATCAGAGGGTGAGAGATTTTAACAAAATTCTGGAAAATGGAAACTAGATGGAAAAATGAGTGGTAACTGATATAGCAGGATAAATCCAAACCTTGGAGTGCTGATGCACAGGAGATAGGCGAGGTGACAGGTATGGCAGAGAGAAGGGATGAAATAAAGGACTAAAAACAGAAGAAGGTTAACAAGAGGCCACACACACACACACATTCTGTCTCTCACACACACATACACACACACACTTCTGCTGGCTGTCTTCACCAACTAGATATTTACTCCAGGCAAAATTCTAAAGAGTTTTTTATTAAAGAAATTGAAAGATCTCAGAAAAAAGACCTCCATTTTTGACAGTTGGGAGTTTCTGACCGTAATGCCTAAGTCAACATGTAATTAACCCATAGCCAACCTGGCAGTTGGCAAACTTGCTTACATACATAGAATTCCCAATCAGCTTTGCAGTGCACAGAAGTTTCTATACTTAATGCATAGCATGCCTTCAATATGAATAAGAGAGAGACCAAGATGAAAATAAGAACTTTTAAGAAAGCTTAAACAGAGCTAATGAAGGGAATGGAAGAACATTTTCATTAAAGTCTAATTGCTATTTTTGTACAGACTTGAGAAGACATTACATCCATAAGACAAATTGGATGGTATTAAACAGACCACTCAGAGAATAAAAACAAAACTCCTAAAAATAAAAACACAAATTTCAAAAAATTTTAAAGAATAGTAATACCTGTAGGCTGGAAGACAATGTTGAAGGAGTCTTTCAGAAAGTTGAAGATAGAAAATATGGAAGAAAAGATAAGAAATATAGTGGATGAACTCAGAAGTCTTAACTCAGAAGTCTGATTTGTAGGACTTATTCCAGAGAGAAAAAAAAATATGCACAAGAGGAAATTATAAAGAAATAATACAGGACCACTTCCCAAAGCTAAAGAATGAACTTGCCAGATTGAAAGACTTCCCTCAATGCTTACCAACATGATTTTTAAAAGAGCTATACAATGTGATATACATGTTTTTTATTAAAACTAAACATTTATTTAGAGTTTTTATACAAAATAAGTAGACTATTTTAGATGCAGAAAGCACACGTATGAAGAAATTCTGTAACCCTTCTTAAAGAATTAAGTTCTTAACCAACTCGCTATGTCTCAGAGGCCAAAGATACCATTTTCATTTGTTCATTGATTTATTCATCTAACCATTCAGGAAATAAACATATTGATTGCCTAGTCTGTGCTAGATGTCAGGGAGGTCACAAAGATAAACTAGGCTTGCCTTTAGTTGGCTTTCACTGGGGAGAAGGTAAAAGACATGTGACCTAATAAAAATAAATACAAAGTCAAAAAATTTCACATGCTGCAATAAAAGAAAGGCTAATGTATTCTGGATATTCACAGACTCCTTCAGAATGAAAGGCGTCAGAGAAATCTTCCTGGAGAAGGTTAAGTATTGAACCAGGCCTTGTAGAGACACGTGAGGGCATACGTGAAAGAAACATTCTGTGAGAGCAAAGTCTTAGAAATGGGAAAATATGGGAATGTATATGGAAAACCAACTGTATATGGATAAGTAGGGGTTTCTTCCATAAACATGTTGAACTATCATGAGAAAACCATAAGATAAATCTAGATTATAGGCCATGCTGCAAGACAACAGACTTGGACTCTTCAAGATAGGTCCATGTCATGAAAGACAAAAGGAAAAAAAAGGATCAGGAGAAGAATGTTCTAAATAAAAGATATATGATTCCTAAATGCATTGCGTAAACTTTTATTGGATCCTGTGTCAATAATAGTGATTAAGGAAATTGTTATAACAATTATGACCATTCAAATTGGGGACATTTGATTATGAACTGTATATTAGATGGTATTATTTACCAATGATAAATTTCTTGAAGGCAATGATTCTATTGTTGTTATGTAGGAAGATGATTTTGTTTCAAGGAGATACAGGCTAAAGTACTTAGAGGTGATATCAGCAAGTTAATTTCAACTGGCTCAGCAAACACATGCACACAAAGATATGTATATGGGAGGGAGGAAGTGTGTGTAAATATGGCAATAGTTGGTGGCTCTAGGTCAGAGGTATTGAGTGTTCATTTTACTATTTTTTAACTTTCCTCTAGATTTGAAATTTTTGAAAACAACATGTTGAAAAAAAGAATATAATTGAAATAAGCTAATAAAATTAGACTACAGGCCATAGTAACACAGTAAAATAATTCAGCTTACTTAGGGGTAAGTCTGTACTTCCAAAGGTGAATTTAGGGACTGTGACTGCACTACTACTTAAGCTCTTTCTCACCTCCATATTTTCAACAAATTAAAATTTTTAAAAGAAGTTAAACATTTATTTCATATTAAACTAAATGATTTGAGTGCTTTATGAGGTCTACTGTTGGTATTGGGGACATCCTTTAATACATTTTTGCTGTAATGAGCATGATCATACATATATGCCTTCACCATTTCCCATCTCACCAATTATACCTTGTTTTTGAGATAGCCAAACAAATGAGGGCTTAAATTCTGCATGAATATTATATCCACATAGGAATATTATTCTCTTCTGTGAAAAGAAATAAAATAATTTCTTTGTCAATGCTAATTGTCATAAAAGAATCTACAAATGTTTCAATATCCTTTCTTACTGTCCCAAAACATTTATGGATTCACTTGTCCCAGCCAAACTTGAGGGAAGGCAAGGTATTTGTTTTCTGTAAATCATTCTAAGATTACGCAAATAAAGGTAGACTTGTGAGAGAGTTACTGGCAGACTCTGTGGTGTCACAGGAAATTTTTTTTAAAATGTGGGAACGAAAGAAACATTTTCTTTAATTTCTTATCATGGAGGTGTGAGGCAAAAAGTCCTAAATTAGAAACTTAGCCATGTACTGACCAAGCAAAAATACAGAAACTTATCTCTTGGAAGAAGGTGCAACTTATTCCATTATCTTTATTTTTCACAGATAAAGAAGAAAGAATCAGGATGTGGCTGTGTAAATTGCTTAGCTTACAGAGACTTGGAACATCCCCTACTTTCCCTACAATAACTTTTTTTGGTCTTTTTAAAAATAAATGTTTGGAAAATTGAAGTATAACACATATATAGAAAAATGCAAAAATCATAAATATATAGCTTAAAGAGTTACCAAAAATTGAAAACACCCATGTAACCTCCACTAAGGCCAGGATTAATTTTTAACTTTCTTTTTTTTTTTTTTTGAGATGGAGCCTTGCTCTGTCGCCCGGGCTGGAGTGCAGTGGCCGGATCTCAGCTCACTGCAAGCTCCGCCTCCCGGTTTTATGCCATTCTCCTGCCTCAGCCTCCGGAGTAGCTGGGACTACAGGCGCCCGCCACCTTGCCCGGCTAGTTTTTTTGTATTTTTTAGTAGAGACGGGGTTTCACAGTGTTAGCCAGGATGGTCTCGATCTCCTGACCTCGTGATCCGCCCGTCTCGGCCTCCCAAAGTGCTGGGATTACAGGCTTGAGCCACCGCGCCCGGCAACTTTCCTTTTCTTATTTTTTGCAAGTAAAAATGCAAGACCTCATGTATTTCTATACCCAGTATGCTCTGTTCCTGAACAATAGTCACTCTTTGTCCTAGTTGAGATTCTTTGAAGCTGCAAAGAATGATATATCCTAATCTATAAAGATTTCCCCAGAGCCGTTTCCATCAAACTGAACCAACACTTTCACCCACATCACCAAAGGTTTTTTACTTTCACATTGGTAATCATTGGATGTGAGTTCAAATCTAGCCTCTGGCACTCACTAAATATTAAATAGTTGTCATAATTATATAAAATAAATGTGAAAAAAACATTATCACAGAGCCTGGCCCATGGCTGATACAAGTTTTCTCCCTCTTCTCTCACAATTTTTGTGTCTTAGCTAACATTTTTAAATACCTGTGATTCTTAATCTTTTCCAGATGAGGAACAATCTGATAATTCCCATAAAAGTATTCCACTGGGAGAACAAACCACCATGTGCTGGACCCCTTCCTCAGCACCCCATTTTTATCCAGCTCACCCTCAATAAGATAAAGAAGAACAACGAGACGACACACCAGAGGGGCAGTCTGAGGGCTATGTCTGGAACTTGGGAGCAATAGTTGCACCCCTTTGCCTTGGTGAAGATGGGGGATTTATTTAGGGATGGATGACTCAGATATCTTTGGCCCCAGCTACCTGCGAAGCTCTCAGTATCCTGGGTGCCTACCTAGTCAGCAGCAACGGGGCCCAAAAGAACTCAACTATGCAACCTGACTACCATTGACCTAATTAGTTCCCTTTTCACTTCCGTGAAATAATGATCCAAATGGTTCTCACAGGTCTCTATTTTTTATAGCTGCTCATCTTTCTTCAAACTCAAGATAAATCTTTGATTATTCATTCAACATTTATTGAGTATACACTAAATGGCAGGCACTATCTATCTTCTGTCTTCAGAATAACTGATGGTTCACTATTTAAGAAGTAACTAAAAGTTGAAACACTTAAAAATATTTTTTAAATGCTCTATACACAGTCTTCAAATTTTAGAAAAGAAATATTTTATTATAAAAACATTTAAAAATATTTAAATAATCTAAAAATTTAAAACTTAATGTGATTATGAGTCTCACTTTTCTCTTTGTTCACATACATATGTAATTTCTACATGCTTCATTCATTCAGTACACTTCTATTGAGCATGTAATATGTCTGTATATAATTCAAGACACTGGCAATTATCTGTATATAATCAAAGCAGTCTTCATTTTTAAGGAACTAACAATCTAATGAAAGAGACCAACACTTACCAACAGTATGAATGTTGCTATAAATAAGGTAACAGGACTTAGGAGGCTGCAAGTCAGTGTCAAGTCAACATGGCTCATTATGGGATGCTCACATCTTCTATCTGTCCAAACTGGGACCGTTTTAAAAGTGGAAGGGGTACTAATAATGAGTACACCAGCAAACAGGTGTAAACAGGCTTAAGAAAATTAGGCTGTATGGTCATTTTAGAATAAGCCACTGAGACTTGCCTGGCTTCATGAAAGGAAGCTTGAGCTAATTTTAGGATGAAAGAGAACAAGGGCTGCATAGCTACTTTTCAAATGTGTCCACTGTCACTCACTGACATTCTCCTTTCTAGTCTTTCTAAAGGATAAACTAAGAAACCGAGTGTTAAAAAGATATAATGGGATAATAACATGTACTTGACACAGTTCCTTCTGACTCCAAAGGGAACAGATAGCAAAAGTGAGGGTTGTTAGGGTTAAAGTTGTTTCACTTCTCTCTCTTCACCCTCCTACTCTCCTTCCGTCCCCCTGCTTTTCTCCTTTTGCCCCAACTCCTTTCAATTTGTTTTTTCCCCTTTCCTATTTTCTGTCTGATTAGGTCAGGTCAGTAAAATGCTAGTGCTCAGGAATAATTAGTATTACATTTTAAAGGATTACCCTATTATTACATATTACAGCCTAGATAAACATGTTTCTCACTTCACAAATTGGATTTTGTTTTTGTTTGTGTTTTCGCTTTTTGATTTTCTATAACCTGAACCAATAGTAAATCTTTTCTTGAGAGCAATCAAGCTCCTTCCCACCAGCCTCTATTATCTCTGTCCCCAGCTCCAAACCACAAAGCGGTAGATGGAACTTGTAGCAACTTTCTCCTGTTTGCACTGATTGACTTTAAAAGTAAAATAATTCTGTACAAATTTGCAACATTGTCAAGAAGCATCAAAATATAAACCAAGAGCCTTCAGAGTTTCAACGTTTCTTCTTGAAATATAATGGTTGTCAATTTGTTCATAATAGAAAAGTTAATCTCCTGCCATTTTTAATGTATTCCGATTAAATTTGTTAGGAGTATATAAGTAAAACTAATTCTATTTTAGTGAAAGCAAGAACTCATATAAACAGCAAAATTATTCCCTTACTCTTTGTTTTCTTATCTTTAAAAATATTCCTTCCTGCATGATAAGCATGAAAGTAAAAATAATAACCACAAAAATAGATTAATATGATTCAGTTCTCACTTCCATAAAGGATATGACAAAATACATGACCAAGTTAAATACTTGTGTAAATAATTAACCAGGTGCTAATATACCTGGATGACAGGTTGCTATTTTGGGTTTGGTTTTGTTTTTGAGACGGGGTCTCTCTCTGTCACCCAAGCTGGAATGCAGTGGTGTGATCATGGCTCACTGCAGCCTCCACTTCCTGGGCTCAAGCAATCCTCCTACCTCAGCCTCCCAAGTAGCTGGGACTACAGCTGCACCATCACACCTGGGGTTTTTTGTTTGTTTGTTTGGTAGAAACAGAGTTTTGTCGTGTTGCCCAGGATGGTCTCAAACTAAATTCAAGCGATTCTTCCACTTCTGCCTCCCAAAGTGCTGGGATTACAAGTGTTTTTGATAAGGAATTTCAAAGGGAAATTTTGAATAAGCAGAGATAAATGGAATGGTAGGGTGAGAGAGAAAAAGAAATGTTGTGACATTTAAAGTGACAACGACATACTAAGTCAGGCCGCCCAAGAGATGGAGAAGCCTTCCAGACTCCCAGGCCCTGTTCCATTGCTGCACGATCTCAGGGTTGGCTTTCCAGAAATATCAACGAAGGGTCAGATGAGATAAAATTATTTTCATCAAATATTCTGCTCTTGCACTTTTATTCTCCGTTGGTTATCCCTCTTACCTCCAATAGTGCAACCTGGACACACAATGATTTCAAATGCATAGCTAAAATTAATTCTAGCATGAGACATTTCAGGGTATGAATTAAATATTCCAAAAATAAATCAGAGTCTCAAATTTAGCTTGGTATAGGTTTGAAGCATTAAACTTTCTAGGTTGAATTGGTCATGCAAGACTCTGGAAGTCCTGGCTTCTGATCACAATTGTACTATTTTCTCTCTGTGTGAACCTGGGCAAGTTATTTAATATCTCAACTTCTTGGCAGGGTGCGGTGGCTCATGCCTGTAATCCTAGCACTCTGGGACGCTGAGGCGGGTGGATCACGAGGTCAGGAGTTTGAGACCAGCCTGGCCAATATAGTGAAACCCCATATCTACTAAAAATACAAAAAATTAGCCGGCTGTGGTGGTGTGTGCCTGTATCCCAGCTACTCGGGAGGCAGAGCCAGGAGAATCATGTTAACTCAGGAGGTGGACATTGGTGTGAGCCAATATCGTACCATTGCACTCCAGCCCAGGCAACAGTGTGAGACTCCATCAAAAACAAAACAAAACAAAACAAAAAACCCTCAACTTCTTAATCTGTAAATTGGGAAATAATATTATCTATCTCTCAGGATTATGATAAGGAATAAATGAGATAAAACACAGAGAAGTATACAGCATATGTTAGGCACTCGGTAAATGGCAGCTATTGTGATTTTATTATTGGTCAGATGAATGGCAGTAGGTTTATATTTGCAGACCAAATCAGATTTATTATTAGTAACTGTTTTGAAAGTCTACAGGGAGTCTACAGTTGTTTCTTGGCTCCATAGAAAAGACTACTATGCTCAATTGACAACATCTGCTGTGAGTGTAGGAAGGAGTATAGTAACCATATTTGCCATTTTCAATTGCTAGTATCAGACACAGCATGGTTCCCAAGCCTATAATCCCTCCTCCCCATAGTTGAGGTCACCTGATCCTCTTTTAGAAGCTAAATGTAGTCTCAATCCTCACCTAAGACAACAAATACTTAAGCAGCTCCAATCTTCCTTTCTAAGATCCAGCCCAGAGTCATCCTAACCATGAATCCAATCACAACATGGTATCCTAATTTTAACAATTAGACAGTTGCCTTTTTTACTAAGTCCCAGTCCCTATTGTTAAACCTAGTTCTAGTAACTAGGCTTCTTCCACTCCAGCACCGTCCTAAAATAGGCACCCTGAATTCACATTAGCCATAGCCTTTCCAAAATTAGCATCTCTAACCCTCAAAATCTAACCTTCAGGATAAATCCATGTTAACCATTGAAAACTTCTTAGTTGTTGAGTATGGGCTTCTCATTATTGCTCACTCTGGTTTCTCCATCAATTTTTTGTACACCAATCTTTAACTGAATACTTGCTAAGTCAAAAATATACATATAACTTTGCATGAAAATATCACAGAAATCTCAGTGTAAAGTGTAAATACCTAGAAGCAAGAAAGGTCTAAAGTTAACAGGACAATATCATGCAACTTTCTCCTGAATCCAGTATTGAAAAATTCTACCTTTTAATTCCATGGGTTGACAGAAATCAAATTTATCCACTCAGAAAATATCTTTATGCCATCAGCTAGGCAAATATTTATTAATTGCCGTGAGCCAAGCCCTGTGCCGGGTACTAGGAGGGTAGTAGGCACTGGGAGGGTAGTAGGCTAATGAGAAAGTCCAGTGTAAGAATCTGACTCAGTCTCAGGTCGAGAGAGCCTTTCTAGGGAGGTTTTATTGGTGTTGATTCTGGGACTGGTGAGTCATGCTGACTGGGGGCGAGGGTTGACATCTTACCCTCCAGAAAGATTTAGACCATTTGATGAGTCATGCTGATTCGGGGCAAAGGGTGACACATTATCCTCCAGGAAGATTGGACCTTTGTCAGAGTCCAGATTATGGGAGCCCTTCATGGAGACTGCAGTTTTCTTTTCCTTCAGAATATTCCTCATTGATGTGCTTCTTCCCTAGGAGTTTGGGCAGAAAGGACCCTAAAGAGTCTTGATACCTACTCTGTTTCAACTACAGAGTTCCTATCTCTGTCTGGAGGAGTTCCTTCATTCCTTAGATGATGTGCAGGAGCTACCTGGCCAACATCAGCCAATTTGATGACCTACCTAAACTTCTCCCCAGCTTAAATTATTAGCTCCTTGCATTTCCCCAGATGTTTACTGATAATTTTAACCCCATCCACTTGCAAGTAGTCCCCAAACTCCTATCGTTACAGGTTCATAATAGCCTGATATCTGACATAGCCTACTAAAAGAATACACAATTTCCCCTAAGAAAAGAGGAGGGACTTAGCCTCTTAGCTGTAATCCAGAACAACAAATCAGTACATTTATAGTGTAACAATTTCACTAAATATTAATTTAAATAACATCCAGGGAGTTCCAAAATATAAGACGGTCATCCAAGAGTCCCAAGTCAGAGGGAAAGGCAAGAAAATGTACAGATGAGAAACCCAGAGAACAGGATGACAAACAGAATTTACATTGTGGCCAGTTGCAATGTCAACATACAAAGATAAGTAGTAGTTCTCTTAGAGAACAGTAACTGAGAAAGACCCCATTCTCAGTAGCAATAAAACTATAAAATATCTAGGAATAAACTCAATAATATATGCACAGTTTCTGTATGGAGAAAATAATAAAATTTTACTGCTGGTCTTAAAAAAATAACCAAATAAAGGAAGACATATAGCATTATAAAATGCCAATTCACTCCTAATTTAATCTATGAGTTAAATTCAGGGCCAATCAAAAGCAGTTGGTAAACAAATATTTATATAACATTTAATTATGAGTCAGTTGCTGAACATTGGAGATATGATGGCGAAAAGCACAGAGTCCCTGCTCTCCACATTCTAATGCAAGGGAGGGGAGAGAAGATAAGTGTATAAACAAATAAACAAGATAATTACAGAGGATCATGTGTTATGGAGAATAGATCATTGATGGAGACTGACAAAAGCACTGCAGTGTGGGGGAGGGGATGGGACCCTATTTTAACTAGAGTGAATCAGAGAAAGCCTCTCAGAACAGGTGACAGGTAAGGTCAAATCTGAATTATGCAAATGGGTCAATCATGCAAATATCTGGGAAGCCCCAGCCTTCCAAGCAACAGGAGGAGCAAGGACCCTGAATCAACCATGATCATAGCCAGCTAAAGGGACAGAATAAAGGGACTATGGTTGGAAGCCAGTTGAAAGGGAGAGCATTGGGGAAGATAAAGTAGATTAGCAGGGCTAAATGTGTAGAGATTCCAGGCCATGGGGAGGCATTTGATTCTAGATTTAATTGTGAAGCCCTTGGACAGTCGTAAGCAGGGAAGTGACATCATCTGAGGACCATTTAGGCTGCTGTGTGGCAAATGGGCTGGTGGCAGAGAGGGTAGGAAATGTGGAGGCAGGGGGACTGGTTAGAAGACTCTCTCAGTAGTCCTATTGGGATGATAGCAGCTTGAGCTAGGGTAGCAGGGAAGGAGGAAGTCAGAATTGATCAGATTCAAGGTATAATTTGGAGGCAGCAGCCGTAGGACTTGCATGGATTAGATGAAGGTGAGAGATAGAGGTCAAGATAACTCACAAGGTTTTTTGACTAAACAACTGGGAGGATGGTGGTGCCATTTGCTGAGAAGAGGGAGAAGAGGACTTCAAGGAGAAAAGCCATAGTTAAAATTAGTTCTCTCCTCAAGGATCTAGAACTAGAATTATCATTTGACCCAGTCATCCCATCACTGGGGATATACCCAAAGGATTATAAGTCATGCTGCTATAAAGACACATGTACACGTATGTTTATTGAGGCACTATTCACAATATCAAAGACTTGGAATCAACCCAAATGCCCATCAGTGACAGACTGGATTAAAAAAATGTGGCACATATACACCATGGAATACTATGCAGCCATTAAAAAGGATGAATTCGTGTCCTTTGTAAGGACATGGATGCAGCTGGAAACCATCATTCTCAGCAAACTATCGCAAGAACAAAAAACCAAATACCGCATGTTCTCACTCATAGGTGGGAATTGAACAATGAGATCACTTGGACACAGGAAGGGGAACATCACACACTGGGTCCTATTGTGGGGAGGGGAGAGAGGGGAGGGATAGCATTAGGATATATACCTAATGTAAATGACAAGTTAATGGGTGCAGCACACCAACATGGCAAATGTATACATATGTAACAAACCTGCACGTTGTGCGCATGTACCCTAGATCTTAAAGTAAACAATAAAAAAAAAATTAGTTCTCTAATAAAACTTGACAAGCTGTTTGAAATTTGACACAAAAACAAAATGGAAAAAGAAAACTAAAAACAATCATGAAAAATAAGCAATAAGAAAATAGAACAGAGTAGGAAGTGCAGAAACAAGCACATACACAATTACATATACAAATATTTTCTGGTAATGGCAATACGTCCTTTTTTATTTTTATCTTTTTAAGAAGCCCCATCTCTCCAGCTCCCCCTTGTAGGTAGAGACAGCCATGTCTTAAAGATGGCTGAGCAACAAGTCAAGGGAAGGCTGGGTTTTAATGATATCATAGCACCATCCCCAGACTGTGTCCCCTTAGATTCTTCATGTAAGAACAAATAAAACCCCTAATTTGTTTAATCCACTGGGGATTTTTTTGTCTTTATTGCTTAAAAACAAACACAATTCTCAACAAATAGTGAACTTTTAAATCAATACTGTTGGGAAAATTTACTATGCATTTGGAACCAGACATACCATTCATTAAAAAATTCTGGAGAGATTAAAGGCCTAAACCTAAGGAAAACAAAAAGGAAAAAGAAGACCAGACCATCAACAGGGTGAGGTAGTCATCAGTACTACTTACCAAATAGATCTGGCTTGCTCCTTTCCTAAGCACACAGTGGGACAGCATTTCCTACCTCCTTGTGGTTAGATGGTGCCCTGCAACTGGTTTTGGTCAATGAGTTGTGAGTGGAAGTGGTAGATGTACTTGTAACACAGAGCATTTAACTGCCCATGTAAGATGTTTCAAAGCTCTTTTTCCTTTACATGACGGTGACCAGCAATGTTTGCTGTAGTGACTGCTCCATCAGCCTGGGTCCCAAGAGTAAGGAAATATGAGGTAGAGCTTTCAGTCAACTCACAGTGCACAGGTAGCACGAGCATAAAAATAAATAGCTCTTGTTATAAGCTACCAAGATTCTAAGTTTGCTTGTTACTATTTGACAGCCCAGAGTAGGGTAAAATAACAAATGTCCCCAAATCATGTAATACTGTGCAGCAGATAAAACTTATGAGCTGGATATCCATGTACTCATGTGTAAAGCTTGCTAAGAGGTATTATTAAGGAGAAAAAAAGCAAATTCTAAAATAAGACTGTTGGTCTAATACCATTTAAGTTAACTCCCATCTCACAAAACAAACTATATACTTCTACAGATATATGTATATTTTGTTTTGTTTTTGAGATGGAGTTTCATTCTTGTTGCTCAGGCTGGAGTGCAGTGGCGTGAGCTCGGCTCACTGAAACCTCCACCTCCCGGGTTCAAGTGATTCTCCTGCCTCAACCTCCCAAGTAGCTAGGATTACAGGCGTCCACCACCATGCTGGGCCAATTTTTGTATTTTTAGTAGAGATGGGGGCTTCACCATGTTGGCCAGGCTGGTCTCGACCTCAGGTAATCTGCCCACCTCGACCTCCCAAAGTGCTGGGATTACAGGCGTGAGCCACCACGCCTGGCCAGATACAGGTATGTTAGTGCATAGAGCAAATTTAGAAAGGTACACATAAAACGAGTAAGAGTGATTACCACTAGGGGAGGTTTGGTTAAAAGGAGATATTTTTACTTATCTGTATTCTTTGAATTTTTTAACTTAGGAAAAGCAAAATATGACACATATGAAAGAAATTATACAAAGTATATGTACATTTTAAAGAAGAGAAATAAATCTTCAAATGATCGCAATTGTGTATCTACCACCCAGATGAAAAAAATAGAACATCACCAGTACCACTGACAACCTCTGCATGGCCTTAAATGATGGCATCCCTTTCTTTTTCCCTGAGAGATAACCACTGACCTGAAGCTAGTGTTACCTATTTGTTGCTTTTGGTTTTAGTGTTTTTGTATAGAAAATACACACACACACACACACACACACACACACACATACACACACATCCTTATGCAATGTATTACTTGACTGTTTTTTAATTTATATAAGTGAATTGATTTACAATTCCTTTTTTGATTCAAAATTGCATTTCTAATAATAATCCCTAATATTGCATGTAGATTTAGTTTATTCGTTTTCACTCTAGAATATTATTTCATTATTTAGTCATCCCACCATTAATGAATATTTAGTGCCTTTCTAGATTTTTTGCTGTTCTGAATAATGCCATTCTGAATATTCTTGTACACGTACCCTACTATACATTTTCAAATTTCTTTATTATGTACACACATCCAGGAGTTGATGCTGAGTCAGAGGGTATATACTTACTTAATTTTCCTAGGTAATCCCAATTGTCTTCCAAAAAGGTTGTACCAGTTTATGTTCTGAAGCAATGTATAAGTGTTCCCTTGCTTCGTATCTTCATCAATACATGGTATTGTCAAACTTTTAAATTGTTGCCATCCTAATGAATGTGAAATCATGTGAAATCTTTTGGTTTTAGTTTGCATTTTCCTGATTAATAATTGTAAGGCTGAGAATTTTTAAAATATTTATTGGCCACTCATATTTCCCATTCTGTGAAATACCTATTCATGTCTTTAGCCCATTTTTCTGTTAGATTCTTAGTTGTTTATTATTGATGTATGTGAGTTGTCAATGTGTGTATGTGTTAAATACTAATCCTTTGTTGGTTGTGTTTCAGATATCTCCTTACAATTTGTGATTTGTCATTTCACTGCTTTTATGGTATCTTTGAAAATGAAATTTTTAATTTTAATGAATTCAAATTTACCCAACCTTCTTTTGTGATTTTCTTTATAGAAATCCTCCCCTACCCTGAGGCCATAACAATATTCTTCTGGTTTTTCTTCTGAAAGTTTTTAAAATTTGCTTTCGCATTTAAACCAAGCTAATTTTGTGCATGGTGTGTGTGAAGTTGGAATTGATTTTGAATTTTTCTGTGGAAAATCAATTTTAATAGTATCTTTCTCCATTCATCTGCAATGCCATTTCTGTTCTATATCAAATTTCATTGCATGCATGAATCTATGTCTGTAAGTCTGTTCTATGAGACTCATAGAACAGGGATAGGATAGGGTATTCTATCCCTGTGTGAATACCATAGTGTATTAATTGGGGCTAAGTTTATATAATTCTTGAAATCTGCATTACAAAACTCACTACCTTTGTTTTTCTTTAGTAGTATCTTCTTCTCAGGCTTTTACTTGTTCATGAAAATTTTAGACCAAAATAGTCAATTTCCACTAAAACAAAAACTGTTAGGATTTGGATTAAGTTTCCATGGAATCCATAGATTAATTGAGAATAATTGATATCTTTATAATATTGATGACTCCTATACATAATATGTTTCTCTACTTACTTTGTTATATTCTTCTTAAAATATGAACTATTTTATAATGTAACTATCTGTATTTAATATATTGTGATAGTTTTAAAATTTTTCCCTAAATGCCTTTCAAATCTTTTTTAAATTTCTGAGAATCTTTACATTTTCCTTGCATTGTGCATCTGTAGTAGTCAGCCTCCAAATTAGCTCCCAGTGATCCTTGCCTCCTGGTATTCACACTGGTAACTCTCTTCTCACACTGAATAGGGCTGACCTGTGTAACCATGGAGATGACAGAGTATGACTGCTAAGCCTAAGCCGTAAAAGAAACTGTGGTTTCTGCTTTGTTCTCTCTTGGATCCCTTGCTCTGGGGGAAGCCAGCTGCCACATTATAAGGACACTTGGGCTACCCTACAAAGAAGTCCATGAGGGGAGGAACTGAGGCCTCCCACAAACAGCCAGGATTAATTTGCCAGCCAGGTAGATGATCTATCTTAGAGGCTGATCTAGTCTCAGTCAAGCCATCGGATGACCGCAGCCTCAGCTGACATCCTGTAAGAGACCCTGAACCAGACAAGCCAGCTAAGCCATTCCTGAATTCCTGACCCTGTATGAGATGATAAATTGTTATCATTGTTTTATACAACTAACTTTTAGGGTAATTTGTTATGAAGCAATAGCAAACAAATACAGTATCATACATTTTTCTTAAATTAAAATTTCTTACTGTTCAGTTGCCTAAAAAAGCAAAAGTCTTTTGAATATTGATCTTATACCCAGTAACCTTAGTGTCTTAGTCAATTCAGGCTGCTATAACAAAATACCATAGACTGGATGGCTTACAAACAACAGAAATTTATTTCTCTCAGTTTTGGAGCTGGAAATCTGATATCAGAGTACCAGAATCGTCAAGTCAACCCATAGAATTAATAATCATACTCACTGAAAGGGCCCCCTTCAAGACACCCTATATGACCTCCTGTCTTGCTTGAGGCTCCAGCTTTATCTTCATCCCTGCTGCGATGGGCCCAGTAAAACACAGGCCAGCAGCCATTAAGGAGCTTGTAAACTTAATCAGGGCTCCACCTAACATATTTTACTTTTATTTTTTTCCTGGCCGCTGAAAAATTCCCTTAATTTCCCACCAGCTCAGCCTCAGTCCAACATGAAAAAAAGTTTTATTGGGTTTTTGCGTGTTTGTTTACCTTAATATTCTATACCACATTTTGAAAGTGTATTGTACTGGGAAGAGTTTTATTTAAGGCCTAGTTCATCACATTACAAAAAACTTTGAATTTTTAGTGAGAATATATGCATATATTAGAATTTTTTATTAAAATACACTTAAAATATAATAAAATGTTAGAAAAATGAAGAATATATTAATAACTTTGGTTATAGAAGGCCTTCTTAAGCTAAAATTACAAAATCTATGAAGAATTAATATTGATTAATATATTTAGCTACACAAGCTTTTAAAATTTTTGTATGAAAACAACACCTCAAATGAAATTAAAAGACCACAAAGCAACCAGAAGCAAATATTAACAATATATAATGGAAGATAATATGTCATTAACTCATACAAGTCAATATAGAAAACACATAAAATGAATTAGAAAATGAGCAAAGGGTATGGAAACAGTCCATAGAAGAGGATACAAATGGCCAAGAACTATATTAAAAATATGTATAATGTCACTGGTTATCAGAGAAATGCATATTAAAATGGTAAAGTATCATCTTTCACCCAACAGATGGGAATTCAAAAGACTGATAATATATTAGATCTTAATTATTAGTTGGAGTAAAAATTGATGCAGTCTTTTGGGAGGGCAGTTTAGCAATATATTTATTAAAATTTACAACATATTACTTTAAGAAGTTTTGAACAATGCTTGGAGGATGTACCATTCTCTTTCCAAATCCCCAGTAATTTGTAGTTTCTTTCTATGAAACAGTGAGTGATACGGATCTGAACTCAAAAAGGCTAATATCAACTAGAAAGGTTTTTTAAAAAGTTTTCACGTGTCTTATTTCATTTCTGCTGCTATAACAGAATACCTGAGACTGGGTAATTTACTTATTAATTAATTAATTAATTTTATTTCATTTTTTTGAGACATAGTTTCACTCTTTTCCTAGCGGCGCGATCTCAGCTCACTGCAACCTCCACCTCCTGGGTTCAAGTGATTCTCCTGTCTCAGTCTCCCAAGTAGCTGGGATTATAGGCACCCACCACCATGCCCGGCTAATTTTGGTATTTTTAGTAAAGACGGGGTTTCAC
The DNA here is from genome assembly GCF_000951035.1 of Colobus angolensis palliatus. Taxonomy (NCBI): domain Eukaryota; kingdom Metazoa; phylum Chordata; class Mammalia; order Primates; family Cercopithecidae; genus Colobus; species Colobus angolensis. Next base: position 14,410,856 of record NW_012118265.1, on the reverse strand, counting down.
CATGTTGACCAGGCTGGTCTTGAACTCCTGACCTCAGGTTATCCAGAAGCTGGGTAATTTATAAAGAACAGAAATTTATTGGCTCATGGTCTAGAGGCTGGAAAGTCTAAGAGCGTGGTGCTGGTGTCTAGCAAGGGTCTTCTTACTGCATCACTTCATGGTAGAAGGTAGAAGGGCCAGAGAAAGTCAGAGTAAGACAGCAAGAGAGCAAAATACTGAACTTGTAGCCTCAAACCTTTTATAAGTGGCATTAATTCATTCATGATGGAGCCCTCATGACACAAATGCCTCCCATTAGACCCCACCTCCCAACACTGTTGCATTGGGGATTAATTTGCTAACATATGAACCTGGGGGGACTCATTCAAACTATGTCATCCAGATAACATTAAGTTTTCAGATATTACCCCCTCTGGTTCCTTAGCACTTGGATAATGAGGTGATTCTCCTCTTTAACTGGTGAACTGAGTCCGTGGAACAGATGGATGTCTGTCATGAGGTCTATCACCTTGAATATGACACAGTCACTGATTCTTTTGACATGATCCACCTCTCCTTTTTTGAACAAGATGATACACAGTAATGGCATCTACTAACAATATTTTCTTTCTCATTTGGGGTACTGGAGGTGGCTTCTTCTTATTTACTGATAGAGGTATTACAAAGTAGCAGGCATGCAAAAATCCTTAAGACAGAATACAAATATATGGAAAAGGGCATGGAATTCTATTCCGCTATCCAGTGGGAAAAGATTGCTAGAGATGTTAGAGGAGGTCATATGTTCATCTTATGGTCATAAAACATATAAATTATCCCCTTGAACTTGAACAATCTAAGCCTTGCTGTGCCAGTCTTCCCTAGTACAGTTTAGTAAATCCATTTGGTTTACAAATAAGAAGAGATCATGTGACAAATGACCAAGAAAGCCCCTTCCTCAAGATTTTCCCCAGCACCTTTATGTACCTTTTAATGCAATAAGTCAACCTCTAAGAGTGTATCATAAAAAAAATTATGTATTCCAAAAGAAGCACATACAAAGATGGACATTCATGCTTTATTGTTTCTAACATTAAAATTCTAAAACAACCTGTGTAGCCATCAACCAAGGAGAAGTTACATATGTTTGAAATATATTTTCATTCCTCTGTGCTATGGAATACTTTGCAGCAACTAAAAAGAGTATGAGAGAGATGTATGCATAGTGACACAAAAAGGGTATAAGTTAAATATAGGACCTCAAACTATAAAAATCCTAGAAGAAAACCTAGGAAATACCATTCTGTACATGAGCCTTGGGGAAGAATTTATGACTAAGTCCTTAAAAGCAATTTCAACAACAAAAAAATTGACAAGTGGCACCTAATTAAGCTAAAGAGCTTCTGCACAGCAAAAGAAACTATCATCAGAGTAAACACACAACTTACAGAATGGAAGAAATTGTTCACAAACTATGCATCTGGCAAAGACCTGATATTCAGAATCTAACAGGAACTTAAACAATTCAACAAGCAAAAATCAAATAACCCCAATGCAAAATGAGCAAAAGTCAAGAACAGACATTTCTCCAAAAAAAAGATATACAAGCAGCCAACAAACATATGAAAAAAAGTTCTTCATCACTAATCAACAAAGAAATGCAAATCAAAACTACAAATCAAAAATGCAAATGGGGGACTATCTCACATAATCAGAATGACTTATTAAAAAGTCAAAAACAACAGATATTGGTGAGGCTGTGGAGAAAAGGGAATATACGTACACTATTGGTGGGAATGTACATTAGTTCAACCACTGTGAAAAGAAGTTTGAAGATTTCTTAAAGAACGTAAGAGAGAGCTAACATTTGACCCAGCAATCCCATTGCTGGGTATATATTCAAAAGAAAACAATTGTTCTACCAAAAAGACACATGTACTGGCATGTTCATCACAGCACGATTCAGAATAGCAAAGACATGGTATCAACCCAGGTATTCATCAGTGGTGGATTAGATAAAGAAAATATAGTACATACACAACACGGAATATTACACAGCCCATAACATAGATATTCTTTGCAGCAACGTAGATGCAGCAAATTAACACAGGAAGAGAAAAACAAATGCTGAATGTTCTCACTTATAAATGGAGCTAAACATCAGGTACTCATGGACATAAAGATGGCAACAATAGACACTGGGGACTACTACACGGGGGAGAATGGAAGGGGGATAAGTTGAATAACTAACTATTGAGTACTATGCTCAGTATCTGGGTGATGGGATCATTAGTACCCCAAACCTCAGCATCATGTAATATACCCAGGTAACAAACCCGCACATGTACCCCCTGAATCTAAAATAAAAGTTGAAAAAAGGAAAAAAAAGGGGGTATCTGATTAAGTTTTTTTTAAAAAAGCAAGTTGCAGAACGGTACACAACAGCATGAAATCATTTAGGTTGAATATATGCACATGTTTAACCTAACTGATATTTCCTTTGTGTGTCTATTATGCACACACACACACACACATACACACACTGACACATATCTATTTTAACAGATATATGATAAATATATGAAGTTGCATGAAGAAGGAGGGCTTGGAAGGTTATTCTCATACTATGCAAAGGTAGAGATTGCCATGAAATAGTAACAGGGGTTTAAAATTTTTTTGTATCATTTCATGTTACAATGAGAATATCTTCATACAGAACTTGGGTAATTAAACAATTTTTTCTTAATTTTAATTTTTTTTTTTTGAGATGGAGTTTCACTTTTGTCACCCAAGCTAGAGTGCAATGGCACTATCTCAGCTCACTGTAACATCTGCCTTCCAGGTCCAAGCGATTCTCCTGCCTCAGCCTCCTGAGTAGCTGGGATTACAGGTGCCCACCACCATGCCCAGCTATTTTTTTTTTTTTTTTTTGGTATTTTTAGTAGAGACAGGGTTTCACCATGTTGGCCAGGCTGGTCTCGAACTCCTGACCTCATGTGATCTTCCCACCTCGGTCTCTCAAAGTGCTGAGATTACAGGTGTGAGCCACCACTCCAGGCCAATTTTAAATTTTTTATTTTAAATTTTTGTGGATACATAGTAAGTGCATATATTTATGGGATACATGAGATGTTTTGGTATAGGTATGCAATACATAATCACATTATGGAAAACTGGGTATCTATCCCTTCAAGAGTTTATCCTTTATGTTACAAATAATCCAAATAATCCAATTATACTTTTAAAGTTATTTTTAATTGTACAATTAAATTATTATTGATGATAGTCCCCCTATTGAGCTATCAGATACTAGGTCTTATTCACTCTTTTGATTTTTTTGTACCCATCCCCTTCCCAGTCTCTGGTAACCATCCTCCTATTCTCTATCTCTATGAGTTTATTGTTTTGATTTTCTCTGGTGGTACACTTTAATTTCTTGCTTTTTTTTGTGTGTGTATCTGTTGGTATGTTTTTGGATTTGAAGTTACCATAAGGCTTACAAATGCTATCTTATAATCCATTATTTTAAACTGATAACAACTTAACACTGACTGTATAAACAAACAAGCAAACAAACATGTAAAAAGAAAACGAATAAAAACTCTATACTTTAACTTTGTCCCCTGCCCCCCCCCCACTTGCTTTTTAACTTTTTGTTGTTTCTGTTTACAACTTATTGTACTGTTTGGAAAAGTTATTGTAGCTATTGTTTTTTATTTGTTCATCATTTAGTCTTTCTACTTCAGTCAAGAGAGGTTAACACACTACAATTACAGTGTTACAATTTTCTGTATACTATTACCAGTGACTTTTGCACCTTCAGATGATTTCTTCTTGCTCATTAACATCCTTTTCTTTCGGATTCAAAACTCCTTTTAGTATGTCTTGTGGGACAGGTCTAGTTTTGATAAAATCCCCCAGTTTTTGTTTATCTGGGAAGGTCTTTATTTCTTCATCTTTGAAGAATATTTTCACCAAATATACAATTCTAGTGCATTCTACTACAAGTTTTTTTTATCATTCAACGTTTTAAATATGTCATGCCACTCTCTCCTTGCCTGTGGGGCTTCCACTGAAAACTCTGCTGTCAAACATTTTAGAGCTCCATTATATGTTATTTGTTTCTTTCCTCTTGCTGCTTTTAGGATCCTTTCTTTATCCTTGACCTTAGAGAGTTTGACTATTAAATGTCTTGAGATAGTCTTCTTTGGGTTAAATCTGCTTGGTGTTCTATAACCTTCCTGTACTTGAATGTTCATGTATTTCCCTAGGTTTTGGAAATTCTCTGATATCATCCCTTTGAATATACTTTCTACCCCTATCTTTTTCTCTATCTCCTCTTTAAGTCCAATCATTCTTAGATTTGCCCTTTTGAGGCTATTTCCTAAATCCTGTAGGTGTACTTCAATTTTTTTTATTATTTTTTTCTTTTGTCTCCTCTGTGTATTTTCAAACAGCCTGTCTTCAAGTTCAATAATTCCTTCTTCTGCTTGATCAGTTCTGCTATTAACAGACTGATACTTTCTTCAGCATGTTGATTGCATTTTTCAACTTTAGGATTTGTGCTTGATTCTTTTTAATTATTTCAATCTTTTTGTTAAATATGTCTGATAAAATTCTGAGTTTCTTCTCTGTGTTATCTTGAATGTCTTTTGAGTTTCCCCAAAACAGCTATTTTAAATTATCTATCTGAAAGGTCATATATCTCTATTTCTCTAGGACTGATCCCTGATGCCTTATTTAGTTCATTTGGTGAGGTTATGTTTTCCTGGATGGTGCTGACGCTTGTAGATGTTTATTGGTGTCTGGACTTTGAGGAATTAGGTATTTATTGTAGTCTTCACAGTGTGGGCTTGTTTGTGCCTATCCTTCTCGAAAAGGTTTTCCAGGTATTCAAAAGGACTTGGGCCCCAAGCGTGATAACACTATGGTTTTGCAGACTTGTAGAGGTACGGCTTTGGTGGTCTTGGATAAGATCCGGAAGATTTATCTGGATTACCAAGCAGAGGCTCTTGTTCTTTCTCCTTACTTTCTCCCAAACATACAAAGTCTCTCTCTGTGCTGAGCCACCGGGAACAGGAGGTGTCATGATGCAAGCACCCCAGAGGCCACCACCACTGGGGCTGTACTAGGTCAGACCTGGAGCCAGCACAGCACTGGGACTTGTCCAAGGCCTTTCCCTTTGGGCTGACATGTTCCCCCAGGCCCTGGGCATGTCCAGAGATGCTGTCTGGGAGCCAGGGATTGGAGTCCAAAACCTCAGCAGTTTACCTGATGTTCTATTCTACCCAGGCTAAGCTGGCATTCAAACCACGATACAAAGTCCCTGCCCTTCCCTCCCCTTTCCACAAACAGAGGAGCCTCTCCCTGTGGCCCTCACCACCATCAGTCCATGGGGATTTCTGCCAGGCTGTTACTGATGTTCACCTAAAGCCCAAGGGCCCTTCCGTCAGCTTGTGGTGAATGCTGCTGGCCCTGGGACTCACACTTCAGGGCAGTAGGCACCCGCATCCCCACCCAGGGCAGGTCCAGAAATGCTGTCCAAAAGCCTAGACCTGGACTCAGTGACCCCCAAGAGCTTGCTTGTTGTTCTACCCCATGGTGGCCGAGCTGATACCTGATCCATGATTTTTGGTTCTTGTGATGGTGCTTTTCTGTGCACAGATAGTTGTTGAGATTTGGTATTCCAGCCAGGTTTGACGGATAAATGGTCTAGGCTTCTATTCCCCCATCTTGCTCTTCCCCTCCTAAACACATTTTAAGAAGAATTTGTATAAATAAGAGAATACGTTGGTTAGGATTAAAGGAGCTGGAGAAACTGCATGACCTGGAGGAAGTCAAGAACCCAATACTTCACCCCATGCCTCCCAGAACTTACATGCCAGCTAGGCAGACAAAGGAGAAAGGGGAAATTCTGAATTCATAGAGTTTATTGGAAATGATTTTTAAGAGAACAGAAGTAAGATTATCCGAAATACCCAGGCCAACAGAGATAAGTGGTAGGAGAACATCTGAAGTAAGGATTTGAAAGCAGAAGTTGTTGGATTCATGCATTCATTTTTTAAAATTCCAAACACTTTTATCATGCATTTACTATATGCTAGGCATTGTGCAAAGGAATATTTAGAGATGAAAGCTGTATTTCCGTGCCCTCTAGAGGTTCACAGAAAAGTAAACAAACATGCATAATGCAGTGAGGTCAGCAACAGACCCAGTTATACCTAGTGCATCAGAGAAGTACAAAGGATGAGATGAGCTGGCATGTTTTTCTAAGTGCAAGACTTGCCTTTCTGGCCCTCTGCTGTCCCCCAGGGACCACCATGTATACTTCTAGGCTGGAAGCCAAGACTGACTCTGTGTGTGCCATATGCATTACATCAGGAACTATAGGACTTCTAGCAAAATAGAATCTGTGCTGAGGGTGGGCAACAAGGTCTCTCCCATAGTTAACAAAACTTTCTGGACTATAATGATATGAACAACAGGATTTTAGTACCTTCAACCACCTCTCTACCACTACCACAGTTTCCATGATACCTTCAATTCCTTTCACAGAAAAATATCTTTCATTGTGAAATTAAAGACCTGAAATTTTCAGACATGCAAATGCTGTCCGAAAGCTATTCACAGTAAAGTACACAAAATCAATCTGTAGGCAATAAATATATAACAAATTGATGATGACAAATAAAATCAGATCCTCCTGATTTTTGATAGCATGAGGTAAGGCAAAGTGTACTGCTATCGCTGAGGGATATTTTGATATTAGCCAATGTGTTTTTCATTCTCCATATTTCCCTTTTGCTATGTGACTCCTCCCTCAACTTCAGACAGCAGAGGGTAGCTGCTTCTATGGCCTTGGGAAAGGAAGGGCACAACAGACAACAGAGAACAATAGAGTCCATTTTCACTCTGCTTTTGAATTTCAAAATAGATTTTTTTAAATTCCTGGCACAGACAATAGACTAAGAATGTGTTTTTGAGGAACACAAGCTAAAATTAATGCTATAAACATTTAATTTTGGGAGAACGCATATTACCAGAGTGAGTTTTCCTACCTGTATTAGTCTGCTAGGGCTGCCACAACAGAATACCAGAAACTAGGTGGCTTCAGCAACAGAAATTTACTCTCTCTCCTTTCTGAAGCCTGGCAGTCCAAGGTTAAGGTGTTGGCAGGGTTGGTTTCTGGTGAGGCTTCTCTTCCTGGCTTGCAGACAGATGTTCATTGCTGCGTCCTCATGTCGGTTTTCCTGTATACACCATAAGCTCCTGGTATCTCTTCCTCTTCTCATAAGGACAACAGTCCTATGGATTAGGATCCCACCTTTGCAAGCTCAGTTAACTTTAATTACCTCCTCACAGGTCCTGTCTCCAAATACAGTCGCATGGGGGGTTAGGATTTCAACATATGAATTGGGTGGGTGGGGGGAGACACAATCCAGTCCATAACACTTCCTTATACTTGTTAGATCAGTTCTGTCTAAAAGCAAAACAGTGCAATTTAAATTTTTCTAGTGATCACATTTTTAAAAAAGTAAAACAAATAAGTGAAATTAATTGGAATGCTATACTTTGTTTAATTCAACATTTCCAAAATATTATCTCAACATGAAAGCTATACTAAAATTATCAATATTTCACAATCTATTCTTCATACTAAGTCTTTGAAATTGGTGTGCATTCTCACTCTCAGTACATCTCAGTCTGGACTAACCACATTTCAATAGCTCAGTAGCCACATGTGACTAGTGGCTACTATATTAAACAGTGAAGTGTTAGATAATTCTGCAAGCTGAAGAGAAGGAAGGGTCAAATGAGAGAGTGACTCCAAGATTTGGCTGAGGCCCCAGGGGTGAGCAGTTGAGGGAAGAGTCACCACTTCTCAGGTAGGACCAGGGTAAACAGGAAGGAAGAGAAGAAGGGGCAACCAGATGTGTCTAAGACAGGCCCCTAAGTCTCCACAGCTCCAGAAGGGCACAAAAGAACACCCAACAGCTTCCCATTTTCCTAAGAGGGGTGAGGATGTGGCTCAGAGAGAACCACCACAGCCAGGATAAGGGAACTACAGGCACTAGGACTGATGACTGGACAATGGGGACATTAGCAGCAAATGCCAGCCTGGAGGGGAATTGGGGGTCAGGAACCCAACACTTCACCCCACATCTCCTGGAACTTAGATGCCACCTAGGGATATGAGGGGAAGGGGGAAATTCTGAATTGATGGAGTTTATCCGAAGTTATTTTTTAAAAAACAGATGATTACCTGCAATCTACTGATCTATATTTCTGTTATCAGACAGAATAGAATCTTGAAATAGAGATTTCAAGCTCAGTAATCGAGATTTTAACTTCAGTTTTGTGAATTGAAAACACAAGTCTGGCTACCTGGATCTGTGCAAAGGGAGTAGTAACTACCAAGAGCATGAAAGGGTTCCTCCAAGAGCAGGGGCTTTAAAGTCACCTGGCAGTATGGACTCCTTCAAGAACCCACGCCCAAGCAACCAGAGAGATTCCTGACCTAGGAGGAACCCAGGGCCAAGCCTCTGTGTACACTATTCATTCTGACCTACTTTTTTCCCCTATCCCTTAATTCTTCTCTGCTGTCTCCATGTTGATCCCTAGAATTTTCCTTCCCTCTTCATGGGTGCCCTGAGAGAGTGGGAGATAATGGGAGGCCATTCGGGCTGTGAAGATGCTGGACTTTAGTGCTCCAAGTCCAGAAACAGTACACAGCAAAAAACAAAGAACTCCACCTAGCCCTTCATTTGATTTGATTGGCTTCTCCAACTCACACTCACTGCTTCAAAATTCCTAGATTGTGGGTAGTTGCCTACTCCCTGGCACAAGCCTTGTTAAGACTTTTCCCAAGGCTGAGCCTTCTGGAGAACAAAGTTTAAGGGGGCACTCACTCTCAAGCTGACCCCAAGAGTGACTGTCTCCTTTAATTTTGCACCCAAGGTGCCTCACTTGCCTCACCCTAGCTTAGGCCTCTCCCACCTGGAAATAAAAATTCTTCCAGCCCTTGAGCCCTCCTGTGATCTGTTATTGTTCCCCAGCATCCCAGGGCTCTCCTCAATGCACGTGTCCTGGCAGAACACTACAGATACCATAATGCTGCAGACCAACCCTGGTTATTATCCACCAGTGTGGGGAGCAGAGGAAACTACCAGGAGTGTTTTCTTTTCCAACTTTCAATTGTAGAATTATAGCACTTTGGACATAGAAAGAACTTTAATGATTATATAATTTTATGAGCCTACTAATATTGAAGAGTTTGAGGTTTTGTGTTAGTCCTTTTGTTTGTTTTACTTTGGAGATTCTTAGAGGACTATTAAAGAAAGTACCTCTGTAACCATGTTTTAGAGAGGAAAAGTCATTAACGGGACTGTCACCTGTTGGGGAAAAATGGCAAAATCCATGTAACCAGGTCAACTAAAAACCTAGACTTCCCAACAATGAGTGATACAATAATCACAGCATTGGTCATAAAAGATACATCATTAAAACAATATGTAATGAAACCATTCACATTTCTGTGATTGGGTTCAAGCAAATATTTCCCTGCCCTTAAAGACTAGACAGTACCAAGGTAATATTAAAATAAATAAGTTGAAGTTAAAAAAATTTGAAGTTTATAATTTGATCATGAAATCTCCAAAAGGCCAAAATAAATGAAGTCTAGTAGGGCATATAAGTCTATATCCAAGCTTCATTAGAGATTCACTATTGCTCAGTGAGTCCAACATAGCAGTTTTTCCTCCAAACCCCAGCAACTGGGCTTTATATTTAGCTAGGTAAGTTTCCCAATCCTAAGAAATCCATTCATATATGATGGTAATGAGAAAGCAGCTTTTTAATGTTCTATCTACCCTGAATATTGTGTCATTCAGGATTTGTAGTCTTCAAAGCATTTTATAAGCACTTGATAAAATATCCTTCACAATCTGCCTAAGTCTGAAAATATCATTATAACATTTTATGGGTGGGATCTGATGCACAGACATGAAGCAACTCATCATCAGCAGAGCCAGGGTTTGGACCCAGACATTCTGGGTCCCAGTCCAGTGACTACTTCTTGTGGGCAGCCTCACTTCCTCTGCCAAGAAATGAGTCAACTGACTAATCTAGTGGCAGAAACATCATTTTACTAATTCAATTTCTTTCCCAATTAATGCCATAAAGACTAAAGTCTATCACCCTAGAGCAGTCAAACAGAAGTGTTTGAATTCATATTTGTTTATGATGTATATCTATACATACATATAACATATATGTTAAACTTCTCAGCTACATAAATTTATTTCCATTTAATCTGAATTTTCCAAGAAATCTGGCCTTATGTAAATATTTTTAAAGAGGTAATTTAATTTAAAATATTAAATTAAACTAATTAAGTGACACATCCTAATTAATTTTCAGAAAACATCCTTAAAGGACAGTGTCGAGAAAAATTAATTACAAAGGTGGCTGTCAATAATTGCTAAGTAATGTTAATTATCTATCTTCCAAAATTTCTAAATTATACTTCATAAAAATTAGTACATACCCCATCTGTAAAATTACCATTAAATCAATCTGGAGACTATGAGTCAGATTTTACCTAATAAAACATACTAGTTCTTCTGTTCCTGGAGTTTTATTTTTCTAATTCTAAATGTACAGGATGACACACCTTCTGAAATAGATTCTTCTGGTGTTTCATTTCCTTTGCTGCTATTCAAAATTATTGTCAAATTATCATATGACCTAACATAAAATTTTAAATAAAGTTGGCATTTTATTTATAATATGATGCTGGAGAGTCTGCTTATTAACTCTAAATTTGAAGCATCAAGAAATCAAATATAAAATACCACAGTGTTATTTATTAGCCGTGTAGCAAAGATTTACTACCTTCACTAAGCTATATAATTATTCATCCAAACCAAAGACACATAGAGCTTAGTCATCAGAAAGGTTAAAAGACGGAAGTCCTCTTGCCAGGAGAGAACAGTAAAGTGAATCAGAAAATATTGATTTAATATCAGGGACCTATGTTCAGGTAGATCTGGCTAGAAATCAGATATAGGAGGACATCCATTTATGGGGAGAGCTGCCACTTCTCTCTCATACTTCAGATTTAGCATCAAGCTTCATGTTAATGTAAGAATTAAAAGAGCAAGATAAAAAGGTGTCAAGGAAGCCTATTGTACACAAAACAGCATTATGTCTATCATTTTTAAATCGATACAAAAATTAAAAAGAAGAGTGAAGAGCAAAAGCAGCCTTTTATCAATTTACTTAAGGGCAAACACTTGAAAATCACTGGAAAATCAGGTGAATCCATTCTGGGTAGCAAATTGAGAACTCTATTTTTTTCTTAAGACACCTCTATCACTGGCTCATTTGCAAAGTGAAGTGGGTTGTTCTGCAATTATAAAACCAGCACAATATTAAATGTTACCATTCCAGGAGCAGAATTTCTGTCTTAATAATCTAAGACTGCTCCAGCTGTCCCTTGGCTATGTCTGTGGAAAGGCACTGTTTCACTCTGGCCAAATAAATTAATATATCTACATCTCATTTTGCTTTGTTGTAAAATGTTGGTCTCCCCAGAAACTGCTGGAAGAATGTATTGGATAATAATTACAAAAGGCTTTATAAGCCTGATGTTCTAGTTGCATGCTAAATAATAATGATTAAAAATGGGATATCTGGCTGTAGGTAGTGGCTGACATCTGTAATTCCAGGACTTTGGTGGGCAAAGGCAGGAGGATTACTTGAGGCCAGGAGTTCATGACAAGCCTGGCCAAAGTAGCAAGACCCCATCTTTACATAAATAAATAGAAAGGGATATCCTTCAAAAGAAACCTGAAAGGAAAAAAAAAAAAGGAAACTACTTTAGAACATATCCGAGAATGACTGAGACTCAGAAAGAAATTTTGGCTTAGATTTTCTTGAGCAACTAGGGGATGGTGGGAAAGCTCTTCTTTTCCTCATTTTAGAAAGAAATGTGGGAAGTATTAGAATATGTAGGAAATTATTTATGACTGAAATAATGATGCTCTCTATATATTTGCATATATATGTGTATATGCATATATATGTATTTTTAATAGGCAAGATTACTATTTTTTTTTTTTTTTT
>NW_012118265.1:14376976-14397108 GCF_000951035.1 Colobus angolensis palliatus | reverse complement strand
TTGCTCAAAATAACACAGTGCTAGAATTGTGAATAAAATTCTCTTGACTACCAATTCAATATTCTTTTAGTACCTTTAAATATTAAGACTTAAAAGGCAGTCCAATATACTGCTGCTTTTTAAAACAAAAATCCTGATAAGAGAATTTAAATGTCTCTTCCTTAGGAGAATCATGTGTTATATATCTTTGTGTTTACACAAGGCCTGGCATTCTTGGACACTGTGAGTGCTCAATACATATATTTCAAACGAATGAATAGATTTCTCTTAAGGTTATAGTTTGTGTGACTCTTTTTTTCTTTTTTGGTATAACTTAACAACACATAATTTTGCTCTATGTAATTATTAGGAACTACTTTAAGTTTATGATGACATAGGTAAATGAATCTGGAATTTTAAAAACTTATCTGACATTATATAAAGGAAGGCTAACTGCCAGCATGGGTGATACATACTAAATTTCCTTTCACTGAAGAATGAAGGCTTTTTTTAGCTTTCCTTTTTTTCTGCTATGACTTCTTCATTTAAATTTTTTATTTTGGTAAAATATAAATAACTTAAAATTTACCACTTTAACTACTTCTAAGTGTAGAGTTCAGTGGCATTAAGTACATTCACAATGTTGTGCGGCCATTACCACCATCCATCTTCAGAACTTTTTCATCCTCCCAAAAGAAACTCTGTACCCATTAAACAATAACTGTCCATTCCTCTTTCCTCCCCCAGCCTCTGGCAACCACTACTTTCTACTTTCTGTCTCCATGAATTTGACTATCCTGAGTGTCTCAAATGAGTGGAATCGGATTATGTTTTGGTACTTATAAAACAATTGCCTGAAATTTTCACATTCTTTTCCTTATGTAGATTATGTTGAACTGTGTCTCTGGAAGGTCACACATCCTGACAAAAACTGGAAAATAAGGCAACAAGATGTTGGCTTAATTGTAGCACAGTTGAAAGAATAAACATACAATTTTAATCAGAGAAGTTATACCCGTTAACTTGCATCACATTATTATTATTACAAAAATCACCATTCCGACTGCCACAATATTGTACAAACACTAAAATTTATTATTTTAAACATAATGTAATAACATGGGGGGAAAGTTTATATTCTAATATCTCACTAGAAATCAATATTTATTGTTATGTGATTTTATCTACTATTTAATAAAAGAATTCTGCACAGAAAAAGGGCAAAAAGGAAAAATACCAAAACAATAATAGTAGCCTGGTTAGGGTGGTAGCAGTGTGAGCACTTCTTTCTTATCTTTAGTTATATTACTTCTGCAACAGAAAAAAAATTTTTTTCGAGTAAAATGAGTTCTATAAAAGAAAGTCTAGTGAACATCTATTATTCATGGCAGCAGCCCAAATCTTTCGAGAAGCCACCCCACATTTTGATAATTCCCCACATTGTATATCCTCTCTTCCCAAAGTAAATTCTAAAAACTTAACATTTCTTAATCTTTCTAGCCTCTAGAGTCAAGAATTAGGTCCTATAACTTAGTTTCTGGCTCTAGTTGCACCTGGTGAAAAACTACCCAAAAAACAGGCAGATTCCAGACATCTATTCTGCTGGCCCAGGCTGTTCCAAGGTCATGGTTCTGGGGTCAGCAGTGGGAGCAGTAGCTTCCCCATTGCGTTTGTTGCAAGTTTGGTTCTGGCTCAGTCTAGGACCTGTTCTTTTAACCTTTCCAATGATCATCAGGCTTTCTAGTCTCCATTAATAAGTTCCTTTCCATTTAAATGAGCTAGAGTTGAGTTTTCTGTCTCTAACTAAAAATGCTGACAGATAGAAATGCTAACAACACTGGGATTTGCCTAAGAAAAGGTGAATGAAGGATGACATTATTAAAGAGAAGATCATTCAACCAGAAGATTCTGGATTAAGTGAATGTTGAGACTTTATCTTAACTGCAAAGGGACATTTTGGGAATAAAAGATCTTTTAGTGAGCAAATGCCATGAGTGTCATGTCCAGACCAAAGCATTTAAGAGTATGACTTTGTAGCTCTCACTTCTGCTGCTGCAGCCACCATGGGGCCTCCTGTTCCAGATGATGCAGCTATCAAGTGTCAGAGTCTCTATCAGCCCTGGTCCTTGAAAAACTGTGTGGAAGACAGCCCCCTACTGATCCAAATAAGACATAACATGAACAAGAAATAAACCTCGGTTATGTTAGGCCACCGAGATTAGAGGGTCAATTTGTTATGTGGCATAGTCTAGCATGGCCTGATTAATACACAATAGTATCTAAAACAGAATTTTTTTTGTCTTAGAAAAACATTTTATTCCGTAAGACTAAATGCCAGGCACAGTAGCTAATGCCTGTAATCTCAGCACTTTGGGAGGCCAAGGCAGGAGGATCACTTGAGCCCAGGAGTTTGAGACCAAGATGGGCAACATAGCAAGACCCTGTCTCTCCAAAAAAAATTTAAAAATTAGACAGGCATGTTGGCATGTGCCTGTAGTCCTAGCTACTCTGGAGATCAAAACAGGAGGCTCTCTTGAGCCCAGAAGTTTGAGGTTACAGTGAGCTGTGACTGTGCCACTGCACTCCAGCCTGGACAACAGAGTAACACCCTATCTCTAACAACAACAACACCACCAAAAGTAAATTATATAAAACATGAATTAAGGATTTATTTTCATTTGACATTAAGCAAAGTTATCTAGTTTACTTGAAGGCAACAGCAACAACCAAAAAAATGTGGCACATTATGAAAAACCCTAAATATTGAGTGATGTCAAACAACAAAAAGTTTATGCTTTTCACTTCTCACACACAAAAAAAGAATTCATAATGCATATTAGTTTCCTTAAAACAACCCCCCAAAAAGAAGTATGCAATAATACAAAAAGTAAACCATTTTTATTTAGTGTGAAATTGTTGTCTGCAGAGAGAAGTATGAGAAAATTGCTAACACAATTTGTTGAAATTGCTTCTAGCAAAACTAAAGGAGAAGTGAATGCAACACTCATTTGAACAGATTCACCAATGTCTGTTTACTTTTGTAGCCCTTGTCCTTTTTGAATGTCTATTTTGGCCTGCACGACAGTGAGTTTTTTTGCTTAGTAAGAAATGAGCTTTCCTTTAAATGTATGAGACTTTTTTCACTTGGAATAGCCACAGACAGGGTTATTTTCTGTTTGTCCATTATAATCTGCACCACCCTGTCTGCACGGAATACTGTGGAATACTGGGCCAACACTGGCAGAGGGAAACATCATTACAAGTCTGTTGTGTGGCTATTCCCAGTGTTCAAACATCCTAATAAATGACACTCTACTACATCTGAATGACTATAAAATGTCATTCAAAAAGATGGTTTGGTTTGGTTTCATCTATATCACATATCGAATAAGAGAAAATGAAAGTAAAGTAGGTGAAATTTCTATTGGATGTAAAGAAGAGCTTCCAGGCTGCCAGAGTGAAAATATCAGAATGGATCATTGAAACAGAATGTCTGATCTTTTGTTAGGCATATCATTAAGAAAGACTAACTTTTCTAAAGGCATAAGACTAGGTCAGATACTCTCTTACAGTCCTTTGAAGTTCTGTAATTGTATAATTGTGTATCACATCCAAATTTTCTCAGCTTCTCTTGTTTTCATTTATATCATTCAGTGTCTCTGGTTATTAACTGGTGGGGCCAGGGGTCTAAGTCCCTTCTCAGGCCAAGTGAACACATACAAACACACTAGGGTCAAACAGTTCTTAAGAATTCTGAGACAAATTCCAATCTCTATAAATCTGATAGTGGAAAGAAGTTCACCATTGCCCTCCTTATTGAACTGCTTCATCTCTGAGCATGATCTGTGAGCATAGGCCTTACTGATCAGACCTTGATGATATTCCTCCATGAATGTTTCCTTGGCAATGGAAAGTGTTCTTCCAGACCCCTTGTCTCTCATCACACCACCCTCTTCTCCCCTGCCCTCAGTGCTTTCCCTTCTTCTCCCTTCCCGTATGTTATCCTACCCTCCCTCTTCAGAAGTGGCCCTTCCCCAGTATTAGCAAGTCTTTGGCCTCCTCCTGTGACCTGGAAATCCTGTCAGTCCCTAGGCTAGGAATCACAACCATTCTTCCACCTGTTCTGCTGCTGGATGGGAAGAGAGGGAAGGTTTATATCCTGAAGATAGAGATGTGGTCAGAAAAACACTACCTGGATGAATTTGTTTTATTTTTTCTTCTCCCTCTCTTCTTTGTCCAGCCCATTAAAAAATGTCATGCATCTTGCACTGGAGAGTTAATCTCCTGCCAACAGCTTTCAACAGGTCCATGTATGGGAGTCATATTCCCCTTGCTGCTGTAACTCATCAATCAAAAGAGAACCACTTCCCTCCCAATCTTGCATAACATTGCAAGGTCTCCTTTTATTAACTAGTCTTTGGACTAGCCATTGCCTTCTAGTAAGGGTTGAGGGAAAGGCAAACTCATCACTCATATAAGGTATTGCTATGAAGGTTATTAGTAAACTGCTTATGGCCTGTAAGCCAAATCCAGCCCACTGACTGTTTTATGAGAAAAGTTTCATTGGAATACAGTTATGCCCATTTATTACCCTGTTATCTATGACTGCTTTTGCACTAAAATAACAAAGTACATTAGTTGTAACAGTGACCACATTCCACAAAGCCTAAGATATTTACTATCTGGTTCCTTACAGAGAAAGTTTACCAATCCCTGATATAGTGTGTCATGTCTATTAATAAAATCAAGACCACCACAACCAAAAGATCCACCTTAGCTGCTGCTTTCAAAGGTTTTGAATAGTTGTGGGACCTTTTTTGTGTGTGTGTGAACAAAAGACTTAGGCTCTAGAGAAGTTTATCCTTCCATATTCCTTTCTCTATACCCTGCATGTTTTTATTGTGGCTGAAAGAGTTGTCATATTCAAAATGGCAGTATCTATCAAATGAACAGCTTTACGTAACTACTTAATGTTTAAGTTAAGTGAGAAGGTCCATAAACTTGAAACCTTGGATTCTCTCTCAACTCCCTCTTCACATCCCTCTATCCATATCCAACAGGTCACCAAATTCCATTAATTCTACCTCCTAAATGTCTCCAACCTTAAATCCCCTTTCTCTATTTCCAGTACGCTACTTAAAGCCCTTATCTCTTATGTGGAACTAAATCAACGGCCTCGGCTCATTCTCCCTGCCCCCAAGCCATCTCATCCTTACTAAGCCATTGTCCCTGTATTTATACCCTCCTCCCCAAAAATCACTCACCACATATATACCCTCCCCTGACACATGCATATCATTCTCACCACATGTACACCTCTCACCTCAGAATTAGGGCCTTTATGTCATTATATAGAACCACTATTCACTTAGTGACTTAAGCCAAAAACCTCAAAATCATCTTTGATTTGTCATTTTTCTTCATAACCCACACTGAATTAGCTGTTATTAATTTTAATTAACTAGCTCAAATTAATTCTAACTTGGCAAGCCCTATCAGGTCTATCTCAAAAAATTTATGGTAATCCTAATAGAGTTAAAGAGGGCCTAATAATTAACACTTATATTCCCATCTCCAGTTAAGAACCAACTGAAAATAGACACAAAAGTCAGACAAATGGAGACAAATGGAGGTCAAAATATTACCTTTATCAGTATTAGAGCTAATATTGACAGCTCATTCTTCTGTCTGCAGGTAAGAAGGCATCCGAATAGTGAACTCACAGCTAGACAGGCTTCCTACCCAGCCCCAGGTGGTATGAGACCACCACAGACTTCACTGTGCAGGACAGAGAGTGCCTGCTCCTGTAGTACTTGCAGCAGAGGTATAGGGAAGACTACGCATTTTGGATGGAAGCAGACAGATCTTGAGGAGGGAGGTTGTAGGAGGAGCATGCTGGCATTGTCCAGTACTGCCGGTATGGGCTGAAAGTCTGACAAGTTCTGCGAGGAGTGAGTGATGAAGAGTAAAGAGGCAGGGAGGTTATAAGCAAGTTATAGGAAAGAAGTTTTCCCTCCTCTAAAATTCCCCCAATTTTTGTTCTCTTACCCTATTTGGCTTAACCATTAACTAGTGGCGTGGCTTCTCTCCATGGGGTACAAGATTAAAAATTTACTCAGGCAGTCTTCATCCCATCTTCAAAAAATTATTCCTCCAACACCAACCATGGCTGTTCTGGGATGCTGGTGGCAGTGTTTTGTGTCTAACCCCATGGACTCTAAAATGGGCCAGAATAGCACATTGATTAAATTAATTCTAAAACCTGCACCCAAAACTGAAAATTCTTTCTTTATTTTATTTCCTTTCCCAAACTATGTCCAGTCACATTGTCTAATATGAGATTTGGCAATGATTAAAATAACAATATAAAAATACTCCAATAATAAAACTGCCAACAACAAAGTCCCAGATTTGAATATTAATTACCTTCTTAGATGGATTTTCCTGGGAGGAAATTAAAGTTAAAAATTAAATCTCCGTGTAAATTAGTCCAAGGATTTTAGAGTTCAAAAGAATTAACGTCCAAAATCACATTCTCATGCACTTGGGAGTTAAAAACCCAAAAAAACTGAAGTTTAAACTTTATCCTCCTCAATTTCTTATTAATACTTTCCCTAGTCTCAGCTAGGAGGGTCTGGGGTAGGGGATGGGGAGTAGGCAGCTGCAACCTGGCTATCTTCTATGGAATGGATGTAGGTCCTTTAGGACTTTAGAAGTTGAATGCATCTCTACTATGTCCTGTGTTTAAAGGCTCCAAGACTTAATCGAATACAGAAGACTATCCCAGCATGGGCCCCTGACCCACCAAATCCAGAAAACAAGCCAATCTTGCTATCATAGAATATAAAATTCCATAGCCCAGAGTTAGTATTGTCAAAGGCCCTAGCAGAGATTCATTGGTATTGGATGGAAGCAGGTCAGACCAAAAACAAATAACTTGGTTTAACCTCTCAGTGATGCGAGTCAGTCTGGGATAGTTATCTGAAGTTCACAGTCTCTGAATTTACAGTGAATCTCAGGATCAACCTCCCATTTAGTAGTTAATTCTGACACCATTTATGTACATATCTGAGGGTGAGGCTGGAGGAAGTTGGTGGTGATCTGCAAATAGCCTTGTTTCCAAGATAGTAGCATTTGAGACATCACAATCTTCTTGCAAAGTTGGAAACTTGAACAGGTGTCAGCCCAAATCACCCAGCTTTATTTGAGGCGTGTATTAGGGTTCTCTAGGGGCACAGAACTAATAGGATAGACGTACATTTCAAGGCGAGTTTATTAAGGAGTATTAAACACACACAATCAAAAGGTCCTACAGTAGGCCATCTGCAAGCTGAGGAGCAAAGAAGCCAATCGGAGTCCTAAAGCTGAAGAACTTGAAGTCTAGTGTTCGAGGGCAGGAAGCATCCAGCATGGGAGAAAGATGTAGGCTAGGGGGCTAAGCCAGTCTAGCCTTTTCATGTTTTTCTCCCTGCTTTATATTCTAACCACACTGGCAGCTGATTAGATGGTGCCCGTTCAGATTAAGGGTGGGTCTGCCTTTCCCAGTCTACAGACTCAAATGTTAATCTCCTTCAGCAACACCCTCACAGACACACCCAGGATCAATACTTTGCATACTTCATTCCAATCAAGTTGACACTCAGTATTAATCAACACAGGCAGCCCCACCTTTCTACTTATTCATAATCTAATTTTCCATTTTCCCTTTGTTTCTGGCACCCCAGAGCAAAACTGAATGTGAGTCTCATTAACAACCTGTGAGCAGACGTTTTCAGGCCTGAGCCACAAAGGGTGCTTCCTTTTCCACTTGTCATGAAATTGCATAGGCCTATAAAATCTGTTTCAGGAAGGGATTTTTGCCTAGTCATCACATTTGATTCAGTTGAAGAATCAACCTTAGCAGATTTCCAAACTGAGTGACTCTTGATGCTTCAGAGTTTCTTTCTAGTGGTTTATGAGAATCAATTCCTCTCCAATGGGCTCCTTGATTTACCATCTTTCCTCCATTTTTTAATATTCCAGGCCTTAAGTAGCACGCCGCCTGGTGTATCTTTAAGTGAAATACTAGCATATGCCTCTGGTGCTTCATTCCCTCTACTGTTACCCTTTCCTTTCCAGAAAGACCTAGTTGAATTTCTAAAAATTTAAACTACTTCTTAATTGGTTGTTTCCTTTTCTAACACATGTAGGGCTGGGATAAGGCCCTTCCTTCCTTCCTGTCTATTTTCTCTTTGGCTTCTGGCTCAGAAAATGGTTTTCCTAACATATTCCTCTAGGTTTAATGTGTAGGGCTCCATCTTAGTGGGAGACATGAAATCAATAAAGTCTAGGGCTACCAAAAGCTACACTATTCAAACAAATCTTAGCAACTTTCTCCCACCTTTGTTAGAAAGTCTCACCTGGGAGATATGATCCCATCAAACCACCATCCAATCTAGGCCTAGACTTGGCTGATTGTTGTTCTCTCTGGCTTTCCATTTATATTTTTCATATCTACTGCGCCTTCCCTTAAAATGCCAACTTCATAAATTTCTCTGATGGGTGCCCTCATAGAACAGGCACCATCTGCATTAACTGTCTGTCTCTGAATCTAACCATTTGGCAACTATTTGAATATTTTGTGCTTATCTACCTGATCTTTCCCACTCAAATCTCCCTAAATTATTTGTTACCACTTGGTACAACCACACCAGTAGTCAAAAAGTTGTTCCAATTGCTCTTATTTTGGATTCTTCATCTGCGCTTTTCAGGAGAGCCTCTCAGTTTGTTTCTGGATCTGGCTTCTTGCAAGCAAGGGGATTCACCCAGAGATCTTATTTCTTTCCATTTGTTTTAACTGGGCGCAGTCACTACTCCTGCGCTAATAATGGGTAACACATCTTCACCTTTTCTAAATTCCTTTTTAAGAACAATTAAGTGTTTACACCTCCTACTGCTTTTGGGTAGTATATTCATTCTGACCTCCAAGAGCTCATATTGACCTTCCTAGATGATTCATCTCCAACTAAGCACTCACTCTGTTTCCTAAGAAAAGTGTATTCTCCCTCCAGTTAATCATCTTGTCTTCCTTTATTTTGTTTTTATTTTCCCACTTCCTCTGCTCTTATAGTCAGACTGAAGTATAAGTTTCAAATCAACCCAATTCCTCCTCGATTTCCTGAAGAAACTTCATTACTTGGGATCAATGGTCCAGACCCAGGCCTTTGAGTTGTTTTTCTACCTCAACCCAAGAAAGTGGCGTATTCTCTTTACCTTAAGAGTTTCCATTTCTGCCCATTCCATTCCATTCATTTATTAATAAAATTTCCCATCTTTTGTGGATGGGATTTGCTATTTGGTTCTCCAATCTAAAGTCATGGTCAGAATTTATACCACAAGTCTAGAGCCACTTGAGACCACATGATAGGACTGGCCCCTGATTCTATATAAGCCTCACAAATAGTTGTGCCACAATTTTCTCTCTTGGACTCAAAACAATAAAAAGTGGAATAAAGTTTCAGATAGCTGATTTAACACTGCCTACCTAGAGCGGGCAATAATAATTTAAAGCCAGAACCTTGTCTACCATCCAAGGCATTATCTTCTTGTCTGGATTACCACGATAGCTTCTAATTTGTCTCCCTGTTCCTCTTCTTGTCTCAACAGTCCATCTTCTACATAGCTGCTACATAGTAATCTTTTAAAAACTTACCTAAGGTGAAAGGATGCTAACAAGAAAGTGAAAAGGCAACTCACAGAACGGGAGAAAATTTTTATAAATCATATATCTCATAAGGGCCAAGTATGCTGAATATATAAAGAATTCTTACAACTCAACAATAAAAAAAAAATTCCATTTTAAAGTGGGGAAAGGACTTGGATAGAAATATCTCCAAAGAAGACATACATAAAACTACAAGCACATGAAATAGTTCTCAACACCATTAGTCATTAGGGAAATGCAAATAAAAACTGCAATGAGATAACACTTCACACCTACCAGGATGGCTATAAACACAAAAACAGAAAATAACAAATGTTGTCCATGATGCGGAGAAACTGGAACCATCATGAATTGGTAGTGGGAATGTAAAATGGTACAGCCACTTTGGAAAAGAGTTTAGCAGTTCCTCAAAAAGTTAAACATAAAGTTACCATATAACAGAGCAATTCCAGAGCTAGTTATATACCCAAGAGAAATGAAAGCATATGTTTATGTAAAAACTTAGATATGAATATTTATTCAAGGATTATTCATAATAGCCAAAAAGTGGAACAGCCCAAATTCTCATTAACTGATGAATGGATAAACAAAATGTGGTATATACACACAATGAAATATTATTCTGCCATAGAAAAGGAATAAAGTACTGTTACGTGCTGCAACATGAATAAATCTTGAAAACATTATGACAAATGAAAGAAAACAGACACAATAGGCTGTATGAGTCTATTTATGAAATGTCCAGAATAGGCAAATCCATAGAGACCAAGAGTAAATTAGTGGTTGCCAGGGGCTGAGGGGAAGGTAGAATGGAGAGTAACGGTTAAGAGGTACGGAGTTTTTGTGGGGAATGATGAAAATGTTCTGGAATTTGTGATGATGGATACAGGAATTGTGAAATGCTAAGTACCAATGAAATGTACACTTTAAAATAATAAAATGTGTGTTATGTGAATTATACCTCACTTTTTTAAAAGACTTAAATCAGATCATGATCTTCTACTGGTTAAACTTTTCAATGGCTTCTTGTAGTACTCAAATAAAATCCAACCTCCTTACCTTACAAGGCCCTAGGTAATATGACCTTTACCTCTCTTACCCCACCCCTCATCATTCCCCTCACTCCCCACCCTCCATTTCCATTACATTCCGGGCTCACTGGTGCTCCTGCTTCCAATTCTTCCAAGGCTCACTGTCCCTCTTTCTTCCAACTCTTCCAGGGTCTTTATACTTAATCTTTCTCCTGCTTGGAGTATTCTCTGCCTAGGACGTCTCCTGATTGCCTCTCTCTTATCATGGAGGTCTCCGGTAAAACCTCTTCAAGGAGGTCTCCTTCACCATCCTTATCACTGTCTATCATATTAGCTTGCATTATTTTCCTCACAGTACTTATTACTCTCTGAAATTATTTGTTAACTCTCTCTCTTCTGAGAAACATATATTTTCTGAGAGCAGAGATTTTTGTCTGTCCTGTTTACTGCTATAATCCAAGTGCTGACAACAACGCCTAGCACAGAGAAGATGCTAAAAATATAATTTTGAATGAATGAATGAATGAGAGCTAATATTTGTACATTGGACATTTGGATATTTTGATGGTATTCGGGTGCTGACAGAGCTGGTGGTTTTGATTCCTGGACACATTGAGACCGTAAGTATAGCATCTAGGGAGGGTGTAAGAAATAGGAAGGTTGGGAAATGTTTTCAAATTTCTCAAAGATAGAGTTAGACAGTAGAAACTATCTAAAAATGTCCAAAGCTTATGGAATAACTATCTGAATCACTCAAAGTAATTCATGATTCCGTTTATTCCCTGAGATGAGAGTTAAGGTGCACATGCTTAATCTGGGTGCATTGGAAGGAGGTGCCCAAAGTATACATTCCTCTGGGCCGTGAGGCAGCGTGGTGAGGCAGCACAGTGAGGTGTCCCTATGACTGCCGCTCAGCCCAGCCTTGGGACTCCTGCTTTCTTCCTCGAAAAGGGCAATAAAGAACAGAGTCCCTGTAAACCAGAGCACAAGGAACATGTGCTTTAGGGCTCAGAAAGAGGGCAAGCTGGGAGAGAAGGGTGGCAAGAAAGTCATTGAGAATGCAATTAAGAAGCAACCATGCATGTGCCATGAGGATGCAGGGGGATGTCAGGGCAGGGGGAATCACATGACTGGTATCAGGAGAGATAATCAGGAGGCCAGGAGCTAGGAAGACACCTTCTGAAGCAGATACCCTAAGGGTTCTATGAAGGATCTGAGGCCTGGGGTCCCCATATTTTACTAATAAAGACTGAGCCTGGGGTCCCCATATTTTACTAATAAAGACTGAGTCACACATTGCTGTTTTGTCACGATGGCCCAGGGAAATGTGAGTTAGTCATATAACATAAAGAACAGTGCTTGTATTCTCTTATTTGAATAAAGAAAATATCCTGTTTTTATTCTGAGATGATCTATGAATCATAGATGACATAAATTAAGTGGAAACAACATTGGGAAGAAAAAAAACCATCTGGCACTGTATACTTTAGTGAGTCTGATGATCAGGCAATAGAAATGCTTACCTCTAAACTAAGCCAGGTAGAAAAAGAACATAAAGATAGTATATATTTAGACAATTAAATGAGGAGAAAAGTTATTGAGGCAGGAAAAAAAAAAAAGCTTGGAGAGATGAGAAAGTGAAGTGGTATATGGAAATTAAAGGCTAATTCAGAAGTAATAACCAATTTTTGTGAAATGGAAAGTAAAATTTTGATCTTGAAAGGATAAGATACATATATGTATTTGAGATACTTACATGAGTACCAGTTTGAACAATGAATGACATGCAATACTGCAGGTGAAAGTGATGTTTAGAAAGTTTAGAAAGTTTAACAAAATGAACAGAACACGATGTGGCCCAGCTTACCCAGACACACTGAGGAAATCATATTTAGGGATGTCATGGATCAGACACATTTCAGGTGGTTGAGAAGGAGACCAGTGCTGGCTCGTACAGGTTGAATTTCCAGAACAGCCTGCTAGGTAGTTTCCACCGTCAAGCCCCCCTGTCACTCCATCGCCTAACTAATCTGCTTGAAACAGGCCTTTAATCACCATAAAACCTTCCACGCCTTTCCATGTCTTACTAAGTCAACTCTGAACGCTGCCTGGCTCTCCAGCCCCATCCTTCCTATTCAAACTTCCATCTTAGTACTCCCCAGTACCTCTCTTTGCCTGCCTCTCCACTGTCCCGCCCAAGATGCTGCCTGGGTCTGATATGTATGCTGTCTTCTGTCTGATAAATAAAATGTCATCCTTCTATCAAGGAGCTTATAGTTTAATTCCACCAGGGTCTTTCCTAATTGTTTCTTTCTGTGAACTCCTAAAACCCAATTGCTCAATTCAATTGTCATGTATTATTCACAATTGCTTTACATGTATTGGTGCCAGGGAATGAAAGAAAGAGAAGAGTGAAAGTCAAGAGGTAACTCCCACTTTAGATTCCAATTTGGAGGTAGGTGCTGCTGGAAGGATGGAGAAAGCACAGCAGAGTGGTCCTAGGAGCCTTGGGTGCAGGAAAGGAAGTAGTGTCGGTTGTAATGAGCACCCTGCTTCCCATGTCACTTAGCAATACATCTTTCTTTTTTACCAGATTTTTTTTAATGCCAGCTTTAGGTTCACAGCAAAATTGAGTGGAAAGTACAGGGAGCTCTCACATACCCATTTCCATGACACATGCACAACCTCCTCCACTATCTTATATCCTATACCAGCTGCGCTGTGTCTACACTTCTGACCTACAGAAAACTGTGAGATAATAAATAGGTGTTTCTTTCATGCTACATTGTGGATGAACCTGGAGGACATTAGACTAAGTGAAATAACCCAATCACAAAAAAAGGCAAATACTGTACTATCTCAATTACGTGAAGTATCTAGAGTAGTCAAATTTATAAAGATAGAAAGTAGAAGGATGGTTACCCCAGACTCTAGTAACTACCATTTTATTGTCACTTCTATGAGTTCAGTTGTTTTAGATGCCACGGAAAGTAAGAACATGAGATAGTTATCTTTCTGTGCGTGGCTTATCTCACTTAGCGTAATGTTCTCTAATTCCAGACAAGTAAGTAACGCTACAATAAACATGACAGTGCAGATATTTCTTTGACAAACCAACTTTAAATTTTGGGGGTAAATACTTGGAAGTGAGGTTGCTGGATCATACTGTTTTGAGTGTTTCAAGTAGCCTCCATTCAGTTTTTTATAATGGCTGTACTAATTTATGTTCTCACCAATAGTGTGCAGGGGTTCCCTTTTCTCCACATCCTTGCCAACACTTGTTACCTTTCATCTTTTTGACAGTAGCCATTGTTACAGGTGTGAGGGGATATTTCATTGTGGTTTCTCTAATGATTAGTGATTTTGAGCATATTTTTCATATATCTATATGTCTTCTTATAGAAATGTCTATTCAGGTCATTTTTAAAAATTTTTGTTTTTATTTTTTTCTTTAATTTAAAGTTCCAGGACACATGTGCAGGGCAGGGGGAACCCCATGGTGAGGAAAAATGAGGATGCCTAGAACTATGAAGACACCCTCTGAAGCAGACACCCTAAGGCTTCTGTGAAGGGTCTGAAGCCTGGGGTCCCCATATGCAGGTTTCTTACATAGGTAAACATATGCTATGGTGGTTTGCTGCACCTATCAACCCATCACCTAGGTATTAAGCCCCA
Source organism: Colobus angolensis palliatus (assembly GCF_000951035.1). Lineage (NCBI taxonomy): Eukaryota > Metazoa > Chordata > Mammalia > Primates > Cercopithecidae > Colobus > Colobus angolensis. The sequence goes on along the minus strand of NW_012118265.1, from coordinate 14,382,720 downwards.
TCACCTAGGTATTAGCTATTTATTCTGATGTTTTCCCTACCCCTGTGCCCCCACAACAGTTCACAGTGTGTGTTGTTCCCCTCCCTGTGTCCATGTGTTTTCACTGTTCAGCTCCCACTTATAAGTGAGAACATGTGGTGTTTGGTTTTCTGTTCCTGTGTTAGTTTACTGAGGATAATAGCTTTGAGCTCCATCCATGTCTCTGCAAGGGATGTGATCTCGTTCCTTTTTATGGCTGCATAGTATTCTATGCTGTATATGAACCACATTTTCTTTATCCAGCCTATCGTTGGTGGGCATTTGGGTTGATTCCATGTCTTTGCTATTGCGAATCGTGCTGCAATGAATATATATGTGCATGTATCTTTATAACAGAATGATTTATTTATATTCCTTTGGGTTTATACCCAATAATGGGATTGCTGGATCTAATGGTATTTCTGAAAGCACCTTTGCAAAATTATAATCAAGGAAATTATGCCAGTGAAGGAAATCAGACCTAACCAACTCCGTCTTGCTTCTAACCTTTAAGCTGTCCTTGTTTATTCCCGGGCATAGGCCAAACTAACTTTGGGAAGGAATTCAGGTCGTGATTTGACTCTGAAACAAAATGGATGACAGTCTTTTCCCAAAAAGACCCCCTTCTTGCCTGGGGACCAGTCTGCCTTTGCAGGACTAACAAATTAGCTACAGGATTAGAAATTACAGTTCAGGGGTTATGCAAACTCTGGCTCCAAGAGTCTGAACCTCCCCAAATTGCTCCTGGGGAGAACATCACTATTGTAAAACCTAAGGTCAGTGCTTGAGATATTTTGCAGACCCTGTACTTGATGGATCAGCTGAGACCACCCAGACCGGTAATCTAGGCCAACTGGTTCTGCCATCCCACTCAGAAACAGAAGACAGCAAGAAAAACTCATTATGATTCCATCTCCAACCTGACCAATCAGCACTCCCCACTTCCAAAGCCCCTACCCGCCAAATTATCTTTAAAAACTCTGTCCCCAAATCCTCGGGGAGACTGATTTGAGTAATAATAAAACTCCGGTCTCCTGCACAGTGGCTCTGCGTGAATTACTCTTTCTCCACTGCAATTCCCCTGTCTTGATAAATCGGCTCTGTCTAGGCAGTGGGCAAGGTGAACCCATTGGGTGGTTACCTTTCTGGATCTAGGTCTTTGAGGAATTGTCACACTGTCTTCCACAATGGTTGAACTAATTTACATTCCCACCAACAGTGTAAAAACGTTCCTATTTCTCCACAGCCTCGCCAGCATCTGTTGTTTCTTTACTTTTTAGTAATCGCCATTCTAACTGGTGTGAGACGGTATCTCATTGTGGTTTTGATTTTTATTTCTTTAATAATCAGTGACATTGAGCTTTTTTTCACCTGTTTGTTGGCCACATAAGTGTCTTCTTTTGAGAAGTGCCTGTTTATGTCTTTTGCTCACTTTTTAATGGGGTTGTTTTTTTCTTGTAAATTTGTTTAAGTTCCTGTCAATGGTAGTTTAATGGGCATAGGACTGAATCTGTAGATTACTTGGGGCAATATGGCTTTTTCACGATATTGATTCTTCCTATCCATACGCATGGAATGTTTTTCCATTTGTTTGTGTCCTCTCCAATTTCCTTGAGCAGTGGTTTATAGTTCTCCTTAAAGAGGTCCTTCACTTCCATTGTTAGCTGTATTCCTAGGTATTTCATTCTCTTTGTAGCAACTGTGAATGGGAGTTCATTCATGATTTGGCTCTCTAATTGTCTGTTGTTGGTGTGCAGCAATGCTTGTGATTTTTGCACATTGATTTTGTATCCTGAGACTATGCTGAAGTTTTTTATCAGTTTAAGGAGCTTTTGGGCTGAGATGATGGGGTTTTCTAGATATAGGATCATGTCATCTGCAAACAGAGACAGTTTGACTTCTCTTCCTATTTGAATACCCTTTATTTATTTCTCTTCCCTGATTGCCCTGGCCAGAGCTTCCAATACTATGTTGAATAGGAGTGGTGAGAGAGGGCATCCTTGTCTTGTGCTGGTTTTCAAGGGAAATGCTTCCAGCTTTTTAGCAATATATCTTAAGTGTTCAGAATCATGAAAAATAAGACACCATGTGATGTTCCAGATAATGGAAGCATGCAACTTCTCAGATCCCCACTCCAGAGCTACTGAATCAGAAAATCTGGATGGAACCCAGCAATCTGTTTTACAGCGCTCCAAGTGATTAAGATTACAGTAATGTTAGAGAGCTACTGCTTTACAGCACTGGAACTTTTCTTAAAAAGTACTCATTATATGATACTATTTCTATAAAAAATTACATACTTCCTTCCCTTCTGGAACAGAATGTACTAACCATAAAGTGATATTTTCTCATGGGGCCAGTCACCATGATGGACATCATATCTTGCCCAGTGCTGTTGTAACAAGCAGCACCCCAGACAGAACACCCAGGTGCCATGCTGCCAGGGCCACAGTACACCTGGGCAACAGACTACAACTGTCAATGTGGGCCCACTCAGCACTGATTGTTACCTACAACAATGTTGGAGGAGTTCTTCAGTTGGAGCTTTATAAAAACAATTCAAGGACCAATTGAAACTGGCATAAAGTAAGATTCCCCTTGAAAACCAGCACAAGACAAGGACACCCTCTCTCACCACTCCTATTCAACATAGTATTGGAAGTTCTGGCCAGGCCAATCAGGGCAAGCAGTTCACAAATTATACACACACCTAATACTACAACAAACACTGCGCAGAGGCACTCTGGTGTCATATTCCATTGTCTCTTCAGAAAAGAAGTGGTAGAAATTCTTAGTAATTTTTAGGAAATGTTTCTGTTGTTAACTGGATTTCACTTCCTAGATTATCCAGGCTTTACTGACCCTCCTCAAAGTAATACACTCTGTTCTTGTCACATATCAGTTTGCCCAAGAATGACTGCTTTCTTACAGTCCATTTAAAAGTATTTTCAAAATCAGCAACTACAGCTGCTCAAAAGTTCAGATTTCTAGCAAGACATCTTCATGGTTCATAGATTTAGCTTTTCTTGAATACATTGTGCTGAACCTGCAACCAGCTTCTTAGGCCTTGAGATCAGCACTGTTTTCCACATTCACTGCTCTTTGTCTATCAGGACTTTTGTGTTCTCCTGTACTGAGGCTTTCAGTGAGATTTATATTCAGTTTCTTTTAGGGAGAAATAGCTTCCAGATTGAGTCCAACCTGAACAGGACTTCCATAGATCCATAGATCTGAGGGTAGATGCATACGAAAATTTCACAGATATTGCCAAAATGCCTCTCAGAGGAGTTGCACTAATGTTTCCCAGAAATGTAGAAGGTGCCTGTTTTCCTGTAGCCTCACTGACAGAGACGGAAATTTCTTTGTACTGTAGCTATCTTAGGGTCTGATGACACCCTCACATGACAGTCGCCGTTGGAACAATTTCAAGCCTCTCTCTTTAGATGTTGACCCTTTCTCTCCGGCACAGTTTTCTTTTTCAATTTAATTCAAAGAATTGAATTGAGAACTTACTTTGAAACTAGTTCTCAAAAGTGTAAAATCAAAGAACTTGCAACCTTGCTATGATATTTGTAATAAACTCTGTTCTTTTTTTTTACTTTGAAGAAAAGTCAAGAGTTTTAAAACTGAGATTTTAAGAAGGAAAATCTCACCCATATCTGACTTACATGATATTGAAATGACACTTTGAAATTTGAGTTTAAACATTATAGTTCATGCTGGAATTAGTTAAGACTTTTGAGGTTTTGGGGATGGGATGAATATATTTTACATGTGAGGACATGGGTTTGGGGGGTCCAGAGGTGGAATGTTTTGGCTGAGTGTATGTCCCCCAAATTCATATGTTGAAACCCTACCACTTAATATGATGGTATTTGGAGGCCATGTCTCTGGTGATTGTTAGGATTAGATGACATCATGAAGATGGAGGCCTTGTAATTGGGGCTAGTTTCGTGATACGAGTCCCTAGAGAGCTAGCCTTGCTCTCCACCATGAGAGGACACAGTGAGAAAAAAAGCTTCTTTGAATTAGGAAGCAGACCCTCACCAGACACAGACTCTGCCAGTTCTTTGATATTGGACTTCCCAGCCTCTCAAACCATAAGAAATAAATGTTTGTTGATTAAGCAAAATAAAGCAAACAAAAATCTGAAGGAAAAGAAAATTCTAAGTGATCCCACTCCTATTTGTTTTACAGAATTTGGAGTCCTGTGGTATCTATCTCCATATTCCAGGACAACCCTTTGTTTCCATTCACAGAAAAACACTGTTATTTATTGGGAGTCAAGAGGCTCCCTACCATGCAGCACAATCTTATTCTTCATTTCTAAGACAGCTGATGTCCAAAGGCAACTATCTAACCTCTATATGACCTGGAAATTTATTTGCTTTAAAAATTACCTCTCATTCAAATATTACTTTGAAAGTCCACATCAACTGGACTCCCTTAATTATCAGGTTGAGTTCAGTTTCAAGGCTGTTAGAGTAGTATATTGATTGAAAGTCTTTCTCTTTATATTGATTCATAAAGTAAATTTGGGGTTTTTGTTTTCCATCATTTTACTTCTTAGACAAGAAGGGACTATTTAACTTATCTTAATTTCTGCAAACATTTATTAATTCAGATAATTACTGGTTAACTTGTATTTACTTTTTAGAAATAAAAAAATTACCCTATTATTGCAGTGGCCCCTTATATCAGAATTTAAAATACAATAAATCGGTCCTGGCACAGTGGCTCACACCTGTAATCCCAGCATTTTGAGATGCCAAAGCAGGTGGATCACTTGAGCCTAAGATTTCGTGAACTGCCAGGGCAACATGGCAAAAACCTTGTCTCTATGAAAATACAAAAATTAGCCAGGCACAGTGGGGCACACCTGTAGTCCCAGCTACTTGGGAGGATGAGGTGGGAGGATCGCTTGAGCCCACAAGGCAGAGGTTGCAACGAGCCAAGAGTGTGCCACTGGACTCCAGCCTCGGCGACAGAGTAAGACCTTGTCTCAAAAAACAAAAGGAAGTATAATAAATCAATGATTATTTGAGAAATACAAATTTAAGTAACAGTGGGATCTTTTACAACTATTAGACTGGCAAAAATCAGAAAGCTAGATAACGCAGGAGTGCAGAATGGTGCAGCCATGCTGGCGAGCACCCTGCCACTTCTTGGTTTGATTAAGTATGCTCCATAACTCAATAATTCCAATCTTGAGCATGAATCTAAAGAATTTTCATATAGATCCATAAGGGGACATGTATGAAGATATTTGCTTTAGCATTATTTGTCGTGACAAGAAGTTGCAGGCAAACTAGCGGTCTGTCACAGGGAAAGTGGACAGATGAACTTGCAGATGCACACCATGGAGGTCTATATAACAATTAAACCACAGATTAAATGTATACATAGGAAAATAGGTGGATCCTAAAAACATAATACCTTACTACTTCATAAAAACCTTAAGGAATATAATAGATCATAGATCTAAATGTAAAACACAAGCTATAAAAACTGGGTGAGAGGAAGTGGGGATGGTTAATAGGTACAAAAATATAGTTAGATAAAATAAATAAGATCTGGTATTTGATAGCACAAGAGGATGAATACGGCCAACAATAATTTATTGTACATTTTAAAATAACTAAGAGTGTAATTGAATTGTTTGTAACACAAAGAAAGGATAAATGCTTAAGGTGATGGAGACCTTACTTACCCTAATGTGATTATTA
>NW_012118265.1:14345872-14376436 GCF_000951035.1 Colobus angolensis palliatus | reverse complement strand
AATTATTTAGCCAGGTGTGGTGGCACAAGCCTCTAGTCCCAGCTACTTGAGAGACTGAGGTGAGAGGATTGCTTGTGCCCAGAAGTTGGAGGCACCTCTACACTGCAACCTTGGCAACAGACTGAGACCCTATATCTATAAAAAATAAAATAAAAATTACAATAACAGGTGAAAAGGTGAAAATCTACTCAATCTTCAGTTTGCAATGACTTTTAGATATAACAACAAAAGTAGACTCCATAAAAAAATAATTGATAGGTAAGACTTCATTAAAATATAAAATTCTCTTCTCTGTGAAAATGCTGTTAAAACAATGAAAAATCAAGCGACAGACTGGGAGAAAATATTTGCAAAACACATATCTGATACAGGACTTAATGCTCAAAATGTACAAAGGACTCTTAAATTCAACAATAAAAAACAAGCGATTCAATTGAAAAATGGACAAATGATCTGAACAGACATCTCACCAAAGAATATATGCAGATGGCAAATAAGCATATGAAAAGATTCTCAGCAGTCTATGTTATTAGGGAAATACAGATTAAAACAATAATGAGATACCACTACATACCTATTAGAATGGCTAAAATCCAAAACACTAACAACACCAAATGGTAGCAAGAGTGTAGAGCAACAGAAACTCTCTTTCGTTGCTAGTGCAAATGCAAAATGGTGCAGCAATTTTGGAAAACAGTTTAGAATTTCTTACAAAGGTAAATATACTCTTACCGTACAATCCAGCAATAGCACTCCTTGGTATTTACCCAACTGAGTGGAAAACTTATGTTTCTACAAAAAAAACCTGCACACAAATGTTTATAGTAACTTTATTTATAATTGCCAAAACTTGGAAAAAATGGAAATATCCTTGAATAGGTGAATGGATAAACAAATTGTGGTACATCCACACAATAATATATTATTCAGTAATAAAAAGAAATGAGCTAACAAGCTATGCAAATATATGGAAGAATCTTAAATGTACACTGCTAAGTGAAAGAAGCCAATCTAAAAGAACGACGTACAATATGATTCCAATTACAGCAGGTCCTCTAATAACATCATTTCAATCAAAGACATTTGGTTACAATGTTGATAAGAAAAAAAAATTGATTCCTGGCCTAGGCCACTGTCCATGTGGAGTCTACAAGGCCTCCCCATGTCTGAGTGGCTTTTCTCCATGTACTCTGGTCTCCTCTCACATTCCAAAGACATACACATTAGGTAATATGGTGTGTCTAAATGGTCCCAATCTGAGTGAGTGTGGGTATGAGTGTGAGTGTGCCCTGTGATGGGATAGAGTCCTGTCCAGCATGGGCTCCTGCCTTGTGCCCTGAGCTGCTGGGATAGGTCCTGGCTACCTGCAACCCTGAACTGGAATGAGTGGGTTGAAAAGTAAATGAATGAATGAATGAATGAATGCAAATTATTGCCAAACAAAAATTTGTAAAGTATACAATAATTTCACAAATGCACAACAATAAATGTTTCAAGACAAAAGCTCTCAGTGAGCCATCCATCATATTTGCTGTTGTTTATTTTTGAACTGTGTGATGGCAGGAGCTGCTCCTTAAAATTTTTGCTCTGCAAAATTATTTGATTTAGCCCGTGACCACTATGACTGTCATCACTCACTGATTCACCAAAAACTGGATAAATAATTATCTTACTTGTTTTTATTACTCTTTCTTCAATGTATGTGTAGCTCACATTTATTTCTATATTTAATATTAGAAGTGTTTGGAGTCTTTATTTAGAAGTTTAGTGATTTTTTTGTGTGACCAGAAATATGCCTTAGGAACTTAACTCTTGTAAATATCAACTACCCTATGTAAAATTGGTTTTGGTATAGGTCATTTTGCTTAAAGTCACAGTTTCCAAGAGCCTCTTGACAACATTAAGTGAGAACTTACTGTATACAACATTCTTGAAAAGGCAAAACTATGGAAACAATAAAAAGGTTGGTGCTTGTCAGGGCTTTAGATGTGGGGGGAAGAGAGATGAATAAGTGGAACAACAGGGGAATTTTAGGGCTGTGAAACGACTCTGTATAATACTGTGATGGTAAATACAAGATATACATTTATCAAAACCCATAGAACTAAATAACATAGTGAGTCCTAATGTAAACTATGGACTTTAGTTAATAATAATTTATCAATGTAGGTTCATCAACTATAACAAATGCACCATACTAATGCAAGATGTTAACAATAAGGCAAATTGCCAGAGAACCGGGGTGGTATATTATTGGATCCTTCTGTGCTTTCTGCTCAATTTTTCTGTAAACCTAAAACTGCACTTAAATATAAATATTAATTTTTTTAAATTAAAAAACAGAATGAGCTATACTACTGTTTTTATAACTGAGAAAGACATGCACAGAAAACAACAAAACACATTTTACAAAAACACATAAAAAAGAAGTTATTCATTAAATATACTAGAATTGTGGTCTTTGGGGAAGTGGAGTATGGCAATAAAATGTAGTTAGCAAAATAAGAGAAGAATGTTGACATTGCATGAACCAATAATGATAACATATCATGAACTGAATATGACCAAATTTGTCCTGTGAATTTGAAATCCAAAAAGGAAAAAAACAAACAAACAAACAACAACAAAAAAAAACGAACAGGAAATGGTTCTCAATTTGAGCCGGGATATAGAGCTTAGAGAAGCTTAAAAAGAATGCACATGCTTCAGCTACATTTCATACCTATCACATCAGAAATTCCAGAGTTGGAGCCCAAGCTTTTGCATTTTGCAAAAGTTCCTGTATTAGCCAGGACACTTTTAGCTACAGAAATCCAACTTGAATAAGTATAAGCAGTGAAAGTCCAGGACTATATTGGTTTTTTCAACTTGGAAGTCTGGGGCATAGTCCAGCTTCAGGGGCAGAGGAATCCAGGAGCTCAGGCCATCTCATGCTCTCTCTCTCACAGCTGCCTGTCTCAGTCTGTTCTACTGAAGGCAGGTTTTCTTCCATGTAGAGAAGAAAATGTTTACTAACATTTCTGGTCATGTGGTCATCTCTGTTCTCTGAGGGGAAAGAGAGGAGTGAAATGGAGTGCTGTAACTGACAACCCTCAAGGACCAAGGGGATGCAGTAGGAGTTCCCCAAAAGAAGATAGATTAAGCACACCAAACTAGAGATAATCATCATATCCTCCCAATTTAATTCAGAATGACTAAAACATTCACTTATAAGACACACTGGATCTTCATGATGATTAAAAAAAAAGAAAAGAAAGAAAGAAAGAGAAAGAAAAAAGAAAGAGAGCGAGAAAGAAAGAGAGAAAGGAAGGAAGGAAGGAAGGAAGGAAGGAAGGAAGGAAGAAAAAAAAGACAGCCTGCTGGAAACATTTTTGTTTCCCACATTCCTCTCTTGCTCAACCTAGGCTCTGCTGTCATGTTCTGTCTGGGAACTCACACCATCCCCTGTTCTAGGAATGTAAAACAAACATCTGTTTAAACTTGCTCTGTGTCTGGCTTACAGCTGCCTTTAGTAGGCTTGGAATTTTAAAAATGAAGGTATTTAGGACACCTGGGTGTGCTGTGCTTTTCCATATATATTATCTCATTTAATTCTCACAACAATACAAATAATGGTCTAAGAAAAAGACCAGATAAGTTAATTATCCAAGGTCAGAGAATATAAAAGTGAGAAATGGAATTTGAACGAAGGCTTTAAATCTCCAAATCTCAACCTTTGTCCAGTGTGCAACAGCTTCACAGATAGCGTTAATAATAAAAATAATTATTATAATAGAAGTTGCTAATAGTTTTTAAGTCCTTTATATGTACCAGGCAATGTTTTATAAATATTATCTCACTAATCCTCACAATAGGCTATGAAGAAGATATTATTTCCCCCATTTTACAGATGGGAAGACCAAAGCTCAGATATTATCCTAATCACATAGCTACTAGTGGTGGAGCAAGGATGTAAAACTAAGTGCATCTTAGAAAAAGGCCAACTTCAAAAGGTGACATGTTATATGAGTTCATTTATATGGTATTCTTGAAATAACAAAATTATTGAGATAGAGAACAAAATAGCAGTTGCCAGGAGTTAGGGATGGTGGAGGTGGAGGAGGAAGAGTGACTATACGGGGATGGCACAAGGGAGATCTTTGTGGTGACGGAACAGTCCCGTGTTTTGACTGTGGTATTGGTTACACAAGTCTACATGTGATGAAATGATAGAGAATCCTGCACCTGCATGGCACCAATGTCAGTTCCCTGGCTTTGATATTGTATTATAAATACAAAAGACATAATCAATGGCAATGAGGAAAACAAGATGGGATCGCCCAACACCAGACCTCTCTATACTAACTTCGCAGCTTCCTGTGAATCTATACTTATTTCATTATTTGAAGCTGAGACCAATAGTTGAGCCAGATATAATCCCTTGGAAACTGACATGCCTGTACAAAAGTAAGGAATTATTATTATTGGTAGTACTAATAGGGAAGTGTCAGTTCTCTAAGAAGATAATTCCAAATATATTTTGCTTCCAACTATTTATTTATTTGTTTATTTATTTATTTATTTATTTAGAGAGACATGGTCTCACTCTGTCACCCAGGCTGGAGTGAGTGCAGTGGCACAATTATACGTCACTGTAACCTCTAACTCCCAGGCTCAAGCAATCCTCAGACTCAGTCTCCCAAATAGTTAGGACTACAGGCGTGTTCCACCACACCCAGCTAATTATTATTTTTTTATTTCTATAGAGGGAAAATCTTGCTATATTACTCTGGCTGGTCTTGAACTCCTGGGCTTAAGCAATCCTCCCGCCTTGGCCTCCCAAGGTGCTGAGATTGTAGGCATAAGCCATCACGTCTGGCTGCTTCCAGTTTTTTAATGTATAATAAATGTAGGCAACTTGCTTTGCTCCATGTGTGTGTACTAGACTCACCTATGTACCTCTGTAAATTTGCATGCCCCCACCTTCTACACCCTGCTTCTGCTACTTGAACTACCATCACCAATCTCCTAACACCACTTACTCAGCCTTCCTTGAGAATGAGGGTTGAACCTCAGCACAGTCTCCATTAGAAGGAGCCAACAGATAAATTTCTTCTCCTGCCATGGTTTATCCTGGCCCCAAGGATTTTGTATGTCTTCTCCAGAGAAGTTCCATGTAACTGAGCAAGTTATGTTCTTTGAGAGTTTGTGGCCAGCTTGATAACACATCACATTGTATTTTCTTTCCCTCCTTCTTTGACTCATTTCCATTTTCTCTCACCTTTCCTACCCTGGGATTTTACTTTCTGTAAACTTTTAGCAGGTCAAGTTTGCCTCAGGTTTTGTTTTCTGGGGAAGCTCGGCTAAAACAGTGTGTGTTACTGGAAAGGTATGCTCAGATTAAATTTTGTTAAATTGAATTATATTTTAAGTGCACATAAAGGGATTTTCTGCTTGAGATTTTCTGCTTAAAATTTTTTAATGGAATGAGAAGATTTTTGTTCATATAAATAAATTATCCTGTCATATTTACTTTGTAAGGCTAGATTTTTTTAAATCTAAACTTGCTAGGTTATCTATCTCAGTTAGTTTTTCTTTTAAATGGGAAATTCATTTAACAGATAAATACTACACAGATTAACAGTGTAATCTACACAGATTTTAACCCATAGAGTAAAATATATGGGATCCCATCAAGTTCATAGGTGACAGGCAAATGGCTGGTACTGAAACAAACACAATTTCTATATATATTTTAACTGCTCTTCCTAGTAACAATGAGCACACTCAATGCTCAAATTTTGAATCCTAATACCATTCTCTAGTAAGTGGAATCTGGGCCCCTTAGAGAAATGGCTGATTCTAGGACTGGGGCAGGGACAATGCAAAATAGAGCATCCTATAATGCTCAAAAAACAAATGTATGAGGGCATTCAAAGAGATATGGGAGCAAATGTGAAAGTGCTCCCAAAACAAACCTGAAAAGATCTGAGGGCAAGACCAGCCTGACCAACATGGTGAAACCCTGCCTCTACTAAAAATACAAAAATTAGCTGGGCGTGGTGGCACGCAACTGTAATCCCAGCTACTCAGGAGGCTGAGGCAGGAAACTCACTTGAACCCAGGAGGCAGAGGTTGTAGTGAGCCAGATCGTGCCACTGCACTCCAGCATAGGCAACAGAGCAAGATTCCATCTCAAAAACCAACCAACCAAACAACCAACCAACCAAACAAACGAAAAACATAGTGTTGAATTATAACCCAAAGTATAGAATAAATGTCCAGGAGTTCATGCCGATTTAAAACCTGATAAAATAAATAAATAAACAAGGGAGAAGAGATAAATCTTCCTTCTATTGCAATCCCAAACAATTTTTGTAGATGCTTTTCTTCTAAGAGGCAAAGTTGAATCCCCTTTTCCCATCTTGAGTATGGGCTGAATTTAGTAACTTGCTTCTAAAGAATGGAGTATGGACAAAGAAGGAGAGTTATTTTACAGTGGAGAAATTGGACAGACACTACCTTAACCAAGTGATCAAAGTTAACACAACCAGTATTGAGTCAAATTGGTAATATTTATTCATGCTATGATATGGTAAGGATGGTACTTCATCTCTGTGGTCATCCTTCCGAAAACCTCTCTCCCCAGTCTAACCAGGGAAAAAAATCAAATTGAGGGACTTTCTACAAAATATCTCACTATTACTCCTCAAAACTGTCAAGGTCATGAAAAATAAGAAAAACCCAGATAAAAGCAGTCTAAGGAGGCATGACTACCAAATGTAATGTGATATCCTGGACAGGGTCCAGAACAGAAACAGGACACTTGTAGAAAAACTAGTGAAATCCAAATAAAGTCTGGGGTTAATAACAACGTGCAAATGTTGGTTTCTTAGTTGTGACAAATGTACTTTGGTAATGTAAGATGCTAACATTACCCAAGAGGGAAAACAGGGTTAAAGTTATACGGGAACTCTTGGTATTTTCTTGCAACTTTCTTGTAAATCTAAAACTACTGTAAAATAAAAAGTTAAAAAAACAAAAAGGCTCAAACTTACCAGGTTCTTGTATCATTAAAAAAACAGAAACTAGAAAGGAGAAAGGTTTCAACAGGTTCAGTAGGAGAGAAGAAAATATATATTGCTTATTTTTCACTTTAATTATTGTAAACTACCTTTTTAAGAATAGCTCTATGATGACATTATGTAAATATTGTAAATGAATAAAGAAGATAGAGAGGTAAAAGAGGATAAAAGGCACAGCCAGAGATTAAGGTGAAGGCTGAAGACGCCAGCATGAAGTGAATCAGGGCTGCCGAGCAGGCGTAGCAAGCTCAGGGAGCCCACGGTGGGGCTGAGCAAGCAACCTGCTCAGCCTCCTTCTCTGTCAACACCAACCTTGCCCGACACTGTAACCCAGTTGGCATGAGCTCAGTGATCCAGAAAGAGACATTTTTATGTAGCAAGGAAGTCATTAAAATCTGGAAATGTGGTGTCTGCTTCCTCTCCATATCCCAGATTACCCAGAACTGCTCGGGTGAAAATCTAGCCATTGGTGAGTGGGAAGAAGCTAAGCCACTCAGGGAAAAGTTCCGGCAAGATTATATTTGCCCTTTCCTCCTTCAGGGGCTCACTGTGGTGCTGTCCAATTTTCTCAGATGAAAGATAATTAGAAATATACAAATTGCAGCATAATTTTCCCTTCACGGATGGTGGTACTGATTCATATCCAAAACCTACCTGGGAAAAATAATGATTCCCACTGTTAACACTGATTTTAATAGAACCCTGTGGCTTAAGTGACCACAAATTCTACTCTAAAGGCAAACATTAAATAAAAATTAAAAACATCGCTCACATTTACTTCCACATTAGAAACCAGTAATTATATAAAGCCCTAATTTAAAAATATGTTAGCTGATTTGCCAGCGAGACAGATAGAATAGATATCATTTCCATTTTACAAATGGGAAGTGAAGAACTGAGTAATTCAGTAAATGGTTAAAGAGCATACAACTAGATAACCTAGGTTATCTAGCCTCAGTTCTTGACACTACCTGCCACTCCACCTGGCTTTCATGCTGGTCACTTCATACTTTCAGCCTGCCCTGCACTGTCAGGTCCCTTTATAAGCTCAAAGTCCAGCTTGAATGGGATGAAGGTAGATTGTGGGAATAAGTTGTGCCTTTCCCTCCAGCAGGCGAGCTTAACCTTACAGCTCTCACTGTCCTCATCATGTGTTGTCAAGCAATGGGAATTGGCCTTTTTTGCAACTTTACAAAAAACACTCCGTTTACAAAAAGCACTGAGTTCCAGGTGCTGGAATTCCTCCAGGTGGAGGAGGTTTCTTACATGACATTTAAAACTTTCCCCTAAAAATGATACGATGTTTGAGATTGTGAGATTTGCTCTGAAATAATCCATGAGGGAACAGAGGAGCACAGGGATGGCTGCATGTATGTAGATATGGCATATATACATAGGATATGGGAATGACCTTATAACATAAATGCCAAAGCCAAGTGATAGGTACCTCAGACTTCCTCTACTATGATATCCTCTACTTTTGTATAACTGAAAATTTACAGAACAAAAAGTTAATAAATTAACAAACAAATGAATAAATAAATAACACCAAGACTAGACTCTGAGGAGAAAAAAATCAAGTATCTAAACTTTGAAGAACATAACTGCAATCAGTTAGGGTAGGATAATCCATTTTAATAAACAGACCTTTAAAAATGATCACTCAAATGGAATAGAGGCTTATTTCTCTCTAACAAAATGGTACGGAGTAGGTGTTCCAAACAAGAGGGGGAAAGACTGTGCTCCATGAAGTCGTTCAGGGACACAATCAGACAGGGGTTATGCCATCTCAATATGTGGCTTCCGAGGTCACTTTGTTACCATCCTGGACCATGAGGAGGAAAGGAGCACAATGCCCAGTCTCCTGAAAGCACGGTTTAGAAGGGCATGTATTATTTCTGTTCACATTCCATTAGCAAGAGCTGAGTCACATGAAACATTTAGCTGCAAAGCAAGCTAGCCAATGTGGCTCATAGCTTGACAGACTAGTTACAGCTGCAGTGGAAAAAAGCACAAATTTTGGTGGAGAACTAGCTGTCTCTGCTACAACAATCTAATAAATTTGGCTATTAACATAGGCATAAATCAATTTATTATAAAGCTTATGAAACTTAAATTTTAGGGCCTCTCACTTATATGGGTCTCTTTCAAGGCCTGTGAGGGGTCTGTATTAGTTACCAATCTTTGTATAACAAATTACTCTAAACATATCAGCTTCAAACAATAAATATATTATCTCATACTGTTTCTGAGAGTCAGTAATCTGGGAGCAACTTATCTGATTGGCTCCGGCTGAGGATATTTCAACAAGTTACAGTCAGGTTGTCAGCCAGGGCTGCAGTTATCTGAAGGCTTGACCAGGACTCGAGGATCTGCTTCCAAAATGGTCCACTGACTTGGTTGTAAGCCGGAAGCCTCAGTCTCTCACCACACAGGCTTCTCCCCAGGGCTGCCTGAGGTTTCATACAACATGTTAACAATGTTCTCCCAGAGTGAATGATCCAAGAAATGTAGAAGTCATCAGGTCTTTTATAACCTAGCCTCAGAAGTGACATATCATCACTTCTATATTCCACTGTCTCACAGACCAGCTGCAATACAATATGGAAGAAGAACCATACAAGGGCGTGAATATCAGAAGAGGGATAATTGGTGAAAATCTTTATAATTGGAGGCTGGAGCACATGGTCACATGTTTTTGTAACATTTGCAAAAGTTAAGATATTTCTATAATATTTTTCTTAAGAACTGTCTTGCTCAAATTGTTTAAGCTTTTGGTCCTACAAAACATGAATGCTATTCTTCTGTTATCTTGCTTGACACTTTTCAAATGGCTTTAGAACTCAGTGAAATTATTCCACAAACCAAAGTTATAATAACTAAATTCTGAATGGAATAAGGCACTTTTTAAAAATGTTTGTATGGGTTACTGTTAATATTATCTAGGTTTTGCACTGTTGATTTATTAACAACGCCAGATGAGAACTTAGGAGATCTGGATTCTAATCCAGATTCTATCTCGAATAAGCTAGGTGGTCTTCCTTTCATAAGAGGCAGGCTGCTTTCCAGGCTGACTTTTTTGTCAGTAATGAGGGTTTCCATTTACTCATCTATATAGATCAGCTCTTTAAAACTCTATGAATTAGGCCGGGCGCGGTGGCTCAAGCCTGTAATCCCAGCACTTTGGGAGGCCGAGACGGGCGGATCACGAGGTCAGGAGATCGAGACCATCCTGGCTAACACGGTGAAACCCTGTCTCTACTAAAAAAATACAAAAAACTAGCTGGGCGAGGTGGCGGGCGCCTGTAGTCCCAGCTACTCCGGAGGCTGAGGCAGGAGAATGGCGTGAACCCGGGAGGCGGAGCTTGCAGTGAGCTGAGATCCGGCCACTGCACTCCAGCCTGGGCCACAGAGCGAGACTCCGTCTCAAAAAAAACAAACAAACAAACAAACAAAAAAAACTCTATGAATTAATAATATGTCTCTCTATGCCTGAAATTCCTCATCCACAAAATGAGGATAACAGTACCTACTTTATAGAGCTATAGTGATGATTAAATAAGGTAATCTACATAAAGTGTCTAGAATATGCCGAGCAAGCAACAAATGCTCAATGTTAGCCATTCTTACTATTTTACCCCTGGAAGCTCGCCAATCTCAGGAAGCCTATTTTGAATGCTTTTTATAGTACCATAGTAATTGGTAATCTCAGTTTTTATCTTGGATGATTGTGTACATTTTTGTAAGTTGGCAAAAGACAATAGGAAATAATGTCAAGGATATAGAACATTTAGAACTCTCATACATTTATCAATAGGAGTATAAATTGTAATGACTTTAGTAAAACATTTGGCAGTATATCTACTTAAGCTAAACATGTGCATAGCTTATGATAAAGCAAATTCTCTTCTTGCTACCAACCTGAAATAAATTAGTGCTTGCATCTACCAAAAGATATATATAAAAATAGTCATAATAGCTTTACTCATAATAAGTGAAATTATTCATAAAAGGTGAAACAACCAAAATGTCCTTTTACAGTAAAATTGATAAAGTATAGCATATTCACACAATGGAATGACTATAGCAATGAAAAAATACAAGTGTCACCAAAATGATGTTGAGTAAAAGAAAAAAGCATAAAAAATTGCATACTTTATAATTCCATTATGTAGAGTTCAAAATCAGGCAAACAAATCTGTGCTGATTGATATAGGTCAAAATAACGATTACCTTTGGGAGGATACTCATTGGAAGAGGGGGCAAGGGAGCCTTCTGGGATGCTGGAAGTGTTCCATACATTGATCTGAGTGGGGGTTATATAGGCATATACACAAGCAAAAATCAATCAAGTTTTAGATTTAAGATTTATACTTTTTGTTGTAAGTTGTACCTCAATAAACCTTTTTTTAAGTTGGTAATGGTATAAAGAAACACACTGCTGGATAGTGATTTATATTTATTCAACTGTTTCATTTTAGCTAATGCTAAATTGTTACAGTTATGACTACTGGGCAGCAATTACTGGACAATTATTTAACTATTACTCCCCTAACATATACTACCCTATTAATTGTGTCAATTGTTCACTCATTTTACAAATAAGTGCCAAGTACTCTGCTAGGGGATGAGACCATTAACAATGAACAAAATAGTCATAGCTCTTGCCTCCACAATGCTAGGTGCATTGAGACGAAATAGAAAAGTAAATCAAGAGTCACAACTGCATGTCACAAATGCATTATAGGGAGAGTGGAAGGTACCTTGCCTGCTATTGGAAGACAAAGCAGGAACAAAGGCCCAGAAGAAAAAGACTTGCTGAAGAAAATAATATCCAAGTTACAATCAGTACCCTTAGAGAGACATAGAGTGTAATTTTATGGCACACTGTTACACAAGCTCAAGAGAACATGGCATATTCTACGACCTGAGAAAAGTTCAATATGGTGGACATAAAGCATGTTGGACAGGGAGCAAGGAGCACAATAAATGATGCTAGACAAGCGAGCCCATGGAAGACACTGTAAGCCCTGTGAAAAAGGTAAAGGTATTCCAGGGACAGGGAAAAAACATGACTCAACATGTAATCTGGATGTATTAGTCTGCCTTCAGTGTGAAGAATGAACTAGGGAGAGGCAAGATTGAAGGAATAGAGACTGGTTGGCAGGCTGTGGCAGTTAACCAGACTGCAGATGGTCGTATCTAAAACTAAGACAGTAGAGGAAAATGGAGACATATTAATAGTTTGGAAGTAGAAACAGCAGGGCTTGAAGACTGACTAAGTAAAAGAGAGATTGACAGTTGATGCCCAGTTTCTGGCTTGAGCAACCTTGTGTACAGTGGTGCCATTCACCAGTACAGGAAACACAATGAAAGAGAAGTTTGCTAATTTGAGATATTTTGAGGAGGTAAGAGTAGAAAGCTGATGAGTTCTGTTTCATCCAGGCTGTGTTTAAAGTGCTTGGGAGCCACTGAGTTGGAGATATGTAGACTGCAGCTGGTGCCTAGGAGAGGTGACTATCCTGAAGAAATAAATTTGGAAGTCGGCATTGTGCAGGCATTAATTAAAGGCACGTAAGTAGAGAGAATCTAAAATCACCCTGAATAATATGTAGAGTAAGAAGAGAAGCAGATTAATTATAGAACACTGAGGAATCCTCATCCTTAAATGATCAGAAGCAGCGAAAGAGGGTCCCTCAAAGAATACTGAGGAGAAACACAGAGAATGAAGGAAACCAGAAGACTATGTATACAGAAGCTAAAGGAAGAGAGAGTCTTAAAAAAAAAAAAAAAAAAAAAGTATTAGGTGGGCAACAGGATCAAATGGTGCCAAGAGGTTACACAGGGAGTCTTGGTGATCTTCACAAGAGCATTAGAAGAGGATGTATGTGCCAAATTTGAGTGGCTAAGAACAGAATGTGAGGTCAAGAGATCTGATTGTCAAATATCCACTCCTGCTCACCTCAAAACTGGGGGGTCCTATTCCCCTTGCTGTTGACTAGTTTAGAAACATATTAATTAGAGTCCTAGTCTCAGACAGAGTACATTCTCATTAGTTTAAGTGGAAAGGGATTTATTACAGGGTATTGGTTAGCTTAGAGCATGTCTGAGGGAGCCCAGAAACCAAGCTTGAATGTTTCATAGCCAACACAGCCAGAAGAAATGATCAACCACACCATGGGAACTTTCCAGCAGATATATCCCTGCTGCCGCCACATGCTGCCTGATACCCATGAACGCAGGATCTGGTCACCAGAACCTCTCCAACAGCTGCAGTAGAAAAAAGCCTTTATGACTATGCCTGCCAGAAGAACCTGTGGCCTCTGCCTTGTGATGTTCACTTCTGCCTGCCAAGTCTGTTGGGGGATGGGGGTCTGCCAGCAGAAACCATGAGCAACCCCAGCTACACTTCAAGAGAGTCTTGGAAATACAGTCTAGCTTTCCAGCTTCTAAAGCCCAGGAAGCCATGTAACAATGGGATTGGAAACGTGTGGAATAAGCCAATCAGTAATATTTGCTGTTGTCCATCCCTTTGATTCACCATCCATTCACCCTTCTTCCCATGTTAAAATTTCAAACCACAAATTGCAACAACATGTTCTTGCCTTTCATAATTTAATTATTTCTTATACAAAAGAAGCTACATTCATTGTCTCCCTTTGAGATACAGAAGCTCATCAATTACTCCATGTATCTTTGGGTAATGTTTTTTCCTTTTCATGCAAAGTCACAACTCAGTGTTGATATTCTGAAATCTGTAGACTACATTGTAAAGTTAAACACAGATGAAAAGAGCAAGGGAAAAAAAGAACATAGCAAGGAAGAAAATAAGGGTAGGTACTACAGATCATGAGACCATAACTAGGATTTATAACTTCCTTCCTCAACTATTTATTCTATGCTCCCTTTGCCTTCAGCCAGAAACTTAGATGAATCATTTACCTGATGAGATGATCTAAACTTCCTTCCTAAAAGGCCTTTTATGATTCTGACATATAGATTCCTAAGATTTTGCATTGGCTTTTGCCACTGGACATGGTAGTAGCAGAAGACAAATGATGCCCTAGATTCCAAATATACTCCTCCTTGCATTCATTGTCAGGTAGAAACTCTACCTCTTTAAAATAAGAATCAAGCACCCCGGCCAATATATGCAATCTTTTTCTTCCCTTGTTCACGAAGCATGAAGGTCAGGTGCCAGTCTCAACCTCCAGTTCAATGCAACCACTTTTGTGTTTCCTGATGGACCCATTCTTCCCTTAAAAAATAAGACTGTTAGACAAACAGAATTAAAAGTTACAAGGATAGGAAACAAGAATTTAGTGGGAGATGTCACTCCTACTTCACATCCATTTGCTCCTGAACCAATGTATTGTGGCCATGGAAGATGATATGCATTTATTGCATCCTGAGTGCTAGCACTACAACCCTGCAAGGTCGTATTTCCCAGCTGGTACCTAAACTGGGCCTCCCAATTTACCTTCTGTCTTTCTAAATGCCTTTCCACTTCTGGGTGATGGGATACATGGTGAGATTGGTGAATATCAACAGAATTAATTAGCTCAATGCTTTACTTCATTTGCCAATAAATAAATTCCCAGGTCAAAAGCAATCACTAATGGAATATCAGTGAATGAGTTAGTAGATCTATGGATAATGATGCAGGTAAGAATTTTGCGCGCAGGGAAAATAAACCTATATCTATAGTACACACATGTTGTAGTGAGAAAAAACTGCTGCTCTCTCCATGATGGAAGAAGACCTGTGTAATCAACCTGCCACTAGACGACTGGTTCCTATTCCGGGGCTTGGGATTGGACCAGGGCCTCGGATATTCATCACTGCAGTAGTTATCATTGGTACTCTGGTGTTGAACTAGCCATATAAGAGCCCCAGGGAGGGAAGTCAATGTTGAATCTATGCATAAACTCCTTCCCTGCTACTGTAGAAACTTTTTAAATGAGCCCATTGAACACTTAGATGTCTGAGGAAAAACCCTTTTGTCCACTTAGTCATTGAGAATCTCCTCTACTGAAGGAGTCATTTGACAAGTATCCCCGTGGTACCCTGTTATTTTCATAGTCTGGGCACAACTTAAAAGTGTCCATCTATGTGCTTCTTTCCCTGTATCTTCTTATCACAGTCTTTCAATCTTGTTCTTTCGTGACCTGACTTAACTCAGCCCATGAATCAATATAAATCCATGCCTCAGACCATCTCCTTTCATAAAAAATCAACCACAAGATGTTCCTTCCAAAACTCACATGTGCATCTGCTTGCCAGAAGCCTATTCTATGAGAAAACTCTTACAATGATTTCTTTTTCCCTGCAAAGAGGAAGCATGGTCATCTGCTGCAAGTGCAGAGGAAGGTGACAGGATCAGAGGTTTGAGAATTCAGGTTTAAATTAGCCACTCATGAGAGTGGTTGATTTGGAGAAAAAAAAAGGATTGATGGGGGCAGTTTTGAAGGTGCCAAACTGTATAGTTATATGATTTTTCTCCAGAAGCCTACTGTTAGTCACTGAAGACACAAAAACCACCACAAGGAACAAATGCAACATGTTTATTGCAACCTCAAGACTCGTCATTCACCTGAGTTTAAAAATAATCATTCTTTTACAAAGCAATTTACTGGTAATTCTAGCTAAATCAAAGTTATTATTTAGATCTTAGATTTTTAATAGCAGTTTTTTTTGTCTAAGACATAATAGTAATGTATAAACATTTTTTTCCAAATAAGTACCATTTGAAATAATCATTGTCTTAGCCTGTTTATGCGGCTATAACAAATTACCTGAGGCTAGGTCCTTTATTTTTTAAAAATTTATTTCCTCACAATTCTGGAGACTGAGAGGCACAAGGTCAAGATGCTGCCAGGATCGCTGTCCAGTGAAAGGTGGTTCCTCATAGATGGCGCTGTCTGGGTGTTGTCACATGGCCAAAGAGTGGATGAGAACAAACCCACTCCCTCAAGCCCTTTCATAGGGCCCCAATCACATACATGAGGGCTCTGCCCTTATGACTTAATCACCCCCTAAAGTCTCCACGTTTTAACACTATCATATTGATGATTAAGTTTCAACATATGAACTTTGGAGGACATATTATTTATTCAGACCACAGCAATTATCTTACAAAATCAAATAAAATCTGTTGATTACAATAGTTACCTGTAGGGAGGGAAACTAAGTGACTGAAGGACAAGAGTGGAAGGAGATTACTTTCACTTAATACCCCTTTGTAACTTTTGAATTTTTTGCCTATACATAAAAATTCCTATAAATAATAAAATAATATCTATGAAAAGCCCCTTGATGTGTCCTGCTTTACCTACAAGTATACCCCTCTGCCAGGTGCTGACAGGGCAAGGCTCTATGCAACTGTGATCTACCCTATACCTATATCAAATGACACCTAACTGGTGATTTTCTAAGCCATTTGCTCAGCATCAGCTAACCAGAAAGATATTTTCTGAAATATCTATGGTAAGAATACAGATTACTTATTTCTTCCTTGTATTTTCCAAACTTTCTATCATGCTCATAGTCAGGGAAAATGCATCATAAATCTTTTGTCATGTGTTTGTTCATTCACCTTCCCACATATTTGACCAAATTTTATTGAGTGTCGTATGTGGATGTGTTATAGAAATTCATATGTGCTGTGTTCTGGGAAATACAGAGCTAAAAAGAGGAAGCCTCTAGTTGCCTTGGTCTCTTTTGAATGAAGCAGAGTGTAAATAAGGAAGGATTCCTGCCTTCCAGGTATTTACAGACAGATATATGGAAAAGCACCTAATAAAACAGAATGATTTTAAAGCTATATGCAACTAGCAATGTTATGGGAGTAAGAAGAAGAAACAATCCTGTGCATATCAGGAAATGTTTCACTGGACAAAAAAGGAATCTGAATTAAGGTTTGAAGGAGGATTAGAATTTTAGAGAAGAGAACAAGATGGAAAGTGCTTTTTGCATTGAGGAAACAGCATGGGCAAAGGCATGAAAATGCATGGCAAGTTCCTGAGTCTGTTCAGGGTGCTGTAACAAAATACCACAGACTGAGTAGCTCATAATCAACAGAAATGTATTTCTCACAGTTCTAGAGACTGAGAAGTCCAAGATCAAAGCACTGGCAGATTCAGAGGTTGATGAGGGCCCACTTTCTTTTTCACAGAAGACACCTTTCACTGTGTCCTCACATGGTGAAAAGGGTGGCTAGCTCTGTGGGGTCTTTAAGGGCACTAATCCCAATCATGAGGGCTCTACCTTCATTACCTAATCATCCCCCCAAAAGCCCCACCTTCTAATACCATCACCTAGTTAAGATTTTTATATATGAATTTTGGGGAGATTAAGCATTGCAGTAAGTTTGGGAAGCTGGTCGCTGCCCAGTGAGATAAGAATGCAGTGTGCAGCTGGGCGCAGTGGCTGACGCCTGTAATCCCAGCACTTTGAGAGGCTGAGGTCAGGAGTCCGAGACCAGCCTGGCCAACACGGTGAAACCCTGGCTCTACTAAAAATACAAAAATTAGCCCAGTGTGGTGGCAGACGCCTATAATCCTGGCTACTCAGGAGGCTGAGGCAGGAGAATCACTAGAACCCAAGAGGCGGAGATTGCAGTGAGCCAAAATTGTGCCACTGCACTCCAGCGGGGGGGACAAAAGTGAGACTTCATCTCAAAAAAAAAAGAAGAAGAAGAAAAAGAAAAAGAATGCAGTGTGCATGGAAATATTTATGGGAAAGGATGCCAGAAAGGAATGGATGAATCATATTGCCTTGAAGAGTGAAGCATGTACTGGGAAGACACTGAAAGTTTGTGAAAAGAAAGAAACAGCTTCCACTTATGTTTCAGGACAATGTCATGTTTTAGGCAGTATGATGACATTAAGATCACAGACTTTGAAATTAAGCATACCTAAATTTTAATCTTTTCTTATACTCACTAGAGTGTCATTTGGGGCAAGTCACTTAACTTTTCTGTTTCTTAATTTCATCAGATCAGACTAGAGTTGACAAATGAAAGTAATCAATGCTCAAATGGCACACAGTAGATGCTAAATAAATTATAGGTAGCACCCTTTTTATGGCAATGTGGAGGGTATATTACCAAGGTGAGAGATTGAATGCACAGGCTATTGCATGGACTGATGTGGAGTCTTGATGAGAAGGGTTGAGGGCCCAAAATAAATAATGACTGTGGGAATAGAAATGAGAGAACAACTTTAAGATATTGGCATCTACTGGACAGAGGCAGAGATCCTGCAATACACAGGACAGCCCTCAACAACAAAGAATTACCCAGCAAAAAATGGCTGTAGTACCAAGATTGAGAATTCCTTTATTAATGGAAAGAGATCACAGAACAAATTGTATGATCTTTCTTTCCTTAGAAAAAAAAAATTTTTTTTGAGATGGGGTCTCACTCTGTTGCCCAGGCTGGGATGCAGTGACTCAATCTTGGCTAACTGCAACCTCCACCTCCTGGGCCCAAGCGATCCTCTCACCTCAGCCTGCAGAGTGTCTGGGACTACAGGCGCACACCACCACATCCAACTAAGTTTTTGTATTTTTTGTAGAGATGGGGTTTTGCCACATCACACAGGCTGGTCTGAAACTCCTGAGCTCAAATAACCCACCCACCTCAGCCTCCCAAATTGCTGGGATTACAAGCGTGAACGACTGCGTCCAGTCCAATGACTGTTTTAAATTATGAAATGTTTAAAATATATTTGCAATATAATAAACAGACACCTACATGCTTACCATCAAAATTTAATGCGTATTCATAACATAGTTCTTCTCCATTAAGGAAAAAGAGATGGAGCTGTGAGTCCGGATAATCCTTCAGACACACTCCAGCCCTCTGACTGAGAATCAGTTGTATCTGATGGAAGAGTACTTACATATCCTCAGGTAAAGATCTTTCATTTCTCCTTCACGGAACTTTAACATGTAAATTTTCTGAAAGGAATAATTTGTTAAATTAAGAGTAAGAATTTGCTATTAGGCTCATTAAACAACAATATTAACAAATATTATTAAGGTGGCATGACATCTGGGAAAGAAAGAAAAATTGAAGTTTTCTATAATAAAAACTTTCAATAAATGAGGCTTAACACTTCATAGGAACTCCATAGTTTTTAATTAAATGCAAGCAGAGAGGAGAACCCAGTCTACTCTCACAAGCTTCTCATTGCTCCATCAAAATCTGACATTGGGCTGGGGGTGGTGGCTCACGCCTGAAATCTCAGCACTTTGGGACCTGAGGTGGGCCAATCATTTGAGGTCAGGAGTTCGAGACCAGACTGGTCAACATGGTGAAACTCCATCTCTACTAAAAATATAAAAATTAGCTGGGCATGGTGTATGTGCTTGTATTCACAGCTACTCAGGAGGCTGAGGCAGGAGAATCGCTTGAACCAGGAGGTACAGGTTGCAGTAAGTAAGGAGGCAGAGGTTGCACTGCACTGCAGCCTGGACCACAGAGTGAGACTCTGTCCCCCCACCCAAAAAAAAAAAAAAATCTGACATTGGCAAATGATTCAGTTTCAGTGCCTACAGTCTGTATATTTTGCCATGCATGTGATTTCCCCCATAAGATGCCACAAATATAAATGAAAAAATTAAGTGGCTCCGTCAGGCTTTTAGTGACCATTACCACTTATGAGATAAGTAGAGATATTCAGACACAGGGAGGTCAGACAGACTTACACATCAGCCAAGGCATTGTTCCTGTAGTAGGCTGCTTCAAATTCACACCACAGCACGGTTACAAGACCTACATATCCAAATCCTTTGAGTCACTCTTGGGCAGTTGGTACTACAGATGTAAAATCCGCATATGCCAAGGATTCATTGTGCCTTTATTAAATCATAGCACCTATCATGGCTTCTGTGATGGTTAATTTTATGTGTCAATCTGACTGGACTAAGGGATACCCAGATAGCTGGTAAAACATTTCTGGGTGTGTCTGTAAGGATTTCTGGAAGAAGGGCATTTGAATCAGTGGTTGAGTAAGAAAGAGTCACACTCACTGATGTGAGCAGGTATCCAATCCATTGAGGGCCCAGATAGAACAAAAAGGCAGAGGTATTAGGCTGGGCCCAGTGGTTCATGCTCACTTATAATCCCAATGGGAGGCCAAGGCAGGAACATTGCTTGAGGCCAGCGTTCAAGACTAGTATGAGCAACATAAAGACACCCTTGTCAAAAAATTAGCTACTTGGGTGGCTGAGGCATGAGGATTGCTAGAGTCCAGGAGTTCAAGGTTGCAGTGAGCTATGATCACACCACTGCACTTCAACCTCAGTGACTGAGTGAGAACCTGTCTCTAGAAAAAAACAAAAATAAAATAAAAATTTAAAAAATAATAAAAATTTAAAGAAAACCAGAGGTGGAACAAACTCACTCTCTTCTTTAGCTGGGACGTCCATCTTCTCCTGTCCTTAGACACTGGGCCTTTGGGCTCCGACTGAGACTTGTACCATTGGCTTCCCTGGTTTTCAGATCTTTGGGCTGAGATAGAGCACCACCAGCTTTCCTGGACCTCCAGTGTGCAGATAGCAGATTATGGGACTTCTCAGCTTTCATAAGTCAATCCCTCATAATAAATTTTTTTCTATACATCTATATGTATACTATTTATTCTATTTCTCTGGAGAACCTTAATAGAGCTTCCTTCTTTGATCCACATCTGCCTAGGTACTCAGATCTTCTATTTACATGTGTATTTGTGATATGCATTTTCAATCAGCTGCCTCAAGCAGATTTTTTTGTGGATTATTTTATGTCTGTGGTTTAACATGCTCATGTAACTATCTAAAGCTGTGCTGTCCACTACACTAGTCAATAACCCACATATGGTTACTGAGCATGTAAGACATGGCTAATCTAAATCAAAGTGTGTTCTAAGTGTAAAAAAAACCAGGATTTTGAAGACCTAGGGGGAAAAGGGAAAAAATGTCTCATTAATTTTATTACATTGATTACATGCTGAAATTATTTTAGGTATCTTCCATTAAATAAAATATACTACTAAAATCCATCTCATCTGGCTTTGTTACTTTTTAAATGTAACTTTTAGAAAATTTGTAAAAACCAGACAACCTTTTTTAGAGAAATATCTTTAGCTATTACATTATTAACAGATGATATTGTGTTAGATTACCCTGTGCTAGAATGGGAGATGTCCTATTCATGAGAGAGGTTTTATCAAGGAAGAAGTGGTTGTAGCCATATTTCCCTAGCCAGGTACTGATGAAACAATTTTAAAGGTCTTACTTCTGAATGTGTACATACATATGACCCCTGGAGGTAGAAGGGATAATCATAAGGATTTTTAAGACAAAAATCATACTTGATTAGATTTTTTTGTAGGTAAATAATTACATGTAAAAAGAGGATGCCATAATATCTACTTTTTCACAAAGTTTTGACCAAGTTTTGTGCTGAAAGTTTTCTTATCCATAAATGGGTGGGAAAAGAGTGTGAGATAAAAGCACTTCAGTTAAGAATAGATAACTTAGAACCAACCCAAATGTCCATCAATGATAGACTGGATAAAGCAAATGTGGCACATACATACCATGGAATACTATGCAGCCATAAAAAGGATGAGTTCACATCCTTTGCAGGGACATGGATGAAGCTGGAAACCATCATTCTCAGCAAACTAACATAAGAATAGAAAACCAAACACTGCATGTTCTCACTCATAAGCGGGAATTGAACAATGAGAACACATGGACACAGGAAGAGGAACATCATCCCCTGTTTGGGGGTGGGGAGGTAGGGGAGGGATAGTAGGTGATGGGTTGATGGGTGCAGCAAGCCACTATGGCACGTGTATAACTATGTAACAAAACTGTACATTCTGTACATGTACCCCAGAACTTAAAGTATAATAAAAAAAGAATAGATGAATTAGTTATCTACTGCTGCATAACAATATTACTATAAACTTAGTGACTTAAAACAACACACATTTATTATCTCAGTTTCTGTGAGTCAAACATTCAAGTACAGCTTAGCTGGGATCTCTGCAAGACTAAAATCAAGATGTTGGCCAGGGCTGGATTCTCATCTGAGTTTGACTAGGGGAAGATCCACTTCCATACTCACATGGAGATTGGCAGTATTCAGTTCTTTTTAGGATGACAGACTAAGAGTCTCAGTTTTTTACTAGATGTTGGCTGGAGGCTGCCCTCAGTTTCCTTGTTACATGTCCTCTCCACAGGGAAGCTCACAACACAGCAACTTGCTTCTTTAAAGGCAGCAAGAGAGAAAGCGTCTCAGCAAGAAGGATGTTACAGTCTTAATTAACACAATCACATATATGTAACCAAGTATATCCTATCACCTTTCTGTATTTTATTGGTTAAAAGCAAGTCACAGGTCACATACACACACACTCAAGGGAAAGGGAAAGTGTGAAGGCCATGGGGTAGAAAAAATGAGGCCTCCTTAGAGTCTGTCCTACAGCTGGAGAACTGGCTTAGGGATAAAAATTAGGAAAAAATGTCACAGTGGTGTCCAAAGTATCTGTGTTAGGATCATTTTAATTAATATTTTTCAAATGATTTGGGGGAGAAGAAAAATAACAAGATTTCCCAGTTTTCCAACAGAAATAATTTTCTAAATAGTGAAATGTTGTGACAATGGGAATAAGCAAAGATTGCTCAATGGAAATCATGAGCTGTGGCAGTAGCAACGTCATTGACAAGTGGGAAGTGGACTTATGTCTGAGAACCAAGACACAGAAGCAATAACTAGAACTGCACAACCATCTTGGTGGAGTCAAAGACAGGCTGCATTAGGGACTGGGGGCATTCAGGAAATGCTACCCAGTAGAGTTTAAGAATAGCAGAGTAAAACATGCAGGCCAGCCCTGTAGCAAAAGGAAAGTGGGTGCATGGTAAATGTTCTCTTCTTACAGAGATTCAAAAAACCTTCCAGTGAAAGGCCAGAGAAGATACATAGACTCTGTGACTGTCTTAAAAGAGAGAGAAAGGGAAAAACTTGCTAAACCATAGTATATGGTGTCAATGCTCAGAAAAAAGAACTGATTATTTTACAGGTTCTGAATTAATTAAAAATATTTTAATACCCAAGATCTCACACATTAAAACTGAATCATTCTGTGTTTTAGTGAGTAGCTGCCCTCATTTGCTTTCAACAATTATTTACTGAGCAGTTATTGTGCTAGGAGACGCACTAGATGCTTCAAATATAGCATGAGCAAAAACAGGTGAGGTCTCTGCTCTCACAGAGCTTATAGTAATGGGAAAGATGAACACTGGATGAATAATTATACAAATAATGACATAATTATTACTGGTAAGTATTATTAAAAAATGAGAATAGAGTGCTTGGAGGAAAACATAATAGGGGGATCCAATCTAGCATCCAGGATCAGGATTGAAGGCACAGTGACATTCAAGCTAAAACTTGATGGATAAGTTCCTGCCCAGAGGTGGAGAAAGCAGATGCCAGCAGAGGAAAAGTGTTAGAAGACCCCAAGAGAAAAGAGTTTGAGGTTCACTGGAGGAGGGAGGGTGACATGGCTGGGGCATGGAGAGCAAGAGCTCAAAATGACAGTAGCAATCACATAGCGCCATGTCAAGGATGTTTGAATTTCTCTTAAGAGCACTGAGAAGCCACTGAGAGTTTTAAGCAGAGAAATGACATAATATGATGTTTCCTTTAAACTGTCATTCTCATAGTTATTGGGGACGGGGCTGAAGAAAGGGCAACTGTGGACACAGAACAGCCAGTAAGGTTTTCACAGTCATCCAGAGAGATACAATGGTGGTTTGGATTAGGCAAATGACAATGAAGATGGAGAGAAGTGGATACATTTAATAAATATTTTAAGGTAGAAAGGTCATTGATTGGATGTGAAGTACCTTTCAGAGGGAGATGGAATTTTCAAGGATGACAACCAGGTTTCTGGCATAAACAATTGGGGGACAGTTACCATTTATTGATAAAAGGAAAAAGTAGATAGGAATAGATTTGGGGAGAAATTCAAGAGCTTCAGTTAAAAGATGAAAGATGCTTCTTTCTCTTGCTTATGGTAACAAAAGAATGTTGTAATTAGGTAATAGTTGAATTATATGACCTTTATTTTTCCATAAAAGTACACATCAAGCATTAGGAGGTAGATATATTTGCTACAGAAACAGACCAAGATGTTACCTTTGGACTTATCCTACTACTTATGATTAAAAATGCTAATGACATCAATTTATTTTGGCAATGTTCTCTCATAATCAATTCCAGCAAGTTAGTGCTAAGCAAACTAGGCATTCTCAGTTGACCAATCTTACCCCTACTGATTCAGTAGCTGCAAAAAGTAAAACCTTTGGTACCAGGACCAAACAACTTTTTTAGAGTTTGTAGAACACAAATTAAAATCGTGAACGACCAAACATTCTGAACTCCTGTCCAATAATTAATACCTGTGGATAACAGGCAACTGTTTTTCTATGCAAGAGTAAAGCTTATTCTGTCAATGTTATTATTGCAATATCTCACCATCAAGGGGATATTCAGATTTATGAATGTATTTTCTGTATTAACATTTTATAAAACTGATTTGTCCAAGGTTTTGGTTTTGTTTTGTTTTTTTGTTTGTTTGTTTGTTTTTGTTTTTGTTTTTTTGCTTTTCCATGTTGTTTGGCCTCTCAGATCTAACACTGTGAGGCTGTAAGAAACTATGCTGTGTCTTATCCGTCTTTGACCTATAGTGGATATTCATTGAATATTTGCTGGTTAGAGAAATGAATGTTTATTGTGTGGATTGTAAACTACCATTGAGGTTAACAATGACTCTAAAAATGTAAAAATTAGACAGATGAATTCAATACAAACATGTCAAGATAAATGAATTGGAAGAAAATAATTCAGATCACACTAATAAAATATTGGGTTCTGAGCTATTCAAATACAACCCAAAATAATCCAGAACATAAATAACTTTTTCACAGAAAATATCTATCCTATGTTCTAAGATAGTAGCTTAATGCAATGAACTGTAAAGGGAGATTGATTTTAGAATTTAGTATTCAAATATCAAAGACAAGTGGGTATTGACCATGAGAAGACAAGGAATTTCTTATATGAAAAAAAAAATCAGATAACAGTGAATACAAAGACAAACATTTACAATTAGGTTTATAAAACTAGGAAATGAATTTCTCTGGTAATACAGCTATCTCTGAAAAATCCTATTTCACCAAAGGCAATTACTTTAAACAGTCATTCAAATTATACGACATTGATGGAAAAGGAATATTCCATAAACTATAAATTAAACCCAAATTGTTTCAAATCTCTAATGATTGTTCTACTTATTACCATTTGTTTCCATAGTTTGGTTTCTTTAGCTTGGTTAAATTGTAATCTGAGTGGCACCTATTCTCCACAATAGAGAATTCTAATTTTTATTGTGCAATCATTTCTAAACCTTGGATCTTATCCATTTTACATGCAACACCAGTGAGGACTCTTAGGAAACCAATGCTATGTGACTCTTTCCAACAGTGCAGAGGTTTATGGCCCAATTTGTTTTGTTTTGTTTAATCTTTAAAGGTTAAGATTGAGTTGCAAAAAGGATTGATTCGTCACCTCCTTATCAACCTTAGCCACAGACACTGTGAGAGTCTCTTCAGAAGGAAACTTGCAGATTTAGGAATAGGTCTGAATAGGTCTGAAAAGAGGATTTATTTTTCACTAGATAATCTTGTACTTTTTTTTTATGTGTGTTTGTTTGTTTGTTTGTTTGGGATGAAGTCTCACTCTGTTGCCCAGGCTGGAGTGCAGTGGTGCAATCTTGGCTTACTGCAACTTCCACCACCTGGGTTCAAGCAATTCTCCTGCCTCAGCCTCCCGAATAGCTGGGATTACAGGCACTCGCCACCACATCAGGCTAATTTTTGTATTCTTGGTAGAGATGGGGTTTCACCGTGTTGGCCAGGCTGGTCTCAAACTCCTGATCTCAAATCTGAAGTGATCCACCCACCTCTGCCTCCCAAAGTGCTGGGATTACCAGCATGAGCCACCATGCCTAGCCTGTTTGATTTTCTTTATGTGTTTATTTTAACCACATGTATGTATTACCTTACAATCACCATAAATCACAATTTAAAAACAATAACAACAACAGAATTAGTTACATGAAAAACACCAAAAATTACATAAGTAGTTTTTTGTATTTCCCTTGGAGATAGTTCGTGTTTTTTCCAAAGTTCTACAGAATGTACTGATATTCTAACTATAAAGTTCTGTTATATCATCTAAAAACAAAACTGAATGTCTCTATAGTCAATAGAAACAAGTTAATTCTCTGTATTCCCAGGGTCATGATGCCAAAAATAAACTAAACTCTCCAAAATTCAAATCTCTTTAATCAAAAGTTTTGATTCTACCCTAAGGACTCTTTGTTCAAACTGCTAACAAAAATAAAATGGGCTGAGCTGAATTGAGTTAAATTGTCTCTTATTCTCATCTCAAAACTCCTAAGAATGTACCATGAGTTGGGAAAATGCATGTTTTTTAAAAAGCAGAGAATCTAAACAAGTCACAAAAGGATTGAGTCACCAGGTAAGAAAGGATGGCTGTGTGCAACACTGAAGTGAAGGTGCTAGGAAATAAAGCAGGCAAAAGTCACCCTGGGTCTAGTGTCCAAATTCACCCAGAAACGAGTCTCAGATAAACTGGCTAATGCTATCTGCACTCATCTGTGGCTCGGTTGTACTAGCAAATTACCTTATTAATGAATAATAAGCAAACAGATCTAGGTCACCTATATTTCGTTTCTTGGTGAGGTAGGTCCACTTTAGGGTTCCAAAGTCCAGATCAGAAATGGTTTTGAAGAAGTCGGAATCAGGACCTAGGACTCACAGGGCCATCAAAATCTGGTTTAAAAATGTTCTATCAGTTCGATGTTGGTTCAAAGAAATGGCACAAGTTATGAAAATTTTTAAAACAACTTGCTGACAAAGCCACACCTTTCCCTTAAGACTTTTCAGCATTCATTTAATTTGATATTTTCTGCAAAAAATTTTACGGATATGAGAGTTTTCCGAGACTATCTATAGCACAGCCTCTGCAGATAGCTCAAATCTCTCTCAAATTGGCCTTAATAATCCATATTTGTGGCTTTCAACCAAGGTTGGATGGGCTTGGCCTGAGTACTATAGTTTGGAAAATCTGCCACAGTGATTGGAATACATGGAGTCTTTACCTGTTTACCTCCAGTGTGCACACTCACAGATGCACATACACTCAGGATTTATGTCACTGTATCTCAGGTTTTATCTTATTCCATTGTAGTGTCTTCTCACAGCAGAATAACATATCCACAATGGAACAGACTTTATCAAGCTTGAATTTCTTTCTTTCTGTTGCCCAGGCTGGAGTGCAGTGGTGACATCATGGCTTACTGCAGCCTCAAACTCCTGGGCATAAGCAATCCCCCACCTCAGCCTTGAGAGTAGCTGGGACTACAGGTGTGTGCCAACCAAGCCCAGCTAATTTTTTAAATATTTTGCAGGGAAAGGTCTGACTATGTTGCCCAGGCTGTTGTCAAACTCTGGCCTCAAGCAATCCTCCCACCTCTGCCTCCCAAAGTGCTTGAATTACAGGCATGAGTACCATGCATGGCCAAGCTCAATTTTCTTGGTTTGTAAAACAAGTCATATTGAGTAGGCTTCTTAAAATTACACATGCTTTCTCACCTTAAGAATGATTTGCTGTAAGTTTACCATTCAGTTTTCCTGCTAACAGCATCCTTTCTGTCACCCAAGTTGGAGCGCAGTGGCGTGATCTCAGCTCAACACAACCTCTGCTTCCCAAGCTCAAGCTATTCTTCCACCTCAGCCTCCCAAGCAACTGGGATTACAGGTATGTGCCACCACACCCAGCTAATTTTTGTGTATTTTTTAGAGACTGTGTTTCACCATGTTGCCCGGGCTGGTCTCAAACTCCTGAGCTCAAGCAATCCACCTGCCTCGGCCTCCCGAAGTTCTGGAATTACAGGCGTGGGTCACCGTGCCTGGCGTGCTAACAGCATCCTTTTCTTAAACATATTCCTCACATCTTTATGATGGCAAAATTCCAATTTATAATAACAATGCATACGTGACATTACAAAAGATTATTCTGTCTACTAAATTTGGGGTAAGTTTCTACATAAGTATAATGTCTCCATAATACATTTTGACATTTGTCACCCCATATTAAATTCACTTTTTTGGTTTTGGCTTCCAAAAAATTATAGTCACTTTTCACCAAACCACAATTAATGTAGTAATGTGCCACAGTCTTTGGATTAAAAGTACAGGGCTTGAGATTTAAATTTTAATTTTCTACTGAAGCAGCCACAACATTCTAAAATAAATTTTTCATATTTTATTTAGTTATCTTTACTACAATCACTCAACAATATTTATTATTTTAAAATATTTTAAAGCCGCTTTTAAAAGTAAAGAAACTCAGCTCCTTCATTAATAACACTGGAGGCAGCTCCAGTAGGGCCTGAGATGTGGCTCTCAGTAGAGCCAGCCCCTAGAGCGGGAACCCAAATTCTGTTACTGTAGTTTTTAATCCATTCTTGATTTCTGTCACTTCATTTTTGAATTTGAATTAATTTTATTTTTTCATTCCTTATATAATTTTCTTAATGTCTTGTACTTCATTTTGAAATAATGCAGTACATTGGACCTGTTTTTTGAGTATGTCTTTTTGGCATACTTTTTGTCTGCATAGATGTTATTTTACTCTTTATTCTCTTTTTTCTTATACATCCCTAATCCAAAAATCTGAAATCCAAAATGCTCCAATATCCAGAACTTTTTGTGTGCCAACATGATGCCACAAGTAGAAAATTCCATACATAAGTACTTACCACAAACTTTGTTACATGCACAAACTTATTTAAAATACTGTTTAAAATCACTTCCGAGTGATGTGCCTGAGGCAAATATGAAACATAAATAAATTTTGTGTTGAAACTTGGGTCCCATTCCCAAGATATCTCATTATGTATATGCAAATATTCCAAAATCCAAAAGAATCCTAAATCTGAAACACTTCTAATTGCAAGCATTTCAGATAAGCCACACTCAGCCTTAACAACTTTGTATGGCATCCGACCTCAATATTTTTCTGTTGCTCATTTTCATGCGAATTTAGTTTTCCAGAACTTTAAGAAGAAAGGTTGATTCAGACAGCTTTTATAACCTTGATTGTTCAAAATATGGCAGCTCGCTATCAGAGATTCCGTGACTCTATTCCCCTCTCCCACTTTAATCTGGGCTTCTCTTTTCTTCCCCATTGTTCCTATCCTGCTACATTTTAACTGCAGTCTCAGCCATGGAAATGAGACTGGTGGGTCAGTTTCCAAAGTTTATGAGATTAAGCCACTCGGGATACTGTAGGCCTTCCCTGAAAATTCCCCTAGTTTCTTAGCTCTTCCATCCACTAACTATGTGACCTTGGAAAAATTGTTCTACATCTCTGGGCCTCTTTTCCTCATTTGTAACCTGGAGATCAGATAATAAGGTAATGAATTTTCATTTGAGGTTCTTAAAACATTGTTCACATGAAGCGAGCACTTTCTGAAAGTTTGTTTAATAAGTAAATATTCGTCTAATCCTTATCTATTAATTCACCTTGAAGTTGTAGAAGCTCTCAGGTAAACTGATCTAAACCATCTGCCTTCCCAGTGCCTCACGGAGCCTGTTCAAGTGTTAGCCATAGTTAAAGCTTTAATTTACCTTATCAACATATTTCACATTATTAGGGGGATTATTTTTTAACTAATAATTAAAAATTTTGTTTGTACCTTACTATGAGATTGAGGCTAGAGACTGGGGCTATGTGGGTGTGTGTTTTTTGTTTATTTGTATTTTTTATTTTTGTTTGTTTTTATTTGATTAATAACAGCAAATTTTAAGCATATGATATCGTATTGTTAATTGTAGGCACAATGTGTATTTTTATTTTGTTTTATTGATGCATAACAGATGTACATAGTTTGAGGGTACATGTGATAATTTAATACATTCATATAGCTTGTAAAGATTATATATATCAGTGTACTTGGGATATTGATCACTTTAAACATGTGTCTTTTATGTATGCTAGAACATTCAAATTATTCTTTTCTAGCTATTTTAAAATATACAATAGATTATCGTAAGCTATAGTCATCCTACTGATGTATCTAACACTAGGTCTTATTTCTTCTATCAAACTATACATTTGTACAGTTTTACCATTAATCAATTTCTCTCCATCCTCCCTCCCCATTACCCTTCCCAGCCTCTAGTAACCATCAATCTACTCTCTATCTTCATGAGAACCACTTTGTTAGCTCTAACATAAGAGTGACCACATGCAATATTTGTCTTTCTGTGCCTGGCTTATTTCACTTAATGACTTCCAGTTCCATCCATGTTACTGCAGATGAAAGGATTTCACTTTTTTTTTTTTTTT